>NC_080671.1:154554451-155154451 GCF_030247195.1 Topomyia yanbarensis
AAACGTCAACCTAATCCCGGCCCGGAGGGCCGAGTGTCATATTCCATTCGACTCAGTTCGTCGAGATCGGAAAAAGTCTGTATGTGTGTGTGTATGTGTGTATGTATGTGTGTATGTGTGTGTGTATGTGTGTGTGTATGTGTGTGTGTATGTATGTGCGCATGTGTCAAATAATGTCACTCATTTTTCTCAGAGATGGCTGGACCGATTTGCCCAAACTTAGTCTCAAATGAAAGGTGCAACCTTCCCATCGGCTGCTATTGAATTTTGGATCGATCGGAATTCTGGTTCCGGAATTACGGGTTTCAGAGTGCGGCCACACAGAAATTTCGCATAAAAACTATAGGAAAAATTAAAAATAGAATTTTTATTTTTGATGCTAAATGTATTCAAGGTGCATAAAACGTCGAGATTTGATGCAAACACGAAAAAAATTTGACGAAGATTCACGTTTTTGGATTTTGCACATTTTTGCCTTTCTCATATAGAAAGGTTATGCAATCACTCTGAAAAACGTCAACCTAATCCCCTAATTTTTTTTTCAACTCGCATAAGGTTTCTGGATTTTAACAGGGGCGTAGTTGATGGTTTACGGAGAGGGGTTACACCCCCCCCCCCCTCTACTGTTCACTCCCCTCCTTTAAAAATCTCCTTAAATCACCGCTCAGACCACCACCTCATACCCCTCCCTTTCAACCCCATCATCTTTAAACCACCACTATATTACAAAGCATACCAATTTAAGCTGGGGAGTCGTTCATTCATGGGATTTTCGCCCTCCTCACATACCCATCCCCGCATGACAAAATGAGTTAGCAAGCAGATAACATTGATCTAATGCTGATTAGGCTAATGGAGTATGATATTTTTTTGTTTCAAGTGTTTCACCGTCGACACGTAGCTCATCAAGTTCGTGGCTGGCATGCCATTGTGTATAAGTGCAAAGTGTACTAAGAATGTAATGGACATTTCCACGATTATGTTGAACATAAAAAGCCTCCGTGCCATAGTTTAGAGAAATGAGAAAGGCACAATTGCACCGCTAGGTGGATTAAAACAGGTTTTTTTTTCTTTCAATTGTTCGTGATTAATTTTTCTCGTACCTTAACAATGCTTTTTCTATTAATCGACGGCACCAGTGGTTGAGTGGTACGCGTAACCACCACTCATTCGGGATTCAATCCCAACCGAGGTCGTTGAAATTTTTCTTAGGTGAAACAATCTGTGGTCACGTCTTCCTTCGGAAGGGAAGTAAAGCCGTTGGTCTCC
Organism: Topomyia yanbarensis; assembly: GCF_030247195.1. Taxonomy (NCBI): domain Eukaryota; kingdom Metazoa; phylum Arthropoda; class Insecta; order Diptera; family Culicidae; genus Topomyia; species Topomyia yanbarensis. Next base: position 154,555,721 of record NC_080671.1, read on the forward strand.
GGTCCATGAGTTTTGATGGGTCGATAAAATAACTATATCATGAACTAGAATCGAACTTCTATACTTACTAACATATATCCTCCTCCCGTGATACTTATGGTTAAATAGCAAATTCGACTCAACCATGGATGCTTTGCTCGCAAAATGCACGTAAACCGTGATTTGAGATCATGTTGCATCAACTTATATTATTAAAATTTCAAACAAAAATATGTTTAAACTGGTTTTGAAAAAGAGGCCCAAAATCGTCATTTTAAAAGTAATATGGGAAAGATGGACACCTGGGGTGGGTAAGATGAACATACAGCATTGGTAAAGATAGACATAGGATAAAGGGCAGAGTGAGACGCTTCTCGATCAATAAATTTTGTTTTCTGTAAGTACATCACAATGTAGAGAAAACGAAACACAGCCCAACATAACAGAAATTTTATAAAATGTGTCTATATTCAGAATGATTATGTACAGTATTGGTTTTTTCGCCAAATACCGTGTTAAATACCAAGTACCTCATGCTCACTTAGAAATATTTCCCGAGATCAACGATTTTCAGGTTTTAATCGTTATTTTCTACTATCAAAAAAAAGATGTCCATTGCCCCGCTGTCGAAAAAACAAATTGTTTTGCTCGTATATCTTATATTTCTCATACTTGATTATTGCAGTATCTTTCAGAAGCATTTGAAATCTTTTAGAAATGTTACCCTATCATTACATTTATACACTCAGATTTTTACGCGGGGGATACAGGCCGCGTAAATGAAAACCGCGTAAGTGAAAACCGCGTAAATTTCAAAATCTACGTAAATGAAAACCGCATAAATTTCAAAATCCGCGTAAATGAAAACCGCGTAAATTTCAAAATACGCGTAAAAAATACCGCCCAAAAACCGCGTCAAAAAACCTGAATGTATTTCATTGTGCAGTTTCTGAGAAACACAGTGTACGTCTTACCCACATTGTCCGTATTAACCGACTTTCCCCTAACCAAGAAACAGAACTTTAAAATTATTTGAATTCTGATAGATATCGCAATGTTTCGCAAATTTTGCGAAACAGGCAAATAACTTTCGCAAAATTACGGCGAAATTTGCGAATGTAAACGAACGTTTTCTTAACGTTTCGTTTCGCAAAATTTTGCGAAAAATTTGAATGATATATGTGTAATTGTTTACATATGTTCAATTATAGAGACCCTTCAGTTCACTGGTGCGCAAGATCCCGAGTGGTCTTATAATAGTAGATATTCACTATATTTGCTGAGATTTCACAAATCTTGAGCGTTTTTTCAAAACGTCATATCTGCAATGAGTTACTCTCTGTTTATACTTTCTCTTTCGATTTTTACGGCGTCACTATAACACTTTTCACTTATTTTACAGTACAGATCGAAAGACAGTGGTTTTAGCTAGCATATTATGCAAAGAGCTGAGGGATAAATGTTAAAGTGACCGAATTATTAACAGAAGAGAAAGTAAACAAAGAGAGTAACTCATTGCAGATATGACGTTTTGAAAAAACGCTCAAGAAATATTCTCAAACACCCAGGTCCATTGATATCCACAAGGATGCTACTATGGCTGTAAATAAACATTTCGTAGTTTTGAGCCCCTTGCAAATTGAATGTCGTGAAACTATTTACATAGACAACACATTAACTCACTCATGATAAGTATAGAGAAAAAAATACTAGAAATGTCCAAAACTATTTACTCATCAGAATAAATGTCAGGTTTCATTTGTAGGAAAGAAAGCAAAAAAAATCTGACAGCCCGTCACTATCGCAATTCTCGAATATCCCCAAAGACAAATCAACCTAATAGAAACTATCACATTTGCTAATGTGCCGTATACTTTTTCGCTCGGCATTGGGTGGAGGATGCTGCTGAGAAGACACTATTTCCGAGAAACATAGCGTAAGATGACACCGAAAATGACGACGGCAATGACAATGACGATGATACTGTTGATATCGCCTCACTGGCGCCGTTCTACTTTTCCACACTTTATTTTATTAGCTCCATCCGACGGTTGTTATGGCGCGGACGCCCTCGCAGATTACACCACCAGCATGATTCGTAGTACGTACCGGGACCGTTTATTATTTTGCATTACGGCCAGGAGTGAGTGTTTGCGTATGCTATTGTGTTTGTGGGAGGAGTGGGAAGCAATAGATGATGAAGGAGGGAATATTTTTTGGGTGAGATTATTGGTATTGTTTGGTACTGGCTAAAACGAATGCGATGGTGACACAAGAGATATCAATTGGAGCAAAAACCATGCGAATCAAATCAGATGATAAGTCAATTTTTGTATATTTAATGTCATGTTCTGGTCAGCGAAATGATTTTGTATAGGAACATGTGAACAGTGCATAGTGAAAGATACAATTTTTAATATCGTAAAATCCGTCCCATAAAAAACGTTTTCGATCGCATTTTCGATTTCAGTGAGCCGGAAATGATATAAAAATGTGAAGGATATAATAGAGTGTAAACTAGTGTTGTTTGGCATATTTGGCATATAATAAATCATCAACAAACCAATGATTTCAAGTAGGTTGGATCGTACTGTCACAGAAATTGGTTACCTTTAATCCGCAGCGATGCAAATGTTCAGCACATAATTTGGGACAATTCCGAATTCAGATATAAATTGGAGAGGTGGAATTAATGAAATACTAAAGCAGCACAAATCTGAATATACTCAATGTACGAAATTATCCATCATCTGCACGATCTGGCAGGGAATAAGTGTTAATAAAGGGTGAACACGAAATTATTGCGACACATTCAACAGGGCATAACATTATAAGAAAATTGGCATGACATTTTCGGTGTCGCAATAATTTCTTGTTCGCCCTTTACGTCTTTGTTCAGAGAGTATTACGCATGAGTTGGCAAACAGCCTCGTACTCAATGAGCTAGAACCGTCGTTATCTGATCATAAAAAGTTGTCTTTAATCATTTAAACGTCATCACATATCGCAACCCCTAATTTACGAACTCGGACCTTTACGAACGGGACTACTAGGTTTCATGGTTATTTGTCAACGATTAAATTTCCAAGCGAAGGCCGATTATAAACCGCACATAATCGCGAAGATTTCTGCTTGGAATACGGTTCAGGATCTAGTATCTCATTTTACGTAAGTAGACACCAACACTAGCACGTCCCTTCATTAGAGAACCATCAGTGTAACGGCAACTTGTGTTTGTTATTGTCTCTCCATATAGCCAGACAACCACTTCATTCGTGAGGAAGTCTTGACAAGGAATATTCTGTAAGGAAAATTACATGAGAATGTAACATTGCTGGGAGCAAGAATGTCTTCACTCCACGAAACCATTTGTAAGCACAGTTGTATATGACTGCTACAAAGATTAACATAATTACTGTTTAAAAGACCAGTAATCTGCAGGCTGTATGCACTTTGTAGTGCTTCTTGCTTGAGTCTATGTGTAATGGTTTGATATTCAAAAGGGCCTCACAGTATGACAGTATTGGACGTACTATTGTCGTGTAAATCCAATAGATGTATTTGGGTTTGAGACCCCAGGTCTTTCCAATAGTTCCACTGCACTGCCCGATGGCCCTGCACTATTTCTTGACTCTTGAACTCAATATGACAGTTTAATTTGGAATCCAATATAATTTGACTTGATCTGCACACAATAGCTCAGAAAAAGAAATGCAAGGGATGAACTCCAGTTGTTTCTCGCTTCTTCGTGGAAAGAATCATTGATGTTTTGTTTAGATTAACTGATAATTTAATTTGTCGACACCAACTTACTTATCTCTGGCTGTCTCAGTGATGAGCAATGAATGCGATTACTAAGCATTGCGTTTATTCAGCCCGAGATGCATTCAGATCGTTTGCAGAAAAGACTGGAAGGACACATTGTCAAAAGCATCCTCAATATCATTGAGCTAGGTTACTTGAATGAGAATCCTTCTTCCATGTTGTAGACAACGTCGTGAAGCACAGTGATCGTGGATTCCCCACACTGATATGCATGTTGTATTTTGTGCAGTGGAAATCCAACTAAGCTAACGTTGTTATGATCGATTACACGTTCCAAAGCTTTTAGAAGAAGGGAGCTCTAACTGATAGGCCTAAAACTCTTGGTTTCTTCATAGCTTAAGCTAGCCCTCTTTGGGATTGAATCTAACAGTTATTTCTCGCCATGATTTCGGGATATACCCGGTACCAAGACTGGTACTCATAATCTTTTTTAAGACATGTTTGAGAATATCAAATCCCACTGGTAGCAGCACGAGAAAGATTTAATCTCTTCCAGGCGAGTTGTATGGAGCAAAGCCGATAACTGCCCGCTTGACTGATTCATTGGTAACGCCCACGAATCATCAGAGTTGTCTGCGATTGTTCACCTCCGGATCGATAAAGCCTGGAAAGACAATTAAGAACACCGTAGATGTCACCTTCTAATGCGCCAACCTTTGCTAAAGAGTCGGCCTTTTCATTGCCCGGTATAGAGTAATGAGAGGGGGCCCAAACAAAGGTAATCTGGTAAGATTTTTCAGATAACTTACACAAGGACTGCCGTATCTTCCCCAGAAAATACGGGAATTACTTTTTGGGTTTCAACGCATTAAGAGCCTCGATAGAGCTGAGGCTGTCCGAAATAGTGAAGTAGTGATCTGTGGGCAGAGTGTCGATGATCCCAAGGCTGTACTGAATTGCAGCTAACTTTGCGACGTGAACTGAAGCGGGATAATTGAGCTTGAATGAAGCGGTGATAGTATTAGATAGTGATAGATACCGAAGTCAGTGGACCCATCGAGATTTAGTGTAGAACATTTGGTATAGTTGACTTCTCGGAATTCATTATAAAATATATTAGGGATCACTTGCGGGCGTATATGGTCAAAGATGTGTTAAAGAATACAGTAGAATCAGAAGTATCTAGGAAACGGACTTGGTTGGTATTATACAAAGAAGGATTGATGCTCTGTGCCATGTAGTCGAAGTACAAGGACATAAATCGGGTTTGAGAATTAAGCTCGACGAGCCTCTCGAAGTTTTCAATCACAAACGGATTCAGAATGTCGCATCAGATGAGCAATCGATATGAGAGTTCCCGAAATCGATTTTTCAGCGGAAGAACGCCCGCCAACACTTCGAGACTCACCGTATGGGTCGAGTGCATGCAACCTAAGGCAATGCGCAAGCAACGATACTGGATTCTCTCCACTTTGATGAAGTATATGTTCGCATCGGAGCGGAAACAGAGACCTGTGCTTCATCACCGACAATATCGTTGTTTGTTGTAACCTGATCAGGTCTCCAGGTTGGACACTCCACCATGTTCCAGTTATTGTCCGGAGAAAATTGATCATTCATTGGCATTTCTATTTCAGATACCTAATGTGACATCCTCAGGTATCTTTAAAATCGAATCAGACCCAGAGATAATTAAATGTGAAGTTAATAGAAGCTGTAGTTACGCCTGCACACGCTTCTTAGAAAAGACGACCAGCTCATTTTTCTTTGTGGAGAATTTGATTCCCAGCTGAAGAGCTCAAGTAGAGAAATTGTCCAAAGTATCTTGCAATGGTCCTTGCAAATCGGCAGCATTGGACCCTGTAACAGAGACCACCCCATCGTCTGCAAGTTGCATTAGTGTGCATGAATTGGCAAGACAATCGTCAATGTCATTCACGTAAAAATTGTAAAGCAGGGGACTTAAATATGAGCCCTGGGGTAGACCCATGTAGCTAAATCGCGATGTACCTTTCGCATGGTTAAATCGCCATGCAAAAAGTGCATGTGCTTTTCAGACAACAGAGTTAGCAAAAAGTATTTAAAATCGGTGAAAGACCCTGCTGGTGAAGCTTCTCTGACGTAATGTTGATTGAAACTGAGTCAAAAGCCTCCTTAATATCCAAGAAGACTGATGCCACCTGCTCTTTGTTCGCATAGGCCATTTGGATTTCTGTCGAAAGCAACGCAAAGCACTCGTTCGTCCTTTTGCTTTTGCGGAAGCCAAATTGTGTATCTGACAATAAGCCATTTGCTTGTCGAGGCGAAACAAGATAATTTTCTCGAGCAACTTCAGAATACAGGACACATTTCAATCGGTCGATACGTGTTGTGGTCGGAGGCTGATTTTCCTGGTTTTTGCATGGCGATGACCGTCACTTGCCTCCATTCATGAGGGACAATGTTACCCTCAAGAAACTTGTTAAATAAGTTCAACAAGCGCCTTTTTGAAGTTTCAGGCAGATTCTTAAGCAAGTTGAATTTGATTCTCTCTAACTCTGGAGCGTTATTATTGCATGGCATGAGAGCAAGTGAGAACTCCACTGTCGAAAACGGTGTTTCGTTCGCGGTATCGTTAGGAGCCGCGGCGCGGTTCGTTTTCTGTACCGGGACAGAGTCCGGACAGATCTTCTTGGCGAAAGCGAATATCCAGCTGCTTGAATATTCCACGTTCTCGTTGGGACTGTTACGGTTACGCATACGTCGAGCCGTACTCCAAAGAGTGCTCATCGCTTTTTTTCTCGTTAACCCATCGACGAACCCGCGCCAATAGCTGCGTTTTTTGGCTTTCATTAGACTCTTCGTTCGCCTTTCTAATGACGCCGGACTGTTGATAGCTGAATTCGGTTGAAAGAGTAGAACTTTTTAGTCCCCAAAAGTACTGCTGCATAAGAGATTTCTCGATACAGATGAATTGTATTAAAATCGTGGAAGTTGACGTTTATATCGGAAGTTAACCAAGTTTGCGAAAACATTACATTTCAAAATGTTTAGTAAAAATTTGAAGTAATCGATTTTCGGGAGGATACTTCTGCAATTCCACTGTAGGACAGTAATCGAATCAGTGACCTCGTTTGATGACTTAGTCATCGAAGAATACGACTGCTGCAAGGAGGGGCCATTTAACAGTCAACTGCTTCAAAAATGTTAGCACCATAGGGAGAAGACGTATCAGAATACATTTAAGAAGATTAGTAACATTGAAAGCTGTGAAAATTAGGTCAGAAAATTTCATTGGTCCGTTACTGGACTGAGTGTCTGTTTGAAAAAAGGAGACACTTGGGAAGTGGTGGGTACTTCTTGTTAGAATTAAAATTTTCATGTTCTGGAGCAACTTGTTTCGGTTTTAGGGCACCACTTCCGTTGGATTTATTATTTGTTATTGGCGCACTCTCACCTTGGCACCTTTACGAGGCAGTCTAGGGGATAGATTTCTCCTCTTCTTGGATTCTTTCCGGTTAACACAAGATGTTCCCTCTTGTTGGTCGTCAGATTTTTGCTAAACGTCAACCAAAAGAGCAAAGGAGTTTTTGTCATGGTCGGATGGCGAAGCATTCTTTAGAATATTTGTATAAGAGGGTTTTGAGCGCTCCTTAAGGGAGCGCTTAACCCTAAAAATGGCAAGCCAAAATTGTGACTTCAAGCAGCATCGCTCGTAAGACCCAATGAAATAATGTTACCCTCAAGAAACTTGTTAAATAAGTTCAACAAGCGCCTTTTTGAAGTTTCAGGCAGATTCTTAAGCAAGTTGAATTTGATTCTCTCTAACTCTGGAGCGTTATTATTGCATGGCATGAGGGCAAGTGAGAACTCCACTGTCGAAAACGGTGTTTCGTTCGCGGTAGGGTAACAGAGGTATTTTGGCCACCTCACATATTTTGGCCCACCCAATCACTTTTTTATGTTTATTAAACGAATTTACATAAAATTTTGCAAATCTAGTCGCAGTTTTCTTGAAAAACTCTTATTACAGTTATTTTATACCAAGAATATTGTTGCAGATACATATTACCATTATAAATCGCAAAATTGTGGAAACTCATCAACCTCTACACAGGATTGATGGAAAAACTGGAGGAAGTAGCAATGTTGCGAACTACTTTCAAAACATATTGTTATTAAAATACGTCATGTTTTGTTGAACAAATCATGTTACTGTAATCATAACTAATTGACGAAAGTAAAATTGCGTAAATTACACGAAAAATTACATCGCAGATCATACAATAAGCTATGACCACAATATATTGTACGATTTAAAGATAAAACACATTTCTGCCATATCTTCTGCAATTTACCTTTTCATCCGTTGCTTGACGTTATTGCTACTAAATGAAGAGTGTAGGCGGCAAAGCTTGTTGTTTCGCATATTTTTCCTTCTTGTTTATTTGACACGGCTCGATGTGTTAGCATAACTGAGCCGTGGGACTTTTATGATTTTTATACCATGTAAAAATTAAAATTAACTTTCTAAATGCCTGACTATCGGGTCTTGTTGCCGCAGCTCGACGCAGCGTGTTGAGATTCTCTTCCTTGACAGTGAAACATTCTGTGTTGTCGCCCGGACTATGGAGATCATTCGTTCCGTCTTGTGACACGTTTTTGCTCACGTCCATGTCGTCTTCGGTACTGCATTCATGATACTCACAGTCGCCTGTTCTTATTTGCTTCTTGAACTTATAACTCGCTTTTGTAAATCCGTTTCCATCGGCATTTGATTCTTTATTGATGGTATTGGTTGTTAGTTTGGAGGCATTTGGTGTTATCATTGTTACTTCACTCTTGGTAATGTCTGTTTGTTTAGTGGTACTGGGCACGATCGTTGTTGATTTCGTGTTTGTTGCAGCTCGCGGCATTATTTAGCTCATTTGAATAAATACTGTTGTTGCATATAATAGAGTTCCATATTCGAGAAAATATGTATAAAACACTTCTGTAAAGAATTGAATGAAATCTCGTTGAAACACTTTCGCTGCCGTACCAGTATATTCAAAACTAGCGGTATAAGCTGTCAATACAGTCAAAAGGCAGTACTTTTGAATAATCCATTCGATCTTACTCAAATCAATAGCTCGAGATGGATGTTCACCGTGACATTTTCTATACACCCAAAACGAATCGTTGAGAGCGGAATTGATTCTGTTTTTTTCGCTCTCGAACTGTGAGCGAAAAGCTCACAAACGATGCATTAGTGTTCAACCAACCTCATACTTGTGGAATACAATATCGTACCCCATAGATACACACTGTTGGCTCATGTAGTGCAGGGATAACTTGAATAACACATACCATCGTCTCCATACTGTCCCATTTGTGATCACTGCTGCAATGATGCGAAGTTTATATAGCCCATTCGAACGACTGCTCATTATGTGTCGTTATGGCATAAGGTGTAAAGCAGGCGTTTTAGCGAGTGGATGTTTGTCGGTTCCAGTCTTGATGCTACCCGTTAATCTTTTTTTCTAGTAAGGCTTAGTTCCCAACACATACATACAAACAAAAAATTAATAACAGGCGGCGGGATGCAAACGATATTATCTCACTCATCATAAGTGTGAAGCTTTATATACGCCATTATACTACTCCACCAGTGTGTCGTCATGGTACGGGCAATAAAGAGGTGTTTTTACCGACTAGAAGTTTGTCGGTTCTAATCTTGAATCTGATATAAGTTTTTACATTTCTTATAAAAGAAATGTATAGAATTCGCTCAAACTTTCAAGATTTTTTTCGAGGCCCGGAGGGCCGAGTCTTATATACCATTCGACTCAGCTCGACGATTTGGGACAATGTCTGTGTGTGTGTGTATGTAACGGACAAATTCTCATTCGTGTTTCTCAGCAATGGCTGAACCGATCTTATCCAAACCAATTTTAAATGAAAGAACTAAAAAACAGTATGAACACTATTAATTTGTTTTTGATTCTGATGTTTAGTTTCCAAGATATGAATGTTTGAATGCGAAAAAATGGCGTTTTTTGCAGTTTTTTTGAATTATCTGCCGAAATTGACAATATTGATTAACAATTTATATGTTTTTAGATAGCTTTAACGAATACCTTTCGAACAAGCTATAGATTGTTGACTATTATCAAAAGAGATATTAAACATTAAATGCGGACGAAAGATTTTTATCATTTCCCATTGCCAGAAATATGACCAAAAACATGTAATCTATTATTAACGCCAAAACGGCTTATTTTAGGTCAATAGTATCTTCGGCGAATATAATGGAGGCAATATGTCCTTTCTTTTGGTATTGTGCTTTTGCTGATTAATCACCCTATGAGTGAGATATTTTCACAAATTTTCTTGGAAGTGATTATATCGAAATGATGTCTTCAGAAACTTTGTAGCTCTTACTATTGCGAATAACTTTACTGAAGACTTCAAATATCTATTTTGAATACTTTAAAAGTTATGGCTTGTTGTTTGTGGGTTACTCTTTGTCGCCTATTTATTGTTCAATATAGTAATAATCCATTTAAATAAGCCAAACAATATTTCGATAAAACGAATTTTGTATTTCATTTTTCTATCTACAACCGCTAGAAATAATCACCGAACACTTCCAAGTTGTCTGGAAGGAACTTGATAACTTATCAGTGCAAAAATGTTGATTTGTACGAATCTTCTGACTGCAATTTTTCTAACTTATAACCATCGGATCGATCTGAAACATAACGGAAAATGAAAGCGAAGTAAATAACTCCAAGCAACGGCGAAGCCAAGAGAAGGTTTTGGGGTTTAACACCATACAACCCCCCCCCCCCACAACACAAAAAAAATTGGATTGAAGTTGAAAATTTATTGATGCTGACTGATTTAATTCAATATTACAATACTAATTATCTGATCCGTACATTGATAACCTGTTGTTGTAAACATCATGAGGACTTTTGATAAATTGTCGGAATGGGTATGTAACAGTTCTATTGGTCTTGATTTCACAGTTGACTAATAGCATCAATATCAAATTCCTGCCTGAAAACATTCCAATAGAAAATTCCAGAGTTCTGTAATCAATCATAATCCTTAGATTTCTTTTCAAATTGAGCTCGCTTTTGTAGAGATGTAGGGTCTTCATTTAATAGAAAGCGAAGTTAAAATTAATTTAATGCCTATGAAACATAGAACAGCTCACCAAAAAAATGCATAACTTTCAACATTTGCTAAAAATGTTTTTGCCTTTCTCATTCACTCTAAAATTCGTCAATCTAATCCCGACCGGGAGGGCCGTGTGCCATATGCCAATCGACTCAGTTCGTCGAGATAGGAAAATGTCTGTGTCTATGTATGTGTGTGTATGTGTGTATGTGGAAAAAATGTGATCTCTGTTAATCAGAGATGGCAGGACCGATTTGCACAAAGTTAGTCTCAAATTAAAGGTACAATCTTCCCATCGGTTGCAATTGAATTTTTTATTGCTTGGACTTCCGATTCTGGAGTTATGAGTTGAAGAGTGCAATCACACAGAAAATTGCCATATAAACTGAAATGAAAAATTTTCAAAATCAAATTTGTATTTTTGATGCCAAATGACTTTAAAATGCATGAAACATTGAGATGTTTGGAAAAAATTGGCTTCTTTGGACTTTGGTACATTTTTGCCTTTCTAATATAGAAAGGTAATGCAATCACTCTAAAAATCGTCAATCATACCGGCCCGGAGGAAGTATGCAGTGAGGGGTTGCTACTTTAAAATTAAAACTAGTTTAAAATTTCTTAACAAGTTGAAAATTTTTGGCAGGACCTGGACCTCCCGGATCCTTCTCCATGATCCGCCGCTGGTTTCAAGCGATGTTTCAGTATCACATAGTATCTCAAGATCGTGGCTGTCGATCCATTGTATGTATGTGCAAATCGTACTGAACATGTAATATTCATTTCCACCATTGTATTGAACATAACCAGCCATGGAATCGTAGTCTGGACAAATGAGATAAGCACAATTGCACCACTAGGTGGATTAAAACAGGTTTTTATTTTTGGAAGGGGTCGAGTTGAGACGAAAACGTAATATGATTAATATCGAGGATAACACTTTCCGAATGTAGAGAGAAATTTATGAAAAATGACGATTTCCATTCGATTCTAGCAGGTTCTGATCGATTTTGATGAGCTTTTGATTTTTGTTGTATGACCAATTATATGTATAGGTCAAATGTTTAAAAACAGTAATTTAAGGTCAAGATAGCATCATTTTGAAACCGCCAATTTCGGAGGTTTAGTATCTTCGATGAGTTTTACAAATGTTAAACAGCGCATCATCTGATAAAATAATTTTGATGGTAGTAGAAGTATTTATGGTGAATTTTCTCAGGTTAATATTCATGACTACAATAAAGTCTCAACAAATTCGTTAAAGACACGAACTCTGTTACTATTTTCTGAAAAATTAATTCTGCATAATTTTAAAACTTCAAAAATTACGGTTTCGGAATTATGCCGTTTGGACAGTATGATCGATTTTCACCAAACCCCCACCAAACCGAATTTCTGGCTACGCCGCTGACTTCAAGTAAGTAAAAACAAATTCGTTCTACACTCGTTCACAAGAAACTTCTTCGAATGCTGAATATCTATTATAATGCATTGAAACCCCGATTTTATCAGCCAAATATGAACATAGGTTTGATGGGCTCTAGCAGACGAACAAGACTGAATACGAGTAAATCCTTTCTTGAGCATGTTTTCCTTATCATGAAGATGGAAATATGCAAAAATGAAAAGTTCATCATAATCAGAAATAGTTATCAGACTACATCAAGGGACGGGAAAAATATTTTAACAGTTTCAGTTCATTATAAAGAAAAAAAGCCCGATTTAGTCAATGTCCCCATTTTGTCAGCCTAAAACACACCATGAGACTGATAAAAATGGGTCTTTATTGTATGTATTATTCACTGTGTATCACATTAATAGGTACATTTCATTTTTGGGGATTTTTTATTGCAAACTACAACAATTTTTAGGTAGTTTTCAAGGGGTTATTTTATTGATTTGTTCCAAAATTTGGCGAACCTATTCCAATTCGTATACCAATTAATTGGTATACTTAAGGGTTTATATGTTGCAGATAGAGAAAATACTTAATTTTTCAGTTTTTTTCCTACACAATATTACGAAAGCTTATTAAACAATTTTTCTTAATAAGTTTGTGAAAATTATAAGCTTTTTGGAATTTTTTCATAGTGTTATTTTTTATTTTACCGTGATTTTTTATTAAATAGTGACCATCGCTTCACAACGTAGTCTATTTTTCATGGCTTGCGGTGAGCACGATCTCTCGAAATGCTGAACTGAAAATTATGGAATAGAAATTAATTTTTAGTATTCTTTACAGATTTAACTCGCCGCGCAGATAGCTCTGAATTAGACCCGCCGGTGCCCTAAGACGATTTCGCTAGATTTTCAGAGCACTGTGCACCCAGTGCATTAACGCAAGTGACGTAATGTTATCGCAAAGTTTCGTGAAAATGAAAATTCCAGTAATGATGATAATTTTCCCAAACGGTTCCTTTTCGTGAGGTTTTTATTTGTTCTTTGGCATTAGGATTAGCGATAATAATTCAAATCAAGGATACTACTGGGAAGTCACCTTTAGAAAAAGTCGATGTCGAAGTAAAATTTGAAACTATGCACGCATGCACTTCAGAGATAGCGTGATATCTGGAGCTGCGATTTCATTTCAACGCTTTTTTTGTGAAAAGGGCGATATTTACAAATGTAAACATAAGGCTTTTTTCATACATGCGAATGAGGGCTTTGAAACGCTACAAATTAACCTAAAAATTTTGATTCTACGATATTGCTTTCTTAAACTACAGCAAAAAATACAACGGACGAAACTGTATTTTTGTTGGTTTATTTAAAGTTTCGCCCTCCACGCTCCATGCAAACAAACAGGGCGATACTTTTTTTGCTAGCAGTTTAGAGGCGAAACTGTTATTTTCGTATTTTTTAGGATTATCAAGCTGATACCAGCTGTAAATAGTAACAATGATCTCTATTGAAAAAACACAGACGAAATCGGTGGTGTAAAACGGTAGTTATTGTAAAAAAACGTAAGGGCGATACTTCAATGCTGATAGGTGGAACCGAAAAAGTAAAAAATCGCCAAAGGGGCGATACTATCATTTTGTCAATTTCAATAGCAAAAACAAATTTTAATTTAACAATTTCAAATACTTTATGAAGTTTTGGGTTTCGTTTACTGAATCATGCAATCTAGGATGTAAAAAACACAATAGTTCTTAAATAGGAAATAAAACCAAGTCTGGAAATATTCGCTGTTGATTTTCTTTGAATGGTGTCACTGCTAGTATCGCCCTTTTCAAGAAAAAGCGTTGATTTCTTAGTTCTCAGTCGCGTTGGAAATTTGAGTTGAGTTGAAGTTTATACATTACTTCAAATCGATTCAAAAAAAAAAAAATTTTTTTAGCTCAGTACAATATATAACCCCTTTAGGCAAATTCAGTTTTCCCACCACAATGCATTGATTGAGGAATTTAGATATTTTATTAACAGAGCATTAGCAATAATTCGTTTTTATGTCTATTTTACGGGTCATTTTTTCGCTTTCCCATTGATTTGGTTTGAGATTTCTAGCGCTGATGTTGTCCTATACTGATTTGAGCGATTCTCTGAGTCCTGCAACTATCCCATGTAGTATGTGTTATCAAAAACATCGCGAAGCATCAAGTTCTAAATGTTCTCAAACGATATAATATCCGAAGAGAGTGATAAGAGTTATAAGAAATGTCTCATCACACTGTTAGGTGGATTAAAAACGTTTTTTTACTAGAAGTTTCAGGTCACGAGCTATTTAAAGCAGCGAAGAAAAGAATGAAACAAAACAAAATGCAATGCAGCAGCAATGGTGATGAGATTGCTTGTGGTGGTTGGGTGGGGGAATGTAAGGTGTAGAAGAAAGATACGAAACTATATACTAACAAAGTGTCCTTGTGTGTGAGTGTGTCTCGTTTTTTTTGCGTGAGCGTTGCGCTCATCCCGAATTCTGCGCGAACAGCTCAATGTTCAAAAAGGATTGCTTTTGGGAATGAGATTGTGAGCCCAAAAACAGAAAATCTGAGCTCACCGTTTTGGATGTAGTAGACCAGTAGTTGAAACTGACGTAAGATTTAGAAATCAACTAAATTTGTGCAAATAGCCTTCTACGAGAAAAATAACCATATGTACATATTAGACACGAGTATTTTTATTCAGTTGACGTCATCTTGTAATGGTCCATAGGAATAAAGACGTTGAATCTCTAGTATGACGACTTGTCATTTCAATTGTTTGTTTACCATTTACCTAACAGTGTCATTCCAATCGAGAACGAGACGTGCCAATGGCCCCAAGGTATGTTATGCGATTGGAATGACTTGACAGATATATGGTAAACGATTGAGATGGCGAGTCATTATTCAGAGATTCAGTCACATTAATAGGAATAACATGGATGAATCAAAAGAGAAAGCTGGAAGAAAAATAGAATTTGATAATTCTCTATTCTTTATTTCTGTGACGGTAGTTTACTACACCAATAATAAATTACTGCGAGTATACACGAAGTGGGCGACAATATGTTTGCAAACTTGTTACCATGGCCAAAATATATTTCCGCCACGGGCCAAAATGAAATTTGGGTGGCGGAAATAGAAAAAAAAGTATTTTATGAAAAATACAATTTTTATTGATTTCTTAGTGAATTATACGTTTTTAAGAGATCTGTATTGATGGTCAGATGTAAGCCGATGTTGTGTATGAGTAAATTTACCAACCTTTGCAGTCTTTATATGTCTTATTCGCAAAATTTTAGAAAAATGTCCTAAAGTGGGCCAAAATACCTTTTTTACCCTATCGTTAGGAGCCGCGGCGCGGTTCGTTTTCTGTACCGGGACAGAGGCCGGACAGATCTTCTTGGCGAAAGCGAATATCCAGCGGCTTGAATATTCCACGTTCTCGTTGGGACTGTTACGGTTACGCATACGTCGAGCCGTACTCCAAAGAGTGCTCATCGCTTTTTTTCTCGTTAACCCATCGACGAACCCGCGCCAATAGCTGCGTTTTTTGGCTTTCATTAGACTCTTCGTTCGCCTTTCTAATGACGCCGGACTGTTGATAGCTGAATTCGGTTGAAAGAGTAGAACTTTTTAGTCCCCAAAAGTACTGCTGCATAAGAGATTTCTCGATACAGATGAATTGTATTAAAATCGTGGAAGTTGACGTTTATATCGGAAGTTAACCAAGTTTGCGAAAACATTACATTTCAAAATGTTTAGTAAAAATTTGAAGTAATCGATTTTCGGGAGGATACTTCTGCAATTCCACTGTAGGACAGTAATCGAATCAGTGACCTCGTTTGATGACTTAGTCATCGAAGAATACGACTGCTGCAAGGAGGGGCCATTTAACAGTCAACTGCTTCAAAAATGTTAGCACCATAGGGAGAAGACGTATCAGAATACTTTTAAGAAGATTAGTAACATTGAAAGCTGTGAAAATTAGGTCAGAAAATTTCATTGGTCCGTTACTGGACTGAGTGTCTGTTTGAAAAAAGGAGACACTTGGGAAGTGGTGGGTACTTCTTGTTAGAATTAAAATTTTCATGTTCTGGAGCAACTTGTTTCGGTTTTAGGGCACCACTTCCGTTGGATTTATTATTTGTTATTGGCGCACTCTCACCTTGGCACCTTTACGAGGCAGTCTAGGGGATAGATTTCTCCTCTTCTTGGATTCTTTCCGGTTAACACAAGATGTTCCCTCTTGTTGGTCGTCAGATTTTTGCTCAACGTCAACCAAAAGAGCAAAGGAGTTTTTGTCATGGTCGGATGGCGAAGCATTCTTTAGAATATTTGTATAAGAGGGTTTTGAGCGCTCCTTAAGGGAGCGCTTAACCCTAAAAATGGCAAGCCAAAATTGTGACTTCAAGCAGCATCGCTCATAAGACCCAATGAAATCAAAAACCGCTTTTATGTTAGTTTATCAATGATGAGGGCCCGATAACGCCCGATCATTTGTATTTCTAATTACAAGTGCATTGAAACTAGAGAACTATAACTAGCCGTGCCGGGAAAAGCTGGCTCATAAGCTATAACTTATGAAATCCTTAAGAATATTTGCTTCAGTGTATGGTGTCGTTAAGCGGCAAGGTAGGATATTTACCAACCCTATGAAACAACTCTTTAAATTTTCTCGGACAGCTGAATGTAGCAATAAGCTCGTGTGTCTGCGACACTGCTAGTTACAGTTTTAGGCTATTAAAATTCATTTTTGTCTAACCAAACCCCCAAAAGTTTCCTCTGCTCGATGGTGTTAATTTCCGAATGCTGAAAACATGTTTTTCCCAGTCAACACACCAAGTCTTGTGAGATTAGTTACGCTATACTTTATCCAGATTAAGGTTTTAATAATTATTTTGCCCAACCATCAACAGCAGTAACCTTTTTCCTTTTCTACAAGAGAGACGACCGGAAAACTAGGTAGAGAAACGAAAGCTTCCATGGTTGACCACCAAGTTTTCAGCCCAAAGGCATGCCTTTGTCTAATTGCTTAAAAACTAGCCCCTTTCCTTGACTGAGCGTCATTGTAAAGTTTTGCTTTGGTTTTGTCCTAGGCTGGATATAAAATTGTTGTTTCTGACAAATTTACCTACTACTAAAGGTTGCGGCTTTTGAGGGTTAACTTTTCCGGCTGGCTTCGGACCAACACACTGTGGCATGCAAATGCTGGACGGAGTTTTTGCAAAGTGTTTTTTGCTAGGTTACGTTTCGCAAACATTTCAGAGGATTTGTTTAACAATTTCCAATTAGCAATGAATAGTGTGAGGATAGGATTAATGCGAGTACATTCCAGTGAATGCAGTGATTGCATTTTCGATAGCATAACAGAGCTTAAATTTCACATTAAGGGTGTCGTCTAATATGATTAGCAGTAAAACGAAATGAAACAAAATTGAAAAAATCGGATACATCGGAAGTACAAGATGTTTAGTTTGGATCGGACATAGTAGTCAATAAAATATTGCTTTTGCTAATTGTTTTTTGAAATACCTCCGATGATATTGATTGAAAAAAAACGTTGAAAAACCAATTAATGTAATATATAATTATCAAGATATCATGTCTATGCAGTCCGTCACAAAGACAAAGCGTCCAAAAAACAGCATTCGTATGAGACGATTATCATAAAGGAACATGAACAAATTTCCAGTTTATTCTAAATCCAGATCCTCAGTTTATTACATTCAAATAAGATGTGATGAATGTGAAAATAGTTGGAATTCTCTCGTACGCGTCATCGATCGTGTTTTCGTTTCATCTAACAGGAACGAATATGCTCTACCTAAATCCATCCAAGCAGGAAGGAAACGAGATACCAATGCAATAGTTTTTTTCCATTCAAAATCCAATTTTGATCACATTTCCATTTTTAATCCCAGCTTTGTTCAACCCATGCTTCGTGACCACGTTGGCTCGGAACATGCAATGCTGGATGCACAAAACCATAAAATCTGCAACCAGATAGCACGTGGCATACATACCGAGTATCGAATAAACAATAAAATTTACTGCGATGCATGATATTTTTTCAAAAAAATCGGTATTGATTTGACAAATTCCTCGTCCTATCAGTTACAGTGATTGTTTAAAGATCAAACTGATGGTTCTAGCCATACACTATGACAGCTGTTAACGTCCATTGTCCGATAAGAAAATCAGTTACAGCTCATAGCTCTGCGTAAAACCCATTGAACTAACTTTTTGTTGAAAACAATAATCTAGCGCTGTTCTGAAGCTGTTAGTCTCAGTCTGGATACGAAGGTTTCAGTCTCGGCACACAACTTGCTAAGCTTACCTGGGTTAAGGTTGAACAGAGAAGGGGCAAAAATCGAAAACGAAAAAAGCAGTTTTTTCCACACCGTGTGTTAGATCTTCATACAAATTAATCAGCAGTACTGTAACAACATTCTACATAAGCTGATTAATTTTTATGAAGATCTAACACACGGTGTGGAAAAAACTGCTTTTTTCGTTTTCGAACAAACGCATGTGTCGTTATACTACCATTTCAGATCAACTGAAATTCAGCTGATCTCATTGTTGATTAAAACTAGTTCATCGTTAAATACATATTTCAAAATTATGACTAATTTTAATTGACATTTTGTTTCATCGATTTGAAAGTATGGAGTTTAATTGTTGAAATACTCCGGAGGTCAGCTATTGCATACGTAAATGGAATATTTAGTTATGTTTCTCATAATGTTATCTTTTGTGGACTGTAATCCTAAAAAAAATGCGAGTTTTTGTGATGAATCATGGCAAAAAGTGTTTGCAATAGATTAAATAATCTAATTTCGAATGAAAGGTATTATTTTCAATTCAGCCAGAACCACGAACAAAATTTATTCCACATCTAGTCTGGCATCTCAAAAGATGAAAAATAATTATCTTGTTGCACATTACAAAATTCGTTCATAATTGAAATTTTGCAATATAATCAACTAAACCCGAAAAAGAACGAGCTACAGAATCAACATGTATTGGGTCGATAGATAGCATATTATTCGGACATTTGATGATGCAATTTTTTTCGCATTAAAATAAAGTTTAAAATAAGATTAAGAGTCTACGTGGACAATTCTCTTTCAATGGTCAAGCGTGGACTCGCACCCTGATCTAAACGGTCCACGTGATATATGGATGTCCCCTAATCTCTAACACTTTCATTGAAGATCTAGTTACTAAAATAAGAAAACTATTCAAAAATTCATAAATTGGTTCACCAGTTGCGGAGATATCATGTGCACCACTAACGCTACTGCAAAGAAATTCTTCGCGGTAGTAGTGGGTGAATTTGACGATTATGGTTTGAAAAAATGAACATTCTTTAGCAAAGACTTGCGTAAGGTTTAGACACTATACCTTAAAAAATCACAAAAAATGTCTTCATATTACTGAGTTTAAAGATATATCGCCCATTGATTTGCGAACCAGTTGAAAACGTATAGGAGAGAGTAGGGATAGGTGAACCAAGAAAACAGGTGAACCACTAATGATATTACGTCAAATTCTATCATTTTTAGTGCAAACCTTATGAGTTTTGGTAGCTCTGTCGGTAAGCTAACCTCACACGCATTTGCGATAGCGTCAAGTGCTTGTTGTTACTTTTACAGATAATCAAAGTTATTGTACATTAAAAGTTGAGACCTCGCGTTTTTCTGGAAAGAGTTTGTGTTGTCATTTCTGTGAGACTAAACATCATCAAATTTTTCGTTATTGTAAGTAGGTGCAAAATCTGTTTGCAAAGGTAAATATTTTCTGGCCGCCTAAAATTCATTCAAATTTGCTTATGGCATGTGGGGATATATGAACCACTTTTTGCGGGGATACATAACTCACTTTTAGGTTCGGATTTTTGTAATTTTTTATTAAGGGTTGTCAAAATAACGCAACTATAAACGCTAAACGCAAACAGGCTTGACTATGAGTGTAACTATGAAGTTACACTAATTTACAATCTTGAGAAGAGACATAGAGTACGTCGAGCAGGTAAAATTCACAATATCTCGTACCCTACTTTAAGTCGTTACGTCAGAAACTTGAAAAGGACGAGAAACCTAATTGCAATCTGATTTTGGACAACAAGAAATAGAATTCACTGCTTATCTTTTTCATAGTTTACAAATAAGATTCGGATTGAGCAGTGTAGAAACTCCTTTTAGAGACTACGAATCAAATCAGTCTGAGATCTCTCTGAATATATTTATAATGCTCCATCGGCAGGCAGAAAGTATAGGTTTCTACCAGGTTCATCACCAGAAACTTGCGCAGATTTCCAAAGGCTCAACCACGTGAGTCTAGAAATTAAAAAAGAAGGACGAGGAAGAAGTAGCATCACTACCGACTCGCCATATATAAAATTGATCAAAGAAAAACACGATGGGAAAAAGGAAAGACTACAAAAATATTAAAAACAAAAACAAATAATTTGTGATATGTATTTTTCACTACAACATACAAATGGAATTATGCAGAAGACAGACGAACTTTTTTGTCTGATGCTACGTGTTTTTATGATAGTCTGGATAATGGTTCAATTATCCCCATGGAGTGGTTCAAGTAGCCTCACCCGTAGGAATACTTGAGCCATTTAACATACTCAACAAAAATGCATATAATTTTGATAACACGTTACTTTTGTTTACAAATGGTATTGCATATAGTAAAGCAATGTTCGTTATTTCATATTCATGCATATAGAATATTTTATCGCTAAAGGTGTAATACATATAATAATTAACAAAAAAAAGTGGTTCATCTATCCCTGCTCCCCCTAATATACAATTACTACCCCCTCCAAGTGTTTGCCGGACGAGATATTGTCTGCACAATAGGTTTGCAGAAGGTTGGTTTTATGGAATAAATTTAAAAATTCTTTTCTGGAGATTGCCGAATCCCGGGAATGAGGAAACACAATTTACCGGGATTCGGGAATCCCGGGAAAGGCAAAAACTCCGGTATTCCTTGGAAATAAATTCCCGGGATGGAACCTCTATTTGCGTCATCTTCCACTGCTACCCCCTAAGATGAGCATCTATCGCGATGATCCTTTCAATATCGACAAAGAGAGAGAGAGAGAGAGAGAGAGAGAGAGAGAGAGAGAGAGAGAGAGAGAGAGAGAGAGAGAGAGAGAGAGAGAGAGAGAGAGTTAACTGTTGCCTACTAGTAGGGAACTTAACAAATGGTTGTATAAGCTCTCAGAATCATAAATTCTATTCTAACGGGAAGACAACCGTTTGCTGTCGTGAAACGTTACACGGTAAAAAATTCTCACGTTGATGTAAAGTGATTTACTGTTGATTTCGCACTACGTGTTAAACGTGCGATGTGCTAATTCTTTAGAATAGATCATATTAAAGCACAACGAAATCAACAGCAAATCACATCAATTTATAATGCTTTGCATACTGATGCTGGTGAATAATTCCTAAAAGCCTATACGTTTTTCATAAGATCTGTCTATGTATTCCTTTGCCTGAAAATAAGTAATTACATAAAAGATTTGACTACAACAAATCCTGTATAATACGCTCTAGAATACTCTGGAAATCCCACAAGTTATCTACTTTTAGCTGTTTCTAAGAGATGTTAGCGTACTTCCGCTTTGACATTTAAAACAAAAGCGGATCCATTTAAATTCAATAGATTTATACAGTAGCGCGAATTCAACAAATATGCATTTCAATTTAAAGGTGGTTTCCATTGAATAGTTCTTAAAGGTCAGATCACTTTGGTACTAGTTATGAATCATTAGAAAATCAACACCAAATCACTTCAATTGCTAGTGATGGAAGATGATCTGATTGAAGTGCAAAATCATTTTGATGTGACGTGTCCATTTTTTACCGTGTAAAACTAAACTTACGGGCAGGGTTACCATATTCACAGATTTTTCTGTAATGTCACAGATTTTTTTTTCACAATTTTTGATCTCAGATTCTTTTTCACAGATGACAGATTTTTGGCATTTTGATAAAAATTTCACAGATTTTTGAAAATATTGTGATTTTTCACATATTTTTTGGAAATTTATCACAGATTTTCACAGATTTTTTTCCTGTTTTAGTCATCACAGATGGTAAATAGATTTTTTTGGCCGAAACACAGATTTCAATGTGGCATCCCTGCTTACGGGTAGTTTTTGTGCCCTTGTGCGTAAATGGTTTTCACCAAATTCCTTCTTAGTGAGGTATTGTCATGTTTATAATTCATTATTTTGAGAATATTAACTAAAACTTTATCAGAATTACTAACTTTTGACTATTTTACCACTAAAACATTTTTAACTCCATTAACTGAAAGATATAACAGATAATAATGTAGGAAATTTTCCCAACTTTCATATAGAAAGAACGGCTATACATATACTATACTTTTCGAGTTAGAGGTATTTTAAGAGATAAACATTATAAGAAAATTTAAATAACTCTGTAACGGTTGAAATTAGATGGTCCGTGTGCAATGATTTCAACCCAAATATGTTCCGCGATAACCCTTCGCAGGATTCTTAAGCATGAACCAAACATACTTGAGTTTTCGGTTTTTTATCTATTTTGAATAATGTTGAATTCAAATAATTGTAGCGGGGATCTATGTATAAAGATGTTTTAAAAGCCATTGATGTTCGTAAATTGAATAATCGAGTTACTAAAGCTTCCGTTAGCAGTGGTGTGAACGGGTTCCTGTTTAATTTCGTGACTTTATTTATAGTCATCAGCCATTCAATATAACAATCTGGAAGTGTTACACGTGATGTCTGCGTTTTCTTAGTCCAAGTAAATCGTGGTTTAAAAACCTCAAAATTGATCTTGTGTATGGAAGCTGCGAAATTTATTCAAATACCACGCCACGTCACAGTGGGCCGGACCGAACAAAGCTCCCTAAATTTAGTTTTCTATTTTTTATGATTTTTATATTTTGTCCTGACTACCGTACACTGCACTATGGTTCCAAAGCTGTATTTAGGAAGACAAAACTGTTTGCGCCTAAACTGTTGGTTTTTGGATATATAGTCTCCTCGGCAAACTTTCTTAGAACTTTCTTACCAATTTTTTTTATATTAGTTTTATTAGGGTGGTCCTTGTGGTTAGGGTGTTCAAAGCATCAACTTCTTAGATATGTAAAATTCAGCTACATAATGTTCTACAAAGTTATAAATAAATCAAATTGAAGCAACTTTTCTGAAGAAACTATGTGGCTATCTCTAATGGTTCATGTGCTATGATTTTTGCAATATTTAAGCTAGGGTGGCTCTTTAAAAATTGGTTTTCTATTAATATCTTTTTATGTGTTAATTTCTCGCTAATACTTTGTTCTATAGGTTTTTAGAACTTTTGTAAATACACATTTTTGCCGAAGCAATAAAGTTTCTATCTCTTTTGTTTGCATAGTTACAGGCGATTTTCAAAGCAAAAATGGTTTTTTTCAAAGCTATATATCCTCCAACATTGCAAATGGATTTTCATTCTTTTAATTTCATTTCAAAGATCGAAACTTTTGTAGTTTTTGGTGAAAAAACTGCGAGAGCGTTATTTCTGTAAAATAAATAATTAATTTTTGAAAATGGTGTATTTTTTAACAAAAATCGTTCATAACTTTTCAAATAGACGAGATAATAACTTTGTTACTTCAGCAAAAATCTTCGCCATGCAAAGTTCTAAAAGTGCTGCAAACAAAGTATTTACGATAAATCAATGTATGAAGTGACAAATTGAAAATGGTGATTTTAAGAGGTCACGTTTTCATCGCTCAATCTCTTATGGTAAAATCAACTGAGAAATAGTCATTGAATGGCATGGCAATTCTATTGGATTTTTAAACATTTTTGAAAGAACAATCTACCGTACATCTAAATAGTACAGTGGATTTACAGTAGAGCTGCAAACTATCGTTAATCCTAAATCGGCCAACAAAAGTTATCTATGCTCACTTAAGTAAATCCTTTTTGGTTTGGACTAGTGCTCAAAACGAGTATTAGAAAGAAAATGTTTTAGTTCACGTTATCGTTATCTTGAAATAAAACCTTTAAACGAGTTTGTTATTCATAGCAGCGGAAATTATTGTATGCTTTTTCAACATTATAATGACGGCTGTGGGTAAGTTAAGGAAAGATTCTCAATTTTTTGTTACTTCAAAATAAATAAAAGTAAGAGGTCTGAAAATCGCTAACCGTGAACTGGTAAAATAACTCATAAAGCATAATTCCCTAGCATCTATATAATGCATGATGACGGTACTTGTTTTATTGGCCCCGTAAAAGATAACTTTTATTTAGAGTTTACTATAGTACGCTATTAACACTATTGTGAATTCACGCTAACATGTAGTTGTACGGTAAATTGTTGTGTTTTTAAACAGTGTCACATATTCAATAGATTTTCATTATAACACACATTGACTATTTCTTAGTTGATTTTACCATAAGAGATTGAGCGATGAAAACGTGACCTCCTCAAATCACTATTTTTCATTTGTTACTTCATACATTGATTTATCGTAAATACTTTGTTTGCAGCACTTTTAGAACTTTGCATGGCGAAGATTTTTGCTGAAGTAACAAAGTTATTATCTCGTCTATTTGAAAAGTTATGAACGATTTTTGTTGAACAATACACCAATTTCAAAAATTAATTATTTATTTTACAGAAATAACGCTCTCGCAGTTTTTTCACCAAAAACTACAAAAGTTTCAATCATTCAAATGAAACTAAAAGATTGAAAATCTATTTGCAATGTTGGAAGATATATAGCTTTAAAAAAAATCATTTTTGCTTTGAAAATCGCCTTTAACTATGCAAACAAAAGAGATAGAAACTTTATTGCTTCCGCAAAAATGTGTATTTACAAAAGTTCTAAAAACCTCTAGAACAAAGTATTAGCGAGAAATTAACACACAAAAAGATATTAATAGAAAACCAATTTTTAAAGAGCCACCCCACCTTAAATATTGCAGAAATCATAGCACATGAACCATTAGAGATAGTCACATAGTTTCTTAAGAAAAGTTGCTTCAATTTGATTGATTTATAACTTTGTAGAACATTATGTAGCTGAATTTTACATATCTAAGAAGTTGATGCTTTGAACACCCTAACCACAAGGACCACCCTATTTCAACTAATATAAAAAAATCGGCAAGAAAGTACTAACAAAGTTTGCCGAAGATACTATATATCTAAAACCAACGATTTTGGCGCAAACAGTTTTGTCTTCCTAAATACAGCTTTGGGACCATAGTGCACTGAATTCGTCAAATGCAATCCATTGACGTCATTCAGGTAAGAAAATGAGGAAGTGGCAAATGAGGTGTAAAATCATGAAATCGCGGAATGAAATGTTTAAAACATGTATTTTCATCTGCTGCGCCTGGTTTTGTACTTGCGAATGACTTCTTCGGTGTCCTCGTCGTCACCAGAGTGTGGAATTGAAGATGTGTATTCCGGCTAACGTGGATGCTTACCATTTTTTGTATTCCTTTTCCTTCTCTTTTTCAATAATTTTTTTTGATTATCTGTACCGAATAAAGCGGTATCACTTGTATATTAATGAAATCAATCAACTTCAAGTCGACTGGTCGCTGTTAGAAACCGTCAATATTTGTGTCCAATCATTCATTTTAGAAATCCAAAATTTTTGTTGTTAACTATTTTATTTCGACTAAAAAAGTTCAATAAAAATTAGCTGTACCCTCTAGCCAATCTTGTTCTCGTTCGAGATGTCACAATATCAGGCCATGAAATTGCCTACAGATATGCAATTTAAACAACATTTGGAGCGTTATTTCTTATTTCGATACACATATTTTACTTATAAAAGTTACCCTGAAAATAACGAACGAAAATTTACAACAAAGTAATTTTATTTTTATAGTAAAACGAACTAAAATACCCAACTATTTGAACATTTACAATCTATGGGTACCAATAGATGTTTGAAAAATACAAAGAGCTATATTTACTTGAATTGAAAATAGTTATTCGAAAAAGTGATCAGTGTTCCCCCATTTTACGGTACTAAATCCGAATCCGGGGAATCCGAAAATAAAACCGTGTTTTGAAAACATAGTTTCTGACATGTCAAAAATCCAGAAAAAGACCAAAGGTTTGTAGCCCTAGGTTAGACGTTTAGCTCGTCCAGTCTAACATACCTTCAGTAAAAAGTTATAACGTTTTCAATTTACTAAATTTTGATTTTTATGAACGTGTCTACTGGAAAACAGACAGAAAAAGAATGACCGGAACGGTGAGAATAAAGATACGCCATCACATATTCCCAACAGTATCGTGATCACCGCCGCAGGCCCGATCGATGAGAGGGAGAGGTGACGATCTGCTTATAGGAGACATTGGGGGTCGATGGGTCAATTAGGAGGTATTGGAGGCTGCAGCGGTGATCACGATACTGCTTGGGAATATGTGATAGCATCATCACAGTTCCTCGATGGCGGAGTGGTTAACACACCCAACTCAGGCCCGTAGCCAGGATTTTGTTTCGGAAGGGGCTTAAAAAAATTTTGCATACAGTTTTTTATTCTGACGACTTGATATAGTCACTAGAAACTAAATAAAATTTTGAAAAGTTCTCAATGAAATCAATTCCAAATCTAAGGCAATCCTAAAAATATGTTCATTGTCACAAGTAAGGCTATAGTACTAACTCTCGTTACAATAATGGATATTCTAGAGTTCACAGTATTTATGCGCTAATCGAATATGACAATTCTTGACGGTGCTGGAAAACGCAAGGGGTCCAAGCTACACGTTTAAAAGGTGTAGAAGATGCTAAACCGAAATGAGTAGGAAAATATCCATAAAATGTTCGAACGAAGAGAATGTCAAAATTCGCACAAAATCTTCTGATTTAGCAAGCGATTTGTCGATGCGCAAAAACGGTTCAACTTCTATTTTCTTTCTCTTGCGTCCTGCGAGTATCACCAGTTCTCAGGCATCATGCTAACACAAATTTTTGATATATTCTATTTAAATGAAACTATTTTCAAGGCTTTGGTTTGGTTGATTAGAGCCTCAGTTAGGAAGGATTTTTGGTGATCAATAGGATCGAAATTTAAATGATTAAATCAACTAAAGGAAACTACCCAATTTAAATTAATTTATTAAAGAAAATTGTCCACAAATCGAATGAAAACCACCTAACACAGATTACTAATATCTTATAATTTATCATCAAGTCGCCAGTCGCCGTGCATGCTCCGTTCACCGTTCAGTTTCAAAACCACGAAATTGACAGAACTAGCTCCCTGAATCCACAAATCCTCTCGTTTCATCGTTTTATTGAAACATTCCAACTAAATTTGAATCAAAATTTTAAATACACGGTAAATTGATCCCTTCATGCACTGTTAATGGTGACATATAAAGTGCACTGGTGCCAAACAAATGTCTTCAACTACTTATTCTCGTTTTGTTGCTAATAGTTTTATATTATTTCTAAATTGTGACGTATTTAGATAGGTATTCTTACGGTAACTATGAGAGCGGTTTTCATTTCGATAAAAAAAACAGGGTTTGAAGTCACGCCAAATCCACCAAAACGTACGGTAACTGTGAAATACGTGAAGTACGTTGTTAAAAGTATTATTAATGACACCACCAAAAGAACTAGAAACTATAAATTTGAAACACTTTTACCGTTGTCTTCCGTTTTAGACAACGGAAAAGTGTTTAAAATAACATTCCACTAAGTCGCTCAAAAACAGTACTTTTGTTAAAGTGTATAAATTTGAAGAAGCTCAATAATTTCAGCATCTCTTTATTCCCACACATGGACGGGTATACATCGCACTTACTTCCCCTTTGCCGAAGAGTAACATAGGTGTAAGGCCAACTTTCTATGATGACTTCTGTTGTTCTGCAGTTGAGTGTACAGAAAGTATTGAACAGCTACTATTGGGTCGATTTCAATTATTTATACATTTCTCTCTTTTTCTTCGTGATCTCTGCTCATCTCTCTCATTTTATTCCATATTGACTGTAGACTCAACTAGTTGCAACATTTTAGTCGCTCTCCGTGAAAGGCTACTGATGTCTGTTCATTGTAGCGTCACGTCGTTTTTAAACTTACATAGACATTAATTGGAAACCATCGAAAGCGACAGAAATGCTGCTGTTGGTTGCAACATAAAGTTTATTATGATTGATTGACTAATATGTAGTTTAGAATCAATTGCCATCCGTTGAAAAGTAAGGATAAAATCATAACAGTTAGTCCTACCGCTACTATGTAAATTTCTGCATGTCAACAACATAAGTAATATACGAGGGTATACAATTCGTGGGTTGATGAACACCTCAGGAAAACCGCTGTTTTACCACTTTCTGGCTTGTTTAATTTTTCCCTTTTTTGCTTATTGTTCGATTGTTTAAAATATCACTACTTTGCGGACTAATAATGTTTAAATACGGAACGCACTCCCCGCATAAAATAAAATTGCATGTCAATAGATATACTATTGCATTAAAATGACGCGAAAACAAAAACTGTCTTCTCGTCTATGTTGTCATCAGCTAATGGAAATGTTTCTGTCTAGCACGCTTGAGTGAGATGCTTTATGTTTCTACTAAGCGTACAGTGCACTAACCTATTACAGAAATTCAATTTGCTTATGCTTTAACTAACTTTATTCTGGCCAATATATAACATAATATCTGAGTTTTAATAGACACAACCACTAGCGATAAAGTGTTCATTTTGGGATAGTTTTTGAGCTCAATTTTCTATAAAACTTCTGTGTTTTTATTATATATTTCGTTTATTTGATTCGTTTTAATTCATTAGCTAAATGAAGCCTTGTGTCTTTAACATCTTTCCATGATGTAAACAATGAAAATGATAAAATGTGAATGGGTGTCCTACAGATCTTGTGTGAACGACTAGCGATTGCGCGTGGAGAACTATTTACTAGGCTGGGAAATATTTTTGCTAGCCAACAGTGTCGTGGTGGTTGTTCATTTCTATC
The DNA here is from genome assembly GCF_030247195.1 of Topomyia yanbarensis. NCBI lineage: Eukaryota > Metazoa > Arthropoda > Insecta > Diptera > Culicidae > Topomyia > Topomyia yanbarensis. Next base: position 154,585,052 of record NC_080671.1, read on the forward strand.
TCGTACACTTCCTTATCATCATAGTGGATACTGCCATGTCCATGTTCGCGAATTTCTGATATCATCTTTGTTTCGTGCTCTTACGGGTCACGAGTGTCGACATCCTCTATGATGGTGCTGACTGTTGATTTTGAGATACTGGACGCAATTTTTGCCATTAATATTATCCGAACAGCAGCTAAAAGTTGGCAAATGTTTGTCAATGTGTATAATGATACTATCGCATTATGTTTTTACGTGCAGGCTGAGGTAGGAGGAAATGGGCCGGTCCATCTAGATTCTCATCAAAAACACCATTTAATATATAAGGAATTGCTTCCTACATGTGTCCTTTAGATGAATTCCATTTGTTTCAAATTGTGACAGGAATCTATTAATAGCCACGGTGCAAGTAAGTGGTATCAGATCTTGTAGCCGAGCATAGATTTTCTCATCGTCCATCGTGTTAAAAGTTGTTATGCAAAATGACTGGTTTCGCTTGGGCTAATTTGTTAAATGCCATCAGCACTGAACGCCTGACATGGTAAAACTCGTTAAAGGCGATGTTCGTAAGCATAACCTCCATATTCACCTTCAGCAAATATTTCACATCACGAATGTTCGATCTTATGCGAAAAGACGAAGTCAATAGCTTCCGTTATTGCACTGGAGCATCATTTCTCGCTTCTGTGACTCAATCATTCGACATATGCCCACAGCAAGAATTAAAGTAACAGTTTCTTTTGTTCTTCCGACGAGTCGCACAATATGAAGGGAACTGTTTCATCACACTCAGCATACTGAGTATATATAGTGACCGCTGCCTTCGGTGCTTCGAAATAGCAATCTTCTTCACAATTCTCGCCTCAATTTGTTGAAACCAAACAAGACACAATTTTTTTAAAAGTCACCGAAAAACATATTGTTTTTAAATTTATTTTTGAAAAAAATTCGGGGTGGCGCTTTAGCCCCCCTCTGGCAACGTGCCTCACCCAACTAGAGACTAGGAGATCACATGCACGATTCCTGCTTGAGGACATATTTTTTCTCAGTGTTTCCAATAAAGGTGAATTTTCAGCGTTTCTTCATTCTCACCGTTCCGGTTATTCTTTCTCGGTCAGTGGATACGTTCAAGGAATATATATTTTGATGGCGAAATATGCATATTTTTCAATATATACAGTACAAATTAAAATCCTTCTTTCAGAATAAATTAGCAATCCATAATTAGAAACTTTTTAATATTTTGCCCTATTTAGTCTATTTTTCAATTCGCATTTCACCCCAATTCTTTAACACATTAAAATCCAATGTGTTGACAACACATCTAGTGGGCAAAATGTATAAAAACTCAACAATTACTTTTTTTACCGTACTCGATTATGTGTATTGCTTCTTAAAAACATTTCCATACTGTACCTGTATGTAACCAAATCCTATGCTACCAAAAACGCAATTAGGGGATTCCCTTCTCAACACATTATCAGCATTCGGTTTGTGCACCGCATCCCAACGGTTTTTCCTGCTCGCATCTGATCAATTTTCTGGGAAATTGATTGAGTGGAATGAGCAGATTACTTCTGGATCATTGTTTTTCCTCACTTCGGTAGCGAACGGAGAAGCTTCCACTGACTGGCATGGCAGTACGACTGACATTGCGGAGAACCACACCGCAACCAGCCAGCAGAAGGGAATGCGTGGGAAACGGTTCGCTGAAGCCACCACCATGACGGTGAGGAAGATGTTTTCTCCTTTTAGTGCACAGATGTGTAAACGACGGAATGATTTCGACATCGGTGATGACCTGTCAGGAAATCGATGATTGCTTGCAGATCGGTTTTTAAACGGGTAGGATTTAGGTGAATAAGATTTGTGTAGTCGCATTGGGGATGATTTTATCAGATTTCTGAAGGGATTTAGATTAGGATATGGTGCATGATTAGCTGTCCCTAGATATAGACAAGATTATTTTAGCAAAGAAACTCAGACCTAATGACTAACTGCTTAGATCGATCACATGTCAAAGCTCAGTCCAATCTAACAAACAATGCAAAGGGGATCATTTATTTGTCATTAATCACATTTATTGGCATCGAAATCGAAAAAACGGGTTTTACTATTTTATCATGTGCAATAGGCTGGTCAAAATTAGTACACTCATTCACGGTTTTCATTTACGCGGATTTTTGAATTTACGCGGTTTTCATTTACGCAGCCTGTATCCCCCGCGTTAAACAAAACCTGAGTGTACAATTGTCTTTCAAGCCTGAAAATAACTGTTGGATACCTAGCAAAGTCCTCTGAAAATTTCAGCTAAGTTGAGTACCAGAATACTGTTTGACTGGATACAGTTTGGTAGGAGGTCGTTTGGCCGGATGCCGTTTGGCCGAAAGCCGTTTGGTCGATCCACTGAATGTACTTGAGTATGAGCCCCCAAGATTTGCCGAAAGCCCGTCTACATTGGCTGAAGGCCATGCAAGCTTTGTTGATCCTGAAATAGATGTGAGCTATTCAATTAAGTTTTGAGTCAAGAATTACTCCAACGTTTTTTTTTATTTCGATTATAGAGGTTTTAACCTTAAGGTCATTCGACTCTTCGGGTTAGAAAAATTTCTTATGAAAAATTTCTAATCTTATGTGCGGGGTCGGGACTCGAACCCAGGTGCGCTGCGTACAAGGTATTACCAACTACGCTACGCCCACGCGTCCCAACGTATATAAATTGATCTGACATGAAGACACCATTGATCAACTACATATAAAGGTTGTGGTATCAAATCAAAAAGTGTGTTAATGCAAATACCGGTGATCATTATGTGATAATCATCGGCGAAACCATATGTCGGAAACGGAAAGTTCATAAGGTTTCTTCAACAAGCCATCGGCGACAAGGTTCCATAGAAGTGGTGACAGCAAACCACCTTGAGGACATCCGCAGACACTCAGTTTCCTTATATCTACTTGTCTTAACGTTGAGCATAGATGTCGGTCGCTAAGCATTGTGTGTATCCAGTTCGTGATATATGAAGATACTCATGACCTCGCGCTGCTTCCAAAATGGATTTGAAAGACACGTTGTCAAAAGCACCTTCAATATCGAGAAAAACTCTTTAACTTGATTACTTTTGTGAAAAAGCCTTTCAAATTTGTGGACAACATTGAGTAACAGGGTGGTAGTAAACTTACCCCGCTGATATGCATGTTGCATTGCATGCAGCGGGTGCGCGCCCAAGCTAACATCCCGAATGTAGTGGTAGATTGAACGTTCCTCTGATTTGAGAAAGAAGGAGGTCAGACTGATTGGTCTGTAGCTCTTTGCCTCCTCATAAGTGACGCGGCCACCTTTGGGAATTAATGTGACAGTTATTTCCCGCCACGCTAATGGAATGTATCCTATTGCAAGACTACAAGTAAGAACCTTATTCTAATAATGCTTGAAGTGTTCATATCCTTTTTGTAGTAGAGCTGGAATGATTCCATCCTTTCCCGGAGACTTATAAGGAGCAAAATTTTCAATCGCCCATTTGATCGATTCGGTTGTCACAATTCTACGAGCAAATGCCCAAGAATCAGAACTACCTGAAAAGAACACAAGTGCAGTCGTCAGTGATGGCTCCGTACAGCATGTAAAGTTTCTGTCAAAAAGACAGTTGAGTACTACATCTTCGTCAGACGATTTAGAAAGTAAGTTATTTAATCTACTGGTCTCGTTGAGGCTTGAGACATTTGTGCAGAGGCTTTTCCAACCAATTCGGATAGGATCGAAGGGCATTTCTGTATGCTTTGCAACTGCCTCCGACCCGTCCCTGCGTCTGCGATTCCAAGCTCTTCCACATAACTCCAGTTCGTAGATTTGGTATGTGACGATATCTAGTGAGACGTTTAAATGATCAAAGACGATGTACTTATGATCAGATAACGACGGTTCGAGCTCGTTTAGTACGAGCCAGTTTGCCAACTCATGCGTAATACCGTCAGAACAGAGAGTTATATCTAACACCTCTTCTCTGCCAGATCGTGCAAATCTTGGACGGTTTCCTGCATTAGGAATGTGCAGATTTGCACTAATTAAGTATTCCATTAATTCCGTACCTCTCAAATTGATATCTGAGCTGCCCCAAATTATGTGGTGGGCATTTGCATCACTGCCGATTATGAGGGGAAACCCATTTCTGCCCCAGTTTGATACAACCCTTTTGAAATCATTAGAAGGTGATGGTTCATTATGCGGAAAATATGCCGAACAATAGACGCATTTCTTGTTTATGTTGTCAACAGTCATATTTACCGTGACTGCACAAATATTGCGAGTTGTGAGGTCGGATATAAGACGTACGTCAATAGCACTATTCGCAAGTATACAGGCAAGAGGCATTTCACGTGGATTTGTCATGCCATTTTTGTTGAAAGCTACGACGACGGGGTGTATGTTTATGCTACTCAAACCCTACTCGATTACAGCAGTTGTACAAAACTAGAAGATGCCAAACACGTTGGCTTATAATCGCCTATAGCGAACCCCTAAATGTCTATTAGTGACATTACCATCATTTGAATCCTACGATTTGCGAAGAAACAAACGTTCACTGTGTCAGAGATTCACGTAACACAGCAAGGGTAAAACCCGCGACACTCCGTGCACGTCTGGCATATTTTAGTCCTGCCAGCCATTCAGTCCCCGGCACGGAGAAACACTTTTACTTGAGGACTCCTGCTTTAAGTCGCTTCTTACGACATGGGAACAGGAACCCAGTGTGTCAATTCTTGGTTGAGATACTTCAACCTGCCGGATGCCACACGGCCTCTAGGCTGGTTTTGACCGGGAAAAGACTGTTATCAACCTCCTAGTGGACCACAGCCAGTGAAACAAACATTTCATACATTATTTTGGGTTGCATTTGATGAGATTGTTATGATAAATCTTTTCAGTTGTTTATAAAAAATAAAATGCACGTTCTATGCAAGGCTTCGTGCCTAAAATTTACAATAACATGTTATATTGAAGATTTACTTAAAGAAAGTTTAAAAAATATCATTTTACATCTCGATATGCTGCATATAGGTAGCCTTCATTTTTTCAACTAAGTTGTTTAAAATGACAGTCTCATAAAATTTGGCGAAGACATCAGAGGAATTCTACGAAGATCCGTCCGAAAATCTTTAAAATCGTGACCGACCATCTTAGATTCCAATGAAACTTTACACGTTTCACCGTCATGCAAGACTAAATATTTTCCACAGGTAATAAGATTATTTTGACTCAAGAGCAACTTTTCAAAAGGGCGTAAACGTTTCTACGTGTATGAATTTCAAAATTTTTTTGTTCGATTACTGTATTTTATACAGCAAAACTATCTGAGAACGAGTTACAGGGAATGAATACTTCTGTCTGAAAAAAATATACACTGAAAAAAATGTGTCATTTTTCAAAAAAACAAAAATTTATGATAAAAATTTAAATTGCGAAAAAAACCCATTTTTTAAATTTTTTATATTTCGTTACCAAAAACCTAAAGAGAAAAGAAACATTTTGAAAGTAATTGCCTGATGGAGAAAAAATCGGTAAAAAAGTTTTCCTAACAATAACTTCGCACATGTTTTTAAATTTCATACTAATTGACATACAAAATTGTAATTCTATTACAGAATATAATTCTAAGCACCATTTAAAGTCAAAATGCATTTAACAAGAGTCTTCCAAAATGCGATAGTTTTCGAGATATTTGAAATTTTGCTCCTTCAAAAACAATTAATTCGTGTAATTATGCTCTTTTTAAAAGTTATTTGCGTTACCCCATCAAAAAATGTCAAAAATTTAATGTTTATCGTTTTAAAGACGTAAAAGCAACTTTTTAGTGTATTTGGATCCTGGAGAAGCTTTCAATAAAAAAGTTTTCCTAACAACAACTTTTGACATTTTTTTATAATTCTTACTATTTGCAGTCAAAAATACAATTTTTTTTTGAATATGATTCTAAACGCCATTTTAAATCGAAATGCTCTTAACAAACATTTTCTAAAATGTAGTAATTCTCGAGATATTTTAACTTTTGTTTTAACAACACAATTATTTTGTTTTATTACAACCTTTTCATAAGTTAGTTGCGTTTCTCCATCAACAATAATAGGTTTTTCAAAAGGCCCGTAAACTTTCCTGCAACTTTCTCTTTGACATCAAGGCGATATTGTGAAACATTTTAAAGTTACATGAAAACAACCAACATATGATTCAGCTATATAGTTTAATCAACAGACCCTATGGTTGAAATATATTTTGGTTGCTTTCATGTAACTTTCAAATGGTTTACAATATCGCCTTGATGTCAAAGAGAAAGTTGCACGAAAGTTTACGGGCCTTTTGAAAAACCTATTATTGTTGATGGAGAAACGCGACTAACTTATGAAAAGGTCGTAATAAAACAAAATAATTGTGTTGTTAAAACAAAAGTTAAAATATCTCGAGAACTACTACATTTTAGAAAATTTTTGTTAAGAGCATTTCGATTTAAAATGGCGTTTAGAATCATATTCAAAAAGAAAATTGTATTTTTGACTGCAATTATAAAAAAAATGTCAAAAGTTGTTGTTAGGAAAACTTTTTTATTGAAAGCTTCTCCAGGATCCAAATACACTAAAAAGTTGCTTTTACGTCTTTAAAATGATAAACATTAAATTTTTGACATTTTTTGATGGGGTAACGCGAATAACTTTTAAAAAGAGCATAATTACACGAATTGATTGTTTTTGAAGTAGCAAAATTTCAAATATCTCGAAAAATATCGCATTTTGGAAGATTTTTGTTAAATGCATTTTGATTTAAAATGGTGCTTAGAATTATATTCTGTAATAGAATTACAATTTTGTATGTCAATTAGTATGAAATTTAAAAACATGTACGAAGTTATTGTTAGGAAAACTTTTTTACCAATTTTTTCTCCATCATGCAATCACAATCAAAATATTTCTTTTCTCTTTAGGTTTTTGGTAACAAAATATAAAAAATTTAAAAAAATGGATTTTTTCGCAATTTAAATTTTTATCATAAATTTTTGTTTTTTTGAAAAATGACACAACATTTTTTTCAGTGTATATTTTTTTCGGACAGAAGTATTCATTCCCTGTAACTTGTTCTCAGATAGTTTTGCTGTATAAAATACAGTAATCGAACAAAAAATTTTGAAATTCGTACACGTAGAAACGTTTACGCCCTTTTGAAAAATTACTCTTGTATCAAAATATTCCAATTGCCAGAGAATATCATGGAGATTCATACAGCGAACACACCTGCAAAGTTTCGTTCGAATCGACGATGGTCATATTTTGCGGTCGGCCGGTTTCTCATGGAATCCCTCATCAAGTCTCTTATTATTTTTGAAGAGTTAATTCTTTATAATTACCTCAAGGAGAATTAATCACGTCGTGTAATGTTGCAAAGCTTCTTCGAAGTTGTTAAACCTTCCAAGTTGATGGTTTCGAAATTATGTGATCTTGACCGTTGCGTTTTGATCTTTTATTGTTTTAAAAGTGCACATTCTTTGAGTTCAATAACACATTATAATAGAAAATAGAAAAAATGGGGGTTTGAAATTTGTTCTATGTTGATTCGTCTTGTTTGTGGACTGGTATCTGTTAGACAGCTTTTGTTTCTGAACTTTCTATAATTTATGAAACTTACAATAAATTTAAGAATTTTCGAAAAATCAATGATTTTCATCCAAACCGAATTTCTGGCTTCACCACTGTTCCAAAGTGATCCTTCCTAATTGATCAGTTTGTTTCGAATGTATTTTTTTTATTTCGATTATAGAGGTTTTAACCTTAAGGTCATTCGCCTCTTCGGGTTTGAAAAATCTCTTATGAAAAAATTCTAACCCTATATGCGGGGTCGGAGCTCGAGCCCAGGTGCGCTGCGTACAAGGCAATCGATTTACCAATACGCTACGCCCACCTACTAGAACTACTTTGACATTTAACTAGAGTACATAGTACATAGAGCCCACCTAACTGTCAAAAATCTCTCAGAATAAGTGTGAATTCAGATTTGCGTTCCATCGTGACGATGATTTTGGCGGATAAAGAATAAGGTAAACGGGAAGTGTTGATGCTCCATTTACTAATGGAAGGTAGACGACTCATCAGGCTCTTCAATAGGTGTCGCGGAGTTGGTCGTTTGGAAGGGTATAAGGTTTAGGATTCGCTCCAAGCAAGCGATGCGACCTGTAAAGCATGGTTTATTAGGTAGTAGTTTTGTTGGTGTTCGAGTACACGATCACTCGAAAAAGAAGAGATCTTATTTAGTTTTTGATTCTTTTCAAACTCTGGGTAGCCGGCTACCAAGAGTATCCTGTTTTCTAAACAAAAGCAATTTGAACTCCACACAGCCGACCGTGGGAGTGTTGCCTAGGAAAGCTTATCTTATCTGCGTAATGGGCCGAATCACTATTTATTGCGACAGTATTAAAAAAACTTCGCTATTCTTTTTCTACGATATATTTATTGGGTTGAAAACTACCGTGTGATAACACGTTGTACACATAAAGAGTTATGATATCGCGAGATATTATAAACAAGGAAAGTATTTTCTATTTTCCATATCGGATTGCTTGTGAAATACACGTATACGAACGATAATATCGAACATTCAAGGGAAATACAAAGGATTATTAACTTAATGCACGGGCTTATTAGCAATAACGGAACTTAAAATTAGATTCTTAAAAAACAGACGCGTCGAATTTTTACTACGTATTGAACGTGATCATCGATACTAGTCAGATTAAAGTCCTATTGGGGTTGATTTCCGAACAACTATTTATTGAGAAAAAAATATTAGTCGAGGGTTGTATACAAACCGAACCTACAAAAGAAAACCAAAAAAGAATTTTGAGCTGCCTAAAATAACCGTTAACTGTACCGAAAGTTTCACTATGAAAGACGAATACACTAGCAGTTTCACGCGTGCGTCGTTTGTCCCCCTTCCCTGTCAGCATACGACCACAGATCCTAGACGATCTTCACTAATGCCACTCCCGCACGAAACGAAACTAAGACCGGCTCCAATCCCTCAACCTGTTGAAGTGAACGAATTGACAGTGGTTGGGGATAGAACCCGAATTGACAGCGGTTGGGTTGGAACGGCAGGGAGGTAAGGGATAGGAGTTCTGTATCAGAGGTGAATGGCGACATAGCACGATAATACAGCTTTGCCAACCCTCAGAATTGGTGTGAATTCAGATGTGTAGACAAGTAGCTAATACACGTTGCTAGTAAGCATGACATAATCGAATAATAAACGAATACGAGTTCTTTTTTTAAAGAAGTTTTTGCGTTCTCAAAAAAAATCATCAAAGTTGGAGGGGATCCTATATCTCATATCCTCTTTAATTTTAACATTTATTTTCATTGGTAGAATTATATATATTAACTAGCATTTGCCATAAAGTAAACATTCCTCTCACAAGGCATCCAGATACCCAACTTCTCGTTTCGTTAAAGGCAACCGATTCGTGGCACTCGTCAGACGTGTAAGAGTCTGCAGTCCTGCCTGAAGCTCGCACGACATTTAAAACTGTCAACTGCAACACATACGGCTTCCGTCCAGGAACGGTCAGAATGTCACACCCACCCCCCCCCCCCTCTCCTTCAGTTGTCCAGCCATTCCATATTCATGTTGCAAGTGTAGTGTGGAAAATATTCATATTTGTAGGACCCTATACCACAATGGTCGAATATCCTTTTCCCTGTTGGGAAAAATGTGTAAATGTGTATTCCTTTTCGACTGTCCACACCGCACTACTGGCATGGAAATAGACTGACCCTGGGCCACACGAAAAGGCCTCACAAAGCGTCCCGTTGGCAGAAATTATGTGCGACAAAAGTGGTTTTTTTGATGCATGTCTCGGTCTGGATGGGCACTATGACTCGCTGGCTGTCCATCCTGTAAAGCTGGCTAGTTGCTCTGGGAGCTGTCACTATGATGGTATATCTCGCATCGTTAGGAATGAATTGCTGGTGATGCTGTGGCAGCTGAGAAGTGCTAAAACAAGTCAGGATCTAAGCAAAAACAACCCTATTGCAGTATGTATTATCATTGAGGGTGGTTGGTAACTGGTGATATATGTCTAAAATAATAGCGATGCCCCCAACGTTCTTCTTCTTGGATTGCAAAGCATTAAATAAAAAGTTTTTAACACTCAGAATACCAAGGGGGTAAAAAAAATGGGAACGCTTACTTTGACCGGTCATATCTCAGCCGTTACATAATCGATTTTAAATCTGTCTTCACCAATAGAAAGATATGTCTTTTGTGAATACGTCAAATTAAAAAATAGAAGAATAGAGTTGTCTACCGTAAGTTACAGTAAAAAGAGTATAACAAAGTCAGTGAGAAAAAAATGGGAACGCTTCTTTGACTTGCCATATCTTAGCTGTTTGCTCACCAATTTTAATTCTTTCTTCACCATTGGATAGGTAAATCTTTTATAAAAACAGTGAACAAAGAATGATGGAAAACAAATTTGTGTATCTGAAGTAATTGTAAAAACAGTAATTGAGAGTCAGTACAGAAGAAATGAGTTTTTCTGTTCAAACAATCGTATCACGACCGTTTGTCAACCAATTTCAATTTTCCTTACACCAATGCAATCCTTAGAGTTTCTAGACTTGTAATATATGCAATAAATAGTAAATTTTCAAAAATTACTATACTTTTTCGAGTTTTTAGGAGATAGGATTTTTACAATGTACGTGGCATACGGTTCTTTGCGACTTGTTAGTTTTACGGTTTGAAAATTACCTGTTTACTCAATAGTTCTACATATTATACATGGATATTATTATACCAAAATGTTTGCACGGACGTGGAGAAACACATTATTGTATGTAAGTTACTAAATAATAGAGTATGTTAGGACGATTCAGTAAATACGAAGAAGTTCAGAATTTTAAAATATTCGTCATATAACTTTAAATTTGAAGCGATGACCTATACATTTTAATACACCAGTCGATTGTAATTGATGGCGGCTACAATTTCTGAAAAAAACACATTTTTATATTTTCTCAAAAAATAGCCGAAAGTACGTAGAAGTACAGAAATTTCATTTAGTTGGCAAATAACGTCGAATTCAAAGTGATGGCCCATACCTTTTTATATATCAATCGATTATAATTGATTTTGGTTACAATTTCTGGAAGAACAATTTTTATATTTTCTTAAAAAATAGACAAAAGTTCGTAGAACTACAGTAATTTCATTTAGTTGAAAAATAGCTTCAAGTATTCAAAGCTATCACCTATGCAATTTTTACACCAATCGATTGTAATTGATTTTGGCTACAATTTCTGAAAGAACATATTTTTATATTTTCTCAAAAAATAGCCAAAAATACGTACAAGTACAGAAATTTCATTTAGTGGGCAAATAACGTCGAATTCTAAGGGATGATTTATACTTTTTTATACACCAATCGATTGTAATTGATGGCGGCTATAATTTTTGAAAGAACACATTTTTATATTTTCTCAAAAAATAGACAAAATACGTAGAAGTACGGAAATTTGATGTAGTTGGCAAGTAAGGTCAAATTCGAAGTGATGGCCTACACTTTTATATATACCAATCGATTGTAATTGATTTCGGCTACAATTGTTGCAAGATAAACTTTTCATATTTTCCCAAAAATACGTAGAAGTACAGAAATTTCGTCTGATTGGCACATAACTACAAATTTCCGTACTTCTACGTATTTTTGGCTAATTTTTGAGAAAATATAAACAATTGTTCTATCAGAAATTGTAGCCGCCATCAATTACAATAGATTGGTGTATAAATAGTGTAGGTCATCACTTTTAATTTGCAGTTATTTGTCAATCAAACGAAATTTTTGTACTTCTATGTATTTTTGTCGTTTTTTAAGAAAATATAAAAAGTTTATCTTGCAACAATTGTAGCCGAAATCAATTACAATCGATTGGTATATATAAAAGTGTAGTCATCACTTTGAATTTGACCTTATTTGCCAACTAAATCAAATTTCCGTACTTCTACGTATTTTGTCTATTTTGTGAGAAAATATAAAAATGTGTTCTTTCAGAAATTATAGCCACCATTAATTACAATCGATTGGTGTATAAAAAAGTATAAATTATCCCTTAAAATTCGACGTTATTTACCCACTAAATGAAATTTCTGTGCTTATACGTACTTTTGGCTACTTTTTTAGAAAATATAAAAATATGTTCTTTCAGAAATTGTAGCCAAAATCAATTACAATCGATTGGTGTATAAATTGCATAGGTGATAGCTTTGAATAATTGAAGTTATTTGTCAACTAAATGAAATTACTGTAGTTCTACGTACTTTTGTCTATTTTTGAGAAAATATAAAAATCGTTCTTTCAGAAATTGTAACCAAAATCAATTAAAATCGATTGGTATATAAAAAGGTATAGGCCATCACTTTGAATTCGACGTTATTTGCCAACTAAATGAAATTTCTGTACTTCTACGTACTTTTGGCTATTTTTTGAGAAAATATAAAAATGTGTTTTTTCAGAAATTGTAGCCGCCATCAATTACAATCGACTGGTGTAATAAAATGTATAGGTCATCGCTTCAAATTTAAAGTTATATGACGAATATTTTAAAATTCTGAACTTCTTCGTATTTACTGAATCGTCCTAACATACTCTATTATTTAGTAACTTACATACAATAATGTGTTTCTCCACGTTCGTGCAAACATTTTGATATAATAATATCCATGTATAATATGTAGAACTATTGAGTAAACAGGTAATTTTCAAACCGTAAAACTAACAAGTCGCAAAGAACCGTATGCCACGTACATTGTAAAAATCCTATCTCCTAAAAACTCGAAAAAGTATAGTAATTTTTGAAAATTTACTATTTATTGCATATATTACAAGTCTAGAAACTCTAAGGATTGCATTGGTGTAAGGAAAATTGAAATTGGTTGACAAACGGTCGTGATACGATTGTTTGAACAGAAAAACTCATTTCTTCTGTACTGACTCTCAATTACTGTTTTTACAATTACTTCAGACATACAAATTTGTTTTCCATCGTTCTTTGTTCACTGTTTTTATAAAAGATTTACCTAACCAATGGTTAAGAAAGAATTAAAATTGGTGAGCAAACAGCTAAGATATGGCAAGTCAAAGAAGCGTTCCCATTTTTTTTCTCACTGACTTTGTTATACTCTTTTTACTGTAACTTACGGTAGACAACTCTATTCGTCTATTTTTTAATTTGACGTATTTACAAAAGACATATCTTTCTATTGGTGAAAACAGATTTAAAATCGATTATGTAACGGCTGAGATATGACCGGTCAAAGTAAGCGTTCCCATTTTTTTAGACCCCCTTGGTAGTCCGCGTAACTTTTTACCCCCTTGGTATTCCGAGTGTTAATGTGCTACGCTATGCTATCAAACTAGAGTTCACCTACCATAATGAGCTATGCGATAGATAGTTGGTATTGCAATTTGATTCTCAACAAGTTTTGCAATTACATATTAACACCTGCATCCTTAAACTTCGGTTGTTTCAAACAAAACTGCGCGGTCTAGTTGTTACGTTTGTCATTGCATCCCTTCATTAAGTTGAACGATATTGAATCGTTTTGACGCGAAAATCAATTGAACTAAACGGGAACGCAGCTTGATTGAATTGTTTTTCCACGAACCTATCCTTCCGGCTTTACTGTTATTCTTCGCGTATTTAGATCGCTCCAGATTCCTTTATATTTTCTCCAAATCTCAAATTTAGTATCACAGAGCTTCGCCACGGGAATCGAAATCCAATTTTAGGTAACTCAATTTTTATTCCGCCAGACGTGATCTGGTTGTCCCGTGTTCTTTGGAGGATTTTTTTCGTGCCAAAGATAATTACGATAGCGCAAAGAAGTGTCTTTTTCGTCTAATTTGATGAGGTACGATGTAATAGTCAAGGATGAATGTTAGGTACATTCGGAAATTCTCAGCTGGACAGCCGAATTAAGTTCGATTGTAATAATCAAAGCGTAATAAGCTGTGAATCTTTTTTTGCATAATTTCCGTGTATTACGTTTAGAATATGTGATACTTATTGGAAGCCTGTGGCACCTACCCAATCGTTTATTTGAATGAACCAAAAAATGTTTGTAATAATTGCTTCACATTTACTTCATGCATCTAGCATGAAAAATTCGGGTTATTTTTTATTTGAAAACGGTTGTTTCGCTTTCTATGAATCTACCACAATTTTAGAACTACATTTGTAGCACTTACGATGATATAGTAGTGAACGCATTCGAGTGCTTAACAGGTGTAAAAGAGCACGGAGGAACATGGTCGTGGGGAATACAGGGGAGAGTGGGGATAGATGAACCACGGGGATGGGTGAACCACTAATACTATGTCATATCCTGATGATTTTACGCCCACATTATTTTTCTTGTTAGCTCTTTCGGTAACCTAAACTCACACGCATTTGCGATAGCGTCAAATGTTTGTTGACGCACTTAAAAATATTTAAAGTTTTTTGTCAGTGGGGATAGGTGAATTAGGGGATAGATGAACCACTATGAATATTTTTCATTTTGGATGTTATACCACAGCATAGAAATTAAATGATATTTTGCACATTTAGAACAAAAGATAAAGGATAAATGATAATTTTTCGTATATGTCTGCGTGTTTTTATATTTGCTGGAATGGTTCAACTTTCGTTCTAGGTTGGTTCAAATATCCCTACCCATGGGGATACATGAACCATTTGACATACATTTGTAAAATACTAATAATTATGATTACACATTACTTTTCATTGTCAGTGGTATTACATATGCTTATGGTAAAGCATTATTTGTTCTTCCAAATTCATGTACGGAGAATACTGCATCTCAAAAGGCCGAAGAATTATTGCAAGTAACAAAAAGTGGTTTATGTATCTCCACTCACTCGTTTACCCGATGTTTTCAAATTGGGGAACAAATATATTCAAAGAAAGTTGTTGACCTCAATCAATCAATTCAAAATTGTTTTTCTTCGAAATTTAATTCTCTTCTGAAACTTCCTAAAATAATTGTTCCAAACAGTTTTTTAATTTTTCTATGTCACGTTTAAGTCAAAATTTGATCCCATACAAACTAATTTTATAAAAAACTTCGAAAAAAAATACGATTCCACTCTCACTTCTCCAGGTTATCTGTAATTATTTATAAATTGGAAATACTTTGGTTTTACAGTTATGAACAAGAATTACAGTTTTCCGTCTATTGGGTACTACAAGAACGAAAGGCTAAATGACCCAAAAGTGCGCTTGATTGCGTCATTTCAAAACATAAATCAATTTATATAAGATTTTTGAATTAGTAAGCAAATATGTATACAATTAACGAAACCTTGGTTCATTCTCTTCAAAAAATTGCGAAAACTGCGTATTTTCGCTCCTCCTACAGCAGTTCACCCCCTTAATACATTTGAACTTGGTTCTTTCTGCCAAAACCCACAGTATGACGAAGAAAACGTCTTTTTATCGAATATTTATGTAAATGTGACCAAACGAGAAGAGCAAATGAATCATTTCAATCAAGCCGGGTTCGCTTATGAGTCTTGGAGTGGTTGTTTCCCCCCGAGTCCGTTAGAACATATCGTATTCCTATCTCGTTTCTGTTTTGTCGACCCTATGTTCACCCTAGAAGAAAGGTCAACCGACGATGGGCGGAAAATCTGTACCAACTCAAGTTGAAAGGGAGTCAGTTGATTGATTTAGCTGAAGTGTGTAACGAGATTTATTCATATTTCATCAAGGTTTTTATCATGGGCGGTATGCTGTTCGGATGTCATAGGGGTTGAGATGTGATATCAAGACGGCTATGGGGATGCTTTCAGCACATCTCGATGCCCGGTGGGGAACTAACAGGCCGATGAATGTGTAAATGGGCACTTGACTGCGGTTGATTGCGTTAAATTGTTTGCGTTGGCTCCACTATCGAAAGGAATTATGATATAGTTTGAAATGGTAGATGAAAGGAGAAATGCGTCGATTGGATAAGTGTTGTTTAGTACGGGAACTTTTGATATGGTGAAATATACAACGAATCCTTCCAGAGAATGCTTATAAAACATTCGATAGTAGTTAGATACAGATTTCGTTGTTTTAAATTAAGAGCTAGTTTATTCTAAATTCTGTTATTGGTCGTATTGATGTTCTCCAATTCTGATGAAAGTTTTAGCGTTCCTTTGTGCGTGTATGTGATGGACTTCGATCAAATATTAGATTTCTATTTTGGCGGGAAGTGGGGTAAAACGGAAATTAAAGCTTGATCCGAAGAAATAGGTCGAAATTAATAAATTAAATTTTTAAAATCTCTCTAACTCTGGTTTAACTTGGTAATATCTAATTCTGTTTAGATTTTCTGAAAGGGCTTTGGGCTGGATTGTAAATAGGTTAAAAAGTATCAATTTGTTATTGATACATGAGAAAGCATTTGTATGTTACTTTGAAAAAGAATTCCGATTTCATAAACATTATAGCTTTTCGCAACAGCATAATTGAGCGCAGTTTTGTATCGATGAATTTTAGAAAAAAATTAGGACTATCATTTTTGTCACTTTATGACAATTTTTCCATTAAAATAACTAGATATTCTAAATAGCTGAGTGATAAGCAATTTAAATTTCGTCAACATCGGAAATTCAATTACAATAAAACAGCAATATGAAGCAATCTCATTAGGGTTGTGGTACCGGTAATACCGGTACCGAAAATCCCGGGAATACCGACCCATTTTTGGTACCGTAATACCGGTACTGAACAAAAGCCAGTACCGGTATTTTCGGTACCATACGATTTTTTTATGAAAATCTCAATGTTTCAAAATATCGGTCTGCAAAATGATTTAATTATATTAATTACCTTCTTGATAAATAGTTGAGTTAACACCTTTGTGGGGGAATGAGGTAATCATAATAATTCTAAAAGTTAAACATTACTTGCTCCCGTTGTACTGAACGGTATGTTTAAATTCCTGTTTTATTTTGTCGAAATTAAATTTTAACGATCTTGTACTAAATTTCAAAATATTCACATCTAGCGCAAGAGACGTAAAAGAAGGTGTCGCATACGAAATATATCTTCTGCTGAAATGAGTCATGCCATTCCGAAGCAATTAAAAACAATAAACATGTTTTTTGATCAGCACAAATCAATCATCTGAGAATAAGGTCATCAGTTTGGGCATTCAATTTCACTTTGAAGCTTTTTTCGATTTTTTAAAAAATATATTCGAGTATCGGTACTTTACCGGTACTACCGGTACTGAGGGCTTCAGTACCGTAGTACCGGTTCTCGCCAAAAAGGGTCGGTACTGCGAACCCTAAATCTCATGCATACCCGAATACGTCATTCGTACGGTGATTCTCGGAGCGATAAGTCGATCTTTCCAGTCTGAAGTGTAAGCGTTAAAAATAGTGCTAATTCGCTTTCACGGTTATCTTGTGCGTTCTTCGCCTCTTCGGGGTTTTGGCATTTCTTCCTACTTTGTGTGTGCGCGTTAGCCGCTATTCGACCAGCAGAGCAATATTAATATTTCGTTTCTTGTGAGTTTCTGCAGCCTAAAATAAGAAGTTATTTTTCAAAAAAATATGATTTAAGAAAATTTTGTGAATATCGTTTTATAGCTCGGTAAGGTGGTAACAAATTGGATAAAATTTAAGTGAAATTAGACTATATTGACACGTGCATCAAAACGATTTGTTTGTACAAAACATGTATCATGGTGTGCCAAAATCCGATATTAACAGAAAAAATGATCATAAATTTGGAATTTGCCATTCGATAGATATAGTACCCAAGCACCTTCTCGATGAATTTCAAAATGATCAAAATATCAAGAGAATCGAAAGATATTGCGGTTTGAAGTTTTATACTAATTTTCATAAGGTTTGATGAAAATCGTAGATTTTTCGAAAATGCTAAAATTTAACATGTTGTTTGATAAATTATTGAAAATTCAAAAGCAGAAGTAGTTTAACAGTTGCCATTCCACTCTACAAACACGGAGAATCAACATGGAATAGTTTTCAAACCTCTATCTTGTATAGTGTGTCAATGAAGTCAAAGAATGTGAACTTTTAAAGTTGGATAACTGTTTGAAAACTTTTTCAACGTTCAAGATCATATAGTTTAGAAACTCTTAACTTTAATGGTTTGACAACTTCGAGAAGTTTTGCAACATAAAACAGCGCATACCTTGAAATAAAAAAAGATTAATTCTCTTAGAGGAGAATAAGGAGAATTAACTCTTTAAAAATTGTAAAAGATTTGGTGCCTTCATCAAAGCTGTTGAAAATGACATTTTACACAATTTTGTTGAAAATATAAAGGCTGCATGAATGCAACATATCGAGATATAAACCAACATTTAGGACTACGCTATATTTCTCCTTAGTGGAGAAAAATGTTTAAACCCATCATTGCGCGTTGAGAGCACTAAACTTATAACTAAATTAGTTATGGAATATGCGTTTCGACTTCGTCTCATCAATCCTACGCTAACTTAGTAACAGAATAAGCTATCGTTAAATTGATGTTAGCTCAAAAACAAAAACGGAAACAATGTTTGTGTTACTCGGCAAACCCTTAGTCCTTTTATTTTTTATAACTAGCTGAAACCCGGTGCGCTTCGCTACACCCATCGGGACTACCTAAACGAAATAGATGAACTAAATAAAAAATAAAATATTTGTTATATTTTTTTTATTTCGATTATAGAGGTTTTAACCTTAAGGTCATTCGCCTCTTCGGGTTGGAAAAATCTCTTATGAAAAATTTCTAACCCTATGTGCGGGGTCGGGACTCGAACCCAGGTACGCTACGTACAAGGCAATCGATTTACCAACTACGCTACGCCCACCCCCATAACAAATATTTTTATTACTAAGAAGAAACTCATTGTAATTCTTGCGGATAGACAATGTCCTTGGTTTGACCATCTGAAGCATAATTAAATAATTTGGTCGGTTTTCCTACACAGAATCGTTTGAGATCCGTTGGCATCCTTCGAATTTTGGTAGCAGTACATCTGCTCCTGTATATTTTCTAGTTATAATGGTCACTTAAGGGGTTATATACAAAGTTGTGGCGAAAAAGTGAGCTAAGATCGTGATTTTTTTTAAAGTGTTTTATGCAAATTTTATTTGAAAAAAAAGGAAGACAGTTCGTTAGTAGTACTATCAAAGTTCGAAAAAGCAAGTTGAATTAAAAAAAATATTCAAGGTTGGTGGAGTTATGGACTATCCCCCGAAGCGTGTTTTTGGTAGATGTTTGCGTTGAACGCTCTCCAAGCCGAACCGCTCAACAGAAATCAAAAAAATAAAAAGGATATTAAAGAAAAATGCATTCTGGTGTACTTGAATGGATTGGTTTCCCAATAATTTTTTTCCTGCTAAAAAAACATGTTGACCAAAAAATTGAGTTTTTTGGTGTGCAAAATTTTGAACAAAAACTCATTGCAAAGAATTGAAAATCTTTAAATAAAAGAGGAAACGTTCAAGTACACTAGAATATAAATACAAACAATTCAAAAAAAGTTTGATGAAGATCGGATGAATAGTTTTAGAGATATCACGTTCACCGCAACGGTACTTTTCAAAAAACTCAGTTCTGAGAAAATTGTGTTTAAAGTTTTGTGTTAACTTCATTCGCGGAAGAGCCAGCGCGCTGCGAAAGGCTGTAGGCTGTGGTGCTCCGATCTGGATGGAATTTTGCACAGATATATAACATTGAAGTCAATATACGCAATCGATCAATTCTTCAACGGATCGTATTATTTTACAAAATCATGTGGAAATCTGGTGCAATTTGTTGCTGCATCGATTAACGTTTTCCCAATTCATATATCCAACATTTTCATGGAGAATTGACCTGCGATGGTGACTATAAGAATCATTCATTAAAAGAATGCACATATTGGTAGAAAGTTCTTGTTTCGAAACATATTCCCAACGATACGAAGAAAGAGTGTTGGTGGAGGCGTGAGTAAAAACAGTACAATTTAATAATATTTCTTCAAATGTCATAGCAAAATACTGAAAGTTGAGCCAGTGACAGCAGACCTCCGAAGGCGACTCGTTGAAAACTGCGGTTTACATCATAACTCAAAATATATCGGACCAATCGTTTTCAAGGTTTCCACAGTTCTTTTATACAACCCCAGGTATTGATTGAAGCTTTTACTTTTTTTCTTGATATTTGAATTTTCGTAGTATTCTGAAGCTGAAGTGCAATTTTAAAAAAAAATCGTCTATCTTGTTATTGTAAAAATAATAATTAATGATGTAATGATGTGATGAAGAACTGTGCAAAATTTCAAACAATTTGGTTCAGTAGACTTTGAGTTATGGTGTACATCGCATGTCTCCTGAAGATTCGCTGCAACTTACCTAATTTTCAATATTTTCCGGTGAAAATTTGGGAAAATATTGTACAAATCTTGCATTATTGACTGAATAGACTCGGTACAGCAAAAAAAAAAAATTTCAGCGCGATATTTTTTTCATCAGAAATACCTGCCCCTTTAAGCAAGAATTGATTTCATCAACGGGCAAAAGTTCGGGAAATCGCCGACCACGCCACCAAATATTCGATTAGTTCCTTTTATTTGTCATCGTGAATTCGTCCTATATAACAGTGTTGCATTCTTTCAGCACTTTGCTTACACTCGAATTTTGATTGGTATTGTAAATAGGGTTTTCCATAAGTGCAAGACCTAGTGGCTATTTTAGAGCAGAGCTGTTCGTCCATCATCCAGCAATGTTGATTCTACTTCAGATAAAGCGAATGCAAGTGCAATTTTCAAGTTAATTTTTAAACTATTTTAATTTTCGACGAATTCATGTAATTCATCAGTATTATATTGTTATTCGCCTTAAAGTTCTCTATCAAACAAATTCTTGCAATTCCATTTGTGTGCTGGAAAACCTAACTGCAACAAATTATGTTTATATCAATTGATAAATATTGTAGGTCCCGAAACCAACAATCATGCCCACCTCCTTAATGTAAGATAATATACATATAGTTAAAAAAATATATATTGTTAAAAAAAGTTTTTTAGTGCACCCCTCCCTTCTGCCCTTCCAATGCACAGGTACCAACCCTCCCAACAGTATGTACAAAATCCATCCTGCGATCATCTCTTTGATGGAAGGAATACTTATGATGTCAAAATCGAATTCGTCGCATATAATCACATTGGATGAATAGATAAGAATAGATTACTTCAGAATACTCCCCCCCCCCCCCCCTTTAGAAGAGAAATACATATGTCAAATACTATATGCAGATATAAACAATTCTTTAGACCACCCCCAACTAACCCACCCCCGCTCCCAAAACAATACCATGAACATCTTCTTGGGGGAAGGAATGCGTTTGCCAAATTTCATCAAGATCGGACTTGTAGTTTAAATGTAGTTAGCGGACATACATACATACAAACATGCATTGATTTTCATATATAGAAAAAAAATAGATTGTTTAAAAGCTCTTCAATATAACTTTTTTATAAGCTTCAGAGACTCATATCTTAAACGCAATGTAAATTTCATTGTTTATAAACCGCAGAAGAGATTTATCAAATACAGTAATATCAGAATAAATTGTTTTAAATTTATTTCAATTTCATGGACTTGTTGACTTTTCTCGGTGAAAATGAAAACTCCAAATTTTCCCATTACCACACGTAACGTTTCGCCTTACTGCTCTTCAGCCATCGTCGGACGCCTACAAACATTTATTTAGCATTAACGTTAACATCAATTTGTTCACAAAAAATTACAAAGCTAGCATTCACAGATGTTTCACATCAAAATTCTCGGCGAGGAAAAAACGGTGAACCTACAAAGAGAATGTGGAACGTTCTGCACAACATACGACGGTCTGGTCACCAAGCTTCGACAGTGTTTGAATAGCGAGGAACGCAGACAGTCGAAGAGTGATCGCCCGCCTAGCGGTGGAGAGTGAACGAGAGTGAATGGAGATGCGTGATATAAGTTTATGTGAGTTAATTGTAAATTGTGTTTAATTTGTGAATGCTAGCTTTGTAATTTTTTGTGAACAAATTGATGTTAACGTTAATGCTAAATAAATGTTTGTAGGCGTCCGACGATGGCTGAAGAGCAGTAAGCCGAAACGTTACGTGTGGTAATGGGAAAATTTGGAGTTTTCATTTTCACCGAGAAAAGTCAACAAGTCCATGAAATAAATATGTTGCGGTGACCATAAAATCTTATATTGTTTTAAAGGTTTTTCTTCTACCATATTTCGATATTTTGAATATATGGAGTAAAATTTGCTTGAAGAGTAAATTTTTTATAATAACTTCTAGCAGGATTAACCGCCAAAATTATTTTATCAGAATATGTGCAGTTTTGAAGTAGAATACTTCTAACGCTTCAATATAGGGGCCTATTTCAAAAATTTCAGCCGGAATTTTACATGAGTTTTTGAACGTGAACATCTGCCGTTGTACTGAATGAAAAAATAAGAACTCATTGGAAATATATACAACGATTATATGCAATTACTAGAAATAATGGAAATAATGGATTTTGTGAAAGCAGTAATTTTCTACTCCATGATTGGCCCGTACAATTCTACCGAGCAGCGAGCGTTGATGGGACTGCCCCTTTGTCATCCAAAGAAATGCGATACACGTATAAACAAAGAGAACAATCGTCAGTCAGTTTGCTTTCTGCCCTCGTAGTAAGCAAACGTTGCACAGTGGGACCAATCCAAAAAAGGTGGAACAAAACCTATTTGAGGCCTTAGATGTCATTTTAGAGCCAGCATTTCTTCGTAGGATATGTTCACAATATTATTCTGCAACTTTTTAAATAGAATATTTTGTTGTTGGACTGAAGTAGAGTACCCGAGCAAAAAAAAAATTTCAAAAATTTTTTTTAGAGGGTCGATGTCTTCGACAAAGTTGTAGAATATTATGTTTTGAATAACTTCTTCTAAGATATTACAGACATCAGACCTCAAATTTGAGGCAAAATTGTTGTTTTTTGAAAATATGATCAAAAAATCAGTTTTTCGATATTTCCATGCTAAAAACCTTAATTGATTAATTTAATATGTTCTACAAACTTGCAGGTATCACTAAAATACAACTTTTTGTTAAAGGAACTAATAACCTAAAATCAATATTTTGGCTTCTAAAACTATTTTTCATATAAATTTACTCTATTTTCATCAAAGATTTCTGTTTTAGGTGCACTTTTGTGCAGCCAAACTTTGGCTATTGCAATACTCTATTATTCGTAGAATAAAACTAATACTACATAGAAACAGGATATAGTTGGACGCATTGTTTGGGTGACCATTCATGTACGACGGTTTATAACAAAATGTGTCTATATTATTTTTAATTTATATACATTATTAGCTATTAACAAAATCTTACATTTTGTATGCACTTACAAGCATATAGAACATATTTAATTGATCAATGGCGGTTACAATATGAAAAAGTGAAAAAATAATATAAATTTTGAATTTGAACTGCCAAAGAACAACGATTTCGGCTCAAAAAATAAATAAATGGTATTTTCAACAGAATTGTTCAAAATACAATATTTCTCGAGTACTTTTTCAAATGGACGTAAGTAACAATGAGAGACTCTCTTTGAGGTCTTTCTCTTCTGTTCATTACTCGGCCATTTCAACATTTACTACTCTACTCTTTGCATAATATTGTAGTAAAAACCGTCGGCTTTCGATATGTACTGGAAAATTAGTGCAAAGTGTTGTAATGACGTCGTAATAAACGAAAGAGAAAGTAAACAAAGAGAGGCTCTCAATGTTACTTACGTCCATTTGAAAAAGTACTCGAGATTTTACAACTTTGCTGAAGACCTCAACCACTTAAACAAAATTTGATTTATTTAGTTCGGGATTTCTACTTTAGTTTAACCAATAAGATTAGTTCTACAAATTCATAAAAGTAGATTAATATCTATTTGAGGCCTTAGATATGATAGAATCTAAGTGTGTCGAAAAATATTCACAATATAATTGAATCATTTCTATTTTTTTAGATGGTTGAGGACTTCAGCAAAGTTGTATAATATTCAATTTCGAACATTTTTGTTAAAAATACCTTATACATACTGTAGATTTATTTTTTAATCCGAAATCGTTGTTCTTTGGCAGTTTAAATTCAAAATTTATATTATTTTTTCACTTTTCCATATTGTAACCGTCATTGATCAACTCAATATGCTTGTAGGTGCGTGCAAAATATAAGATTTTGTTAATAGCTAATAATGTATATAAATTAAACATAATATAAGCACATTTTATGTTATAAACCGTCGTACATGAATGGTTACCCAAACAACGCGTCCAACTATATCCTGTTTCTATGTAGTATTAATTTTATTCTACGAATAATAGAGTATCGGAATAGCCAAAGTTTGGCTGCACAAAAGTGCACCTAAAAACAGAAATCTTTGATGAAAATACAGTAAATTTATATGAAAAATAGTTTTAGAAGCCAAAATATTGATTTTAGGTTATTAGTTTCTTCGATAAAAAGTTGTATTTTAGTGTTACCTGCAAGTTTGTAGAACGTATTAAATTATTCAATTAAGGTTTTTAGCATGGAAATATCGAAAAACTGCTTTTTTGATCATATTTTAAAAAAACAACTATTTTGCCTAAAATTTGAGGTCTGATGTCTGTGGTATCTTAGAAGAAGTTATTCAAAACATAATATTCTACAACTTTGTCGAAGACATCGACCCTCTAAAACAATTTTTTGAAAAAAAAATTTTTTTGCTCGGGTACTCTACTTTAGTTCAACAACAAAATATTCTATTTAAAAAGTTGCAGAATAATATTGTGAACATATCATACGAAGAAATGCTGGTTCTAAAATGACATCTAAGGCCTCAAATAGGTTTTGTCCCACCTTTTTTAGATTGGTCCCACTGTGCGTTGTAGCCAGATCAAACTCTTCGGGGCAATATGCGTATTACATGACAGCCGCAAGCAATCATTCCAACTATGCACATGCGCGTCAGTTTCATGCATACAATGATCACATACCACAGAAAAAGCAGAATGCTCTTTTCTTTGTGCTGGAGATGAGGTGGTTGGGTTTGAGAGACCCAGCTATCTTGCTCTTTAAATTATTTATGGCGTGTTCAGATAAATTCACCACGGCTCGCGCTCCAAAGTATAGTGCGAGTGCGATTGACGATTTTATTAGGGTTGGTTAGGTATGGGCATTTCAAAAAATAAAATAGATATTGCTACATCGATTTTTTATATAATAAAAATCGGGGCTGTCAAACATCGGACCGGGAAAGATCGAATGAAAAATCGATTTTCGAGACAAAAAGATCGATTGTAAGAAAATTGTATCTTTTTCAATGGGAATTTTGAAGAAAAATCGATTTTACCTGATCGTGTCTAGGTGTATTTTACTTCACTTAGGTTATGTCTCAGACATTACCCACCCATCTTTTATGTTTTGAAATTCTTGCAACGTTTTTAAACAGCTATTACTTCGCTATACAATGCTATTTGCTCACAAAAACAAGTAATGCTAATAAATGTGTCTATTACCTTTCATTTGAGTATTAACAGTTACAAGGATCAGCTCTAAAACTGAAGTTATTGCACTTAGTCTGATTGGATTCCGGTGGGCCAGTGCTACCAGGAACAGTTTGCGTTGACGACAGAAAGTGCATTTTTCATGTATCTTCGTTATGTTGCAATATTATTGAAAACATATCAATTTAGACTGTCTATGGCTACGTTTTCCACGCTATTGGACTATTCTAAATATGCTAGGACAGTTGTATTGAGCATTGGAACGTAAAAATTGAGCAGCTTCTGGCACTGCGAGAGAAGTTCTTATCTTTATGAACATAGGCTTTTCGTGTTTCTTGACCCCACCGTTTTCAAGAGAAAGTAGTTTTAAAACCATAAATGCACCAGAAAAAGTTGGGCATGCAAGGGTTAACATCGAAATTTGACAGTTTTGAATGAATGTGATCGTGATCGTTAAGAATTTATCGAGCATTTTACTATTCTTCATTATTTAAGCTCACAACTTGATGAGTCCTAGTATCTAGTACACGGAATTTTATTACGCCAATCAATTCAGCACTCAAATATACACCATTAATAGCCACTAACTTGAAATGAATTGAAATATTTATTAATTCCAATCCTGCTTAGAGGCTATTCATTAGAGTGGGACATGGTTATATGAAAAAAATAAAATTTGGCTCCTAACTTTTTGAGTCTCATTTAGCTCCCAGAAGAACTCTACAAATTTTCAGCTCGATCGGTGAAACTATATTTTGCGCCCGCGGTTCAAAGTTTACATGGGATTTCGTATGGGGAAATTGTCTTCTGCAAATTAATTCTTCCAAGAGTTGCCCCTTACCTCTTAAAAATAAATAGATGTCTGATTTTTATAGGAAATTTGTCCAGAAAACAAAGTCTAGAAGACTGCAAAACGTTTTGATGCTTGTGGAAAAAGTTATTTAACAAAAACCGATTGATGTTTTGAAGATTGATGAAAATATCACTTTTCATAGCATCACTGCTTCTGACAGTCTAATTATATACAAAAAGTTTCAACTTCCTCTTCTTATGTACAAAAGAAGCCTCAATTTATCCCTCCAAACCTTGCGATGTGGCCAAATAGTGTAGATTAACGATTTAGACTCATTAAGGGTGGATTAAAACAAAATTGCGTATAATTGGACAACCAACAGCAGTGGTGCTAGAAAAAATGAATATTTTATCAATCGTCAGAGCATCAATCAGTTTCTGCTTAATAACTTTTTTCTCAAGCGTCAGATCGTTTTGTGGTTTTCGAGACTTTGTTTATTTGTTAAATTTCCTTTAAAAGTCATTTAACGATTTATTTTTAGGAAGTAATGGGCGACTCCTGGAGGAATTATTTTGTAAAAGTTAATTTTCCCATACAAAATCCCATGTAAACTTTAAACAGTGGGCGCGAAAATATAGTTTCACCCATCGAGCTACTTATTTGCACAGTTGTTCTAGGACCCAAATGGTACCTAAAAAGTTGCTCGGAGCTGGAATCTAATTTTTGTCCCACCCTACTGTAGAGTTAGGATGAAATAATAATAAAACAGCCAGTATTGTGATTCCCAAATATAACATAATTCGTATTAACTTAGCAAGCTGAATCCCATGTTGTATCGATTCGTTAGTAATAAAAAAAAAGGTGGAGTCTTCCGATACACGATCGTATCTATAAAAGCACATGTGTTTCGATTGGAAACGCATTCTAAACTCTGACGTCGAGACGAGCAGTCTATCAGCAGAGCAGTAGTCCACCAGCAGAACAGAAGTCCACCCGCAGAGCAGAGCAGCAGTCCACCAGCAGAACAGAAGTCCACCCGCAGAGCAGAGCAGCAGTCCACTAGCAGAGCAGTAGCCTACCAGCAGAGTAGCGGTCTATCAGCAAAGCAGAAATAACAACCGTTGCCTAGCAGCAGCAACGAGAGGTTCGAACGCGCTTATAAAACCAAGGGTCCTTTTGGTTTTGGACTCATTCGATACTCGGACGTCAAGGAAAGCAGTCCACCAGTAGAGCAGCAGTCCACTAGCAGAGCAGCAGTCCACCAGTAGAGCAGCAGTCCACTAGCAGAGCAGCAGTCCACCAGTAGAGCAGCAGTCCACCAGTAGAGCAGCAGTCCACTAGCAGAGCAGCAGTCCACCGGCAGAGCAGGAGCTTACCAGCAGAGCAACGGTGCAGCGGTCTGCCAGCAATAACAACCGTTGCCTAGCAGCAACGTGCTAGCAAAAGCAGGTGGCTTTTTCGGACATCATAACGAGCAGCCAACCATGGAGCCCAACAATTATGTTCAAGCACCAAGCGAAAATCACGACAATGGCGCAGGCGGTACGACACATGACGAACCAAGAAGGTAAGTTACCATGATGTGCTAAAAAAAGTGTTGGCCAATTTCGCACTTACAAAGCTTCTGATGAGAAGGCAGAGCTACAGAAAACTATACTGCACATGTACCTCCGATGTGTAGGCGGAAAGTACTCATTTTTATTTAAATAACGAAACATTGAAACGTGATTGTTGATTTCAATTTAGAACTCTAGTCAGAGTATGTTCGCCAATTATTTTTTTCGTATGAACTATGGAATTTTTATAGCAACTACTCTGATTTGGTTAAAAAAAGGAAATCAGCATAAATAAGACTCCGATGAGAAGGCGGAAGCTTGATTAATTAAAAAAAAAGAGTATAGTTCTCTGATGTGAAGGCAGAGAACCCTCAGAATAATTATGAAAATAAGACCGAAATTTAATAGAAAATTTTCGGTATCCTCAACAGGAAGTCCAAGAAAGGAAGTACGAAAAAGATGCTTCTGGAAGAATTAGCTGCATTAAGGCAGGAGTTGGCTCGAACTCGGAATGAAAAAGATGCATTGTTGAATACTTTGGCGGTTTCGGATGCACCCAACGCGTTTGACCCTATAAGATGCAGTACTGTACGTGACGAGTCAACTGGAAACGTCGAAGGAACACTAATTGCAAGTGTTAACAATATGTCGCTGAGTACGATGAACATCCTTGAATGTAAACCTACAGAGGGTGAAGCGGAAATTGACAAAAAGGGCTACGCATATTGGAAGAACATTCTTGTTGCTTCCTTGAATTTGATTCAAGCAACTGACGAAAACACTAAAATGGATGTTTTCAGAATTAAAGCAGGGCCACAGCTTTTAGAACTACTGCAAGGAATCAAGTCGACAACCGAAATGCCTGATGAGAACATGTGTCCATTTTCTAACGCGCTTGCTCGGTTGGACGGCTATTTTGAGTCTAGAGCATATATGCTTTCCCAAAGAAGTAAATTGCTGAACACGGCACAGCAAGTAGGAGAATCAAATATTCAATTTGTTCGGCGCGTGGCAGCATCAGCTAAACTATGTGGCTATGATAAGGAGGACGACGAAATGGAAGCAGTTGCACGTACGATGATCAAAAGCTCTAACGACAAACGCGTTCGGACTCTCGCGCATCGAAACTGGATCAAACATGGGTCATTAAATGATCTAATTGATCTGGTTCGAGATTATGAAACGGAGATATCAAACGAAGAAGAATTTCAAAAAATGCGCAAGTCACAAGGATCAGTTTCGATAGCAGCTATCTCAAGTAACACAGAAGATCGCGGGATTTTTCGGAATACATTGGATAAATTCAATAGAAATCGTGGCAGAGGATCATATCAACGTGTCGCAACATACACTCGAGAGCAGCCGGGGAAAACTTGTTGGCGTTGTGCCAGCATTTACCATATTCCAACACAATGCCCATGCATTGACAAGGTATGTCGCAATTGCAACAGACGAGGGCACCTAGCTCGATGCTGTCTAGTTCGAAAGCAGGTTGGAACATCTACGAAGCGTGCAGCTGAGCTGGATGACGAAGCACCGCCTCGTAAAATTGCGGCTATCAAGCACGAAGAAAAAAAAAATGATATCGCGCCAGTAGATGTAAGTGAAATCGATTAAAAAAAATTGTTTTTAAATATACCCTGTTAAAAAAAGGAGTAATATTTCATAAACAAGTAATTTGTTCATTGAATTGTTTGCCAAACGAGTTTTATAAGATTTTCCAACTAAAAAATATAAGAAATATGTAATCTACATCAACTCACGGAGAGTTAATCGAGAATGATAAATGATAATAATAAAAAATATATATATTACAGGTACGAACCCCAATTGCTACTGCCCCAGTAGTTATTGAAAAAGTTGTATCAGTGATTAGAAATCAGCAAACGGAAGAGGATGCTTTCGTAGTTGCACATGTAGCTGGTATGAGGGTCATATTTTTCGTTGACTCTGGTGCACAAGTTAATACGATAACCAAAGCGTCTTTCGATAAAATCATCAAAAACAAATCATACTGTAACAAGCTAATTGATTTGAGTTACGCGTCCGACAAATCACTAAGGGCTTATGCAGCTCAAACCGACATCAACGTTATAGCAACATTTTCGGCAGAGTTGTACGTATCCAAAGATAGGCCAGTTTACATTGAAAAATTCTTTGTCGTAGATGAAAAGAGAGCATTGCTTGGGTTTAGCACTGCCACACGATATAGTATCCTAGCTGTGGGATTAAAAATACCTGTGGCTAATTCTCATAACAGTTCCCATTGGTCATGCGAACTTGCAGCAATACATGCGGTATACGGCTCGCCAGGACAAGAGTTCCCAAAATTCAATATACCACCAGTCGTTTTATATTATGACAAAGATATGCCACCGGCTAGAAATATATTCACTCACATCCCAGTTGCATACAAGGAATTGACAAAGCGCAAGCTGCACGATTTGCTTTCTTCTGGCATAATAGAGGAGGTTACCACAGATATGGACCGCTCATTCTGTTCATCACTTTTGGTTGTACCAAAAGGACACGATGATATTCGACTTGTTGTCGATTTGCGAGGTCCTAATAAATGCATACACAGAACTCCGTTTAAAATGCCGACATTTGAGGAAATATTAATGAATCTCCACGGAGCCAAATGGTTTTCAACCATCGACCTCAAAAGCGCATTTTTCCACGTTGTTCTCGACGAGAGTTGTCGACACCTCACGAATTTTTTTTCTGGGGAAGCCATATATAGATGCTGTCGACTCCCTTTCGGTCTTTGCAATGCTCCTGATATTTTTCAGGAGATCATGCAATCAACAATCCTATCGGGATGTGAAGGAGTTGTTAATTATCTGGACGATATTCTGATTGTTGGAAAAACAAGAGAAGAGCACGATAGAAATTTAAAAAATGTTTTATCCCGGCTACAAGACCATAACGTCGAAATAAATATGGACAAATGCGCATTTAATAAGCAAGATGTACCATTCCTGGGATTCAGATTATCGGAAAAGGGTTGGAGTATAGAGGATGACAAGATTCAAGCAATAAAACATTTCAGAAAACCAGAAACCCAAAACGAGGTAAAAAGTTTTTTGGGATTGATCAATTTCATCGAAAAATTCCTACCACAGCGTGCCGATAAAACACGACATCTCAGAGAGGTTGCAAGAGCTGATCATTTCTTTTGGACACGGGAACAGGATGAAGAATTCAAATTTCTTACACAAAGCGCCTGGAAAACGATCCAAACATTGGGTTACTATAATAGAGATGATGTAACAGAGCTCTT
Organism: Topomyia yanbarensis; assembly: GCF_030247195.1. Lineage (NCBI taxonomy): Eukaryota > Metazoa > Arthropoda > Insecta > Diptera > Culicidae > Topomyia > Topomyia yanbarensis. The sequence goes on from NC_080671.1 coordinate 154,616,295, forward strand.
CGTAGATGCATCACCATATGGACTAGGGGCAGTGCTTGTTCAGTTTGACTCAAACTTGAAACCTAGAGTGATAGCATGCGCTTCAAAAGCCCTTTCACCTACCGAGATGAAATATCCACACACACAAAAAGAGGCATTAGCCATAGTGTGGGGAGTAGAAAAATTTGCTACTTATCTCATGAGTATCCAATTCACCATAAGATCTGACGCACAATCAAATGAATTTATATTCAGCGGTATGCACAGCATTGGAAAGAGGGCAGTTTCGCGTGCTGAGGCGTGGGCGCTCAGATTGCAACCCTATAATTTCAAAGTGGAGCGAATACCCGGAAATGAAAATTTGGCCGACGCATTATCTAGATTGGTACAGAACCCACAGCCAACAGAGTCATTCGATGAAACGGCAGATCGACACCTTCTATACTTGTTAGATGCAGGAACTATGGATTTCTCCTGGCATGAAATAGAAAAATACGCCGAGGAAGATGAGGAGCAACTAGAAATAAGAACATCCTTGAAAACAGGGCATTGGAAAAAACAACACCGATGTTACGAATCACAAGCAAAGTATTTACATACCCTAGGAGATTTGATTTTTAAAATGGATCGGGTGGTTTTACCATACAAACTTCGAGAAAAAGCGCTCCAGATTGCACATCAAGGCCATATGGGAGCTGCATCTATGAAAAGGATTCTGAGAAACTATTTCTGGTGGCCAAAGCTCAGTAAGGATACTGAAAACCATGTCAAATTATGCGAAACATGTTTAAGATTATCTCGCAAAAATGCACCATTACCTTTAACAAGCAGAGAGCTCCCAGAAGGACCGTGGGAAATATTACAAGTAGATTTCTTTGCCGATCATGAGTTTGGCCATGGAGAGTTTCTTGTAGTTGTTGATACCTACTCCCGCTATTTGCACGTTGTCGAAATGAAAAGCATGGACGCTGATGCTACTAACCAAGCCCTTTTGCGAATTTTTGAGGTTTGGGGCTACCCATTAGCCATACAAAGTGATAACGGCCCTCCCTTTCAAAGTGACAAATTCGTCAAATCATGGGAAGAACGAGGAGTGAAGATTTACAAATCTATTCCATTAAGCGCGCAATCAAACGGGGCAGTAGAAAGACAAAATAAGGGTATAAAAGATGCCTTAGCAGCAGCAAAACTGGATAAAAACAACTGGAAAACAGCACTTGATAAGTATTTGCACATGCATAACAAAGTAAGACCTCTCTCAAGGTTAGGTGTGACACCATTCGAATTGCTCGTGGGTTGGAAGTTCAGAGGCACGTTCCCCTGTCTCTGGAGTGCAAATTAAACGGAACTGCTGGATAGAACCAACATAAGGGAAAAGGATGCGTTATCTAAGCTTGACAGTAAGGTAGGCATTTGTAGCCCTTGATTAATTTTTTAATTAAAAATGAATTTCATTTAAGGTGTACGCAGACAATAGAAGAGGTGCAAAACCTTCAGACATCACAGTCGGTGATACCGTGCTTATGGCGCAACCAAAAAAGCACAAATCAGACCCGACTTTTTCTGCTGATAGGTTCACTGTCATTGCCAGAGAAGGCGCCAAGGTGATAATTCAAAGCAATCGTGGTGTTCAGTACTCCCGTAATGTCCAGGATATAAAAAGAGTGCCAGAACGTTTGGAAACAACGGATAACCAACTCTTGAACTACCGAGGGGCAGATGACATTAATTGTCCTGTGTTACAAGATGAAGATGAAGACAGTATTCAAGAAAATGCGACGACTCGACCGAAAAGATTGATCAAGAAACCTGATAGATTTAAGGATATGGTATTATTCACTATCTTTGATTAGAGTAGGGGAAGATAGCATTGTAGAGTTAGGATGAAATAATAATAAAACAGCCAGTATTGTGATTCCCAAATATAACATAATTCGTATTAACTTAGCAAGCTGAATCCCATGTTGTATCGATTCGTTAGTAATAAAAAAAAAGGTGGAGTCTTCCGATACACGATCGTATCTATAAAAGCACATGTGTTTCGATTGGAAACGCATTCTAAACTCTGACGTCGAGACGAGCAGTCTACCAGCAGAGCAGTAGTCCACCAGCAGAACAGAAGTCCACCCGCAGAGCAGAGCAGCAGTCCACCAGCAGAACAGAAGTCCACCCGCAGAGCAGAGCAGCAGTCCACTAGCAGAGCAGTAGCCTACCAGCAGAGTAGCGGTCTATCAGCAAAGCAGAAATAACAACCGTTGCCTAGCAGCAGCAACGAGAGGTTCGAACGCGCTTATAAAACCAAGGGTCCTTTTGGTTTTGGACTCATTCGATACTCGGACGTCAAGGAAAGCAGTCCACCAGTAGAGCAGCAGTCCACTAGCAGAGCAGCAGTCCACTAGCAGAGCAGCAGTCCACCAGTAGAGCAGCAGTCCACTAGCAGAGCAGCAGTCCACCAGTAGAGCAGCAGTCCACCAGTAGAGCAGCAGTCCACTAGCAGAGCAGCAGTCCACCGGCAGAGCAGGAGCTTACCAGCAGAGCAACGGTGCAGCGGTCTGCCAGCAATAACAACCGTTGCCTAGCAGCAACGTGCTAGCAAAAGCAGGTGGCTTTTTCGGACATCATAACGAGCAGCCAACCATGGAGCCCAACAATTATGTTCAAGCACCAAGCGAAAATCACGACACCTACTATTCATATAATTGATAATACAACAAAAATTAAATGCTCATTAAAATCGAGCCTGATTTGCAAGAGACAAACTGTAAACGTTATTTTTCATCATCTTCCATCTAGTCTCTGAAATGTTATTCTTGTTATTAACAATGTTGAATTTTTGTCTCATCTCATCATCAATGTTGAATTTTTATCTCAATACATTTTCAGCAAAATTGAAATGTATGCAAGTTTTCCGTGAGCAAGTTTATGTTTTATAGACAATAGACCTATTCAAACTTAGCCTCTCATTGAAAAAATTGTACCTTAACCATATTTTGGAACATCTTTCCAAAAATGGGCTAATAATAATTCAATATTTTATATTGAAATAATTTGACAATAATGGGATCTCAGTTAAGTGATAAGTTACAAGATCCACTTCCAAAAGTCCTCATGAAGCTTAAAACAAGGTTATCAGTGTAGTGATCCATAATATTCTTCCAAAAATATTTTGTAGTATATTTAATTAAATTAGCATCGATTTTTTTTCAATCCGATTATTTTTTTTTGGGGGGGGGGGGGGTTTAACCCCCAACCGCGGTATATCAAGTATAGAAAGACGCTTTTTCTTCCCCAACACCACCAAACCTTTCATTTAAGAAGTGAGCCCGATGACTTTTAACATGATGTCATTTTTGGGCACCATAATCCATACGAACAATTCCTCCAAAGATACCTGTGCATATATATGGGTTGGTTTGGCCTCTGTTGAATTAAACTTATGTCTTAGGTCTTTCCGACCGCTGTGGCCTTACCGCTAAGTGTGTTTATTTTACCGGAAGTTCTCCTATATATTTTGTCCGCAGTCGTTCTAATTTTCCAAATAAGACAAGATTGAACTTTAACTTTTAAGTAAATTCGTGTTAAAAGAGCGCCGAATTTTAATCCATTGCAAACGATTTCGAACCAACAACATAGAAACAGTATTAAAACTGTCATAATATTGACATCCACATGATTTATGCTGCGCACGTTTCCCGAATGGTTTCCCGTATTTAAATTGATTATATCAACTGAACTGCTCAGCCCAACGATGGAGAACTTCGAAGGCAGTATAATATATGATGCAAAATCCAGGAAATATTGCACTTTTATCCGTTATTATTGCTCTGAGTATATGTAGTGTTGATTATCAGCCGCTGTGCATCGCTGGTGCGGTTGGTTTTAATATTCACACACACACACACACACACACACACCCTGTTTTTGCACTTCACTTCTGTCCCAGTAGAGTTGACCCTAGGACCTGGTCGGCAGCAGCAGTCTGTTATGAACGTTAATCCCATGATAATCTATGCAATTAAATGTTGGTGCTTTGTATTTTAATACACTCCGTGCTGGCTTACAGTCTCTGCTCACGTTCATCCATTTTTCCATTCGTTAATGGGTTTGTGGGCTAAACGGAAATTTAAAAGTGTAACGGATGGTATTTTTCATGCAGGGGAAGCAATTTGTAGTAGCTGGGTTGGGATTGGTTTCCAGTTTGTCAGTGATGTGTAGGAATGCAACAAATTATTTGTGCTCGAGTCGTGTTTTTTTTTTGAATTTCGAAGCATATTTTGAGTGACAGGTAAGCACTAATGTTTATCAGACGTCTATGAGTTTCATCAAATATCATGAAGGTACATTTTTGTGGAGTTTGTTAGTGGGTATCGATTAAATTTAAATACTTCTATTGAATGCATTGGGATCAGCACTACAGCAACATAAATCCCCATAAATTATTTATATCCAATTTTCCGATTATGATCGTTTGACAGTTCATTTGTCCTCAACAATAAATAGAACCCAGCCCGTAAGTCGTAAACAGAATGTTCCATCACGGACGCAGCGTCAGACTCAATTTGAAAAGTTTCAAAGTTCTCATGAAAATATCGCCTCGCTCGCTACTGAATACAATCTATGCTCTGGCAGTCTTTTTAGACGGGGCTGATGCTGCGTAAATGAAGAAGCATTATGTTTTACGCTTCAATCTGGCTAGAGTCAACAAAAAAGCCCTGCACCTCAGTTATGGTAATACTTGGACTAGTTTTCTAACTTTTTGTCAATTTCCACGAAATTGTCAACACATCGATGGTCCGTGGGAACAGCTGGACACAAACAATCGATGGCCATGTTTATGCGAGTATGGGTCGTACCGTACCGGTAGTTATCTTTGGAGCAATCTCGTTTCACCGCCATTGTCTGAGCGGCGAAGATATCCGTTCAATCTAGAGCAGCTCAAAGCAAATGGCTGATCTGGGAATGAGTGCACCGTGGAGGAGAACACATTGGAATTCAAACGAATTTGAAGCTGGTCCGTTTAGGTGTGGTCACCTATCGTTTGCTGTCGGTAGGCGACGATGAGGATTGTTTGCCAAAAAAAAACTTTGGATATTAAAAATGTTTTACTTCACTATCTGGGGATTGCCGAGAACTAGCAGGGTCTTTTGGCGCCTTTCGCGGAGTTTCATTTTTTGGCCCATTTTGTGTTTACTTTGGCTTTCTTTTTCAGTTCAAACTTGAAACAATTATTTGTGTACATATGAATGGCACACCTACTAACCTACTTCATTCATGTTTGACTGTCGTTTATTTCATGTAAATTCCACAAATATTTTATTATAAATTTATGATATTATGACGCTAGGTTTTGAAGGCGACAGAGGGAGCATCTGTTCAGAAGACTGTATTTTAGGGTGCCATATAAATTGCATTTCCCAACTCAGGTCCTATCTCAAAGGTAGCTAATTCGCGATGTCGATAATATGTATGGTAATTTTTTGCCCAATTATCCAAAATAGCACGGTTTTATATAAAAACGAAAATTGTATTACCCAAACTCAGAATTATGACAACAACTGTTTCAGTGATTAGCTGAAATGTTTGATGCGAAAGTGGGCTAAAATGTAACAGATCTGTCGACTTTACCGTTTTCGGTAAATACTACAATTTTTGGTCGAACACATTTGAATGTAATACCTACTCGGTGTGTTTAAGAAGAGCAAAATCCACTGACACAGTTCAGTTTTGGAAATGCTTTACATTGACCTATTTTATTCACTGATACTCACAAACATTCATTATTAGCACACCGTCAGCGCCTTCCTGCAGGTGTTGATGGCTTTCTAGTGTGACAGTCACTGAAGAGCGTTCCTAGAGCGAGCGTCCGGATCCCTAGTGCCAAGAGGGCTCCAGCAACATGCGAGAAGAAATATGCAATCAAAAACAAAAACAAGATAACGCTCTAATAAACCCAATGTGTGCATTGTGCAATTCCGTAGCCTGGACGGGGCGATATTCAGAGCTAAACGAGGACCGATTGTCAGTGCAACCATTCATAATTGAATTATTTCTGTACGAAAGAATACTGATGCTTTTCAATTTTTCTCCGCATCACACTATTTCAAAAATGAATGGAAAAAAGCTTTTCAATCAAACTCGTCTTTAAGGAATTATTGCTTGTTCGGAACTGGAGCACAGCAGCGAGTTGTTCAATCCTTTCCAATAGAGATATACAATGTTCAACCGAGGGGTAATCTTGTTTTTGGGAATCGTTTGGAAACGACAAAATGCATGCTTCGTTCCAATTATATCAAAGCTCATTAGGGCCTTTGGGCTGAACACAGTACATACCGCAGATGTACCGTTTTTGAACATGCCACCAAGAATGTGCTTCGGTGAACTCGAGCGGCTCCGGATGCTTGTCCTTTCAGATCACGTTTGCTACCTTCATCATCAAAGAAAGAAGACTTTTTCTTTTGGGTTGTCGAAAATCACCGATAAATCAATTCCTAGCAGCAACAGTCGTCCTGATGGTGGAGGTGCGATGTGGGGTTGAATTACGAGACTAGGTCGGGCTGCTCAGATAAGACCAAATCGATTCGAGTGAAATAAAAACGATTGAAGTAATTGTAGCGGATATTTTTATTTATTTATTATATATTATTAAATTAGGTAAATTTTAGGATTCTTTGGTATGTTTTATATACCTTTTATTGAAACTGTACAGCGAATAAACATATAATAATATTAATTCAATTCAAATTAATTCGTAGTTAAATATTATATATGGAAGGATTTGAAAGTCAAGCATCACTTCTTTAACTGATCTCTCTTCACAATGTGTCTAACCTTAACCCTTAAAGGCGCAAATCAATTTCTTTTTCACATTTTGTGATAATTGTCTTACAACTTTAATGCGTTGCTACGATAATTTTGACATGTTTTTCACTACGCTATTTTAACAATATTGTGCAATTAAGGGCTAAGCTTCTTTCACATAGCGCTGTTTTTGATTTTTAATTAGAATCACAATTCGCTCACTCTGTTCAGTTTGTTCATACCTATATAACTGACCTTAGATATGTGCGCCGATGTATTGTCTATCGGCGGTGGCCTATGCAACATTTTTGGCCAGCGTTGGCGGCGTCACGCTGTCGGTACCTATCGGCGGCGGCTCGTCGGCGTATGCCGGCGTGACGAATGTCGACACCTTTGTGCCGTATGGTCACTGTGTGTTGATGTAACACGACACCGACACCGTGTTACATCAACACACATACGACACAACTGCTGAGGCAAACACAATTGTCGATCAATAGAATACCTCGGCTGATAATTAGTGAAGCAAAAACTAACTCATTCAATGAGTTTTAACGTCGCAAATACTTAGTGTGGAAACTTTTTGTGACTTAACTTTTTGTCGGTTCCGACAACATAGAGACCTTACGCTTGTCCGAACATACCTCAGGCTCAGGTGAATCGCAATTAAAATGCCAAAATATCCTGACCCCTGCGTGTAGAAGACAAAAGCTTAAGTCGTCGGAAAACACTAAGCTTGCTCTTATGACCCTATTCCACGATTTTATAAACTTTCTTCCTTCATCTCCTTGCTCTTCCTTGAGCACTATGGCTCGAAATATTGAAAAATATTTCACACCTTCCAGTCTCTTGCTAATTAAATGTTTGTTAACCATTTCACGAACATGAATTGTGAATATGTAACGTATTTTTGGTGCTCAGTGTAGTTTCATTTCATTCTGGACATTACCGTGAACCACCAAAAAATGACATGGTTAGTAGTTCTCAACATTATTTCTTCAAAGAACCTAAGATATTGTTGTAAACAAATTTGTTTCACTCCTTATTGCACTGCAGTTTAATTTTATGTAAAATACTCGTTAAAACACATCTTTACTCTTCATAGAAGTAATTTCAAATATTTTTTGCGTTGAAACCCCACAGCAAATAAAGAGAAATAAAAGGAACAGAGGTTTGTTTACCTTTCTAGTTATCTCTTTTAAAAAAATATATATGAAGTTTTATTATATCAAATGATAGTACCCATAACTGGTTACTACACGGAAAAAAATGTTCCCAAGAATGTGAATAAAGCGCCATGAATTCTGGAACAATCTCGTTTTTACGATTCGAAAACAGGACCATGAGCAAAAATCATGTGTTTTATATTTATGTTCCATTTTCAGTCAGCAACGCCAAAATAACGCTTTTATTAGTGAAGATATTCGTTTTTATTTTGTGAGCTTCAGTGACGCTTTCTGCCATACCATTACTAAATCGATTTTCTGTACGTGAACTAGTTCACAACTTTATGAACATTATTCATGGTTGAATCGTGATTTTATTCATGGCTTTTGGAAAATATATTTACTCGTGAACTATTTCACGAAACCCGGAATATTATTCATGAATCCTTTCAATCATCGTGAACTAGTTCATGATTCCAAATATAATCGTCACAATTCAACATCCATGCTCGTGAAATAGTTCATAATATCACACAATGTTATTCATGTTTACGTGAACTGATTCGTGATTTCTATTGAATTAGTTACAACACACCATTTATTATCATGAACTAGTTCACAAAACTATGAAATAATTTATGTATATTAGTGAACTAGTTCATGATTCTTAGCAATAGTCACGACATACCATTTGAGCTTGTGCAATATCTCATAACAAAAAAATAATATTCAAATATACTTGAACTGATTCATGATTTATAGCAACAATATCATGAAATCTTATTCATTGAAAAGTGAACTGATTCATGATTCCTAATATAATAGTCACATCTGACCATGTGTGGTTGTGAAATAGTTCAAAAAATCAAAAAATATTGCTCATGTGCTAGTTCACGATTCTTTGTATACTTTTCACGGCTGATCGTTCGTGCTCGTGAAATAGTTCCCAAAATCATAAAATATTATTCATGGATTTGTGAACTAGTTCATGACTCGCAGGGCATGATTGGGTCGTGACCCTACTTGAATGCTTGTGATATTTAGAAGACATCCGTAATCATTGTCTATTTCATTCAACTCTCCACGTGGTTTTGAAATTTTCACGTGAACTTTTTCATAAAATTTAGGTTTGTGTGGGTCGTGAAATGGCATATATTTATGTACGGCTCTACCCCATTTGGCATAATGTGATATGGCATAATGCCATTTAGCATAATGTCATGTGGCATAATGACCATTTGACATATTGGTTATTTGGCATAATAGTCAATTGGCATAAAAGTGACTTGGCATAATGGCAATTTGGCATAATGACCATTTGGCATAAAAACCATTTGGCATAACGCCATTTGGCATAACGCCGTTTGGCATATCACCATTTGGCATATTGGGTATATTTTTTTATTTGGCAAAGTGAACATTGGATTAACGATAAGTTAGCATTTAAAGATTTCATTCTACTTATGTAAATTCTAAATAGAAATTTTGACAATTTTTCTATTTAAGAACAGCTCATGTTTAAAAGAAGGGAAATTCATCAATGATTTAATCCGAACTATCTAGTCTGTACTGATCCTAATTATTGAAAGGTAAATGACATACTTTACTGAAAAATCATCCTTCTTTTAACAATGAGCTGTTCTTTAATGCGAAAGTTTGCAAATTCCTAATTTCATATTTCCACAATTTATGATATCTAACTCAAATCAAAATTTTACTTTTAAAATCCTTATGTAGATAAATTCAGTGAATTAAGCATTTGTTCTGGTTCTGTTACTTGTAATAGTTTATGTACAATTTAAAACAAAATAAATTATATTAAATGATTTTATTCGTATTAACCGTCATAGGGATTAAAAAATTTAATTATAAAAGAATCATCTTGATTGCGTGCCCAGATTCGCTGCTATTGCTTGAAGATAATCAATAGTATCAAAATTTTGTAAGTTCGTAGCAATTTTTCACAGTTTTGCATCAATTATCTGATCTTTGGTACGACGCTTCTTCTCGGAGGTTAGTGACATATGCGCCCAGATTTGTGAAGCGAGAAATTTTTCCTCAGTTCTTCTATGATATGCATCAGACCAGCACTGCGATCCACCAAACGATTCCAACGACTGTGCCATGCTTCAATTTAGTTGGTGGTACGTGGCCGCTATTAAATTTTGTATCGATCGGAATTCTGGTTCCGGAATTAAGGGTTTATGTGCGCGGCCACACAGAAATTTCCCGTGTAAACTATAGGAAAAATTAAAAATAGAATTTTTATTTTTGATACCAAATGTCTTTAACGGACCACTTCAATGAAAACTGTGGTTATGTGACGTCTTCGCAAAACAAATTGTTTCTCCGTATATATCGCTCCAATTTCGTTGAAATCTTCTTACTACCTAAAATGAAGTTGAAACAATATTTAGGAATTTACCGAAAAGCGAAATATGCATTTATTACAAAGATTTCCTGTCCAGAAAATTATTGGTCCTGTATAAATCCAATCAACATGGCTCATTTTCGTAGCTCAATTTTCTAGTCAGGTTATCTCCGTAAATCAATAAAAGATAATGCTGAACTTACCTTGATCCCTTTGTGACATTCCAAGGAAACCTTTTTAATTCACTGCTTCCACAAAAAGTACTCAAAAATCGGAATTTCCTGTCCGAAAGATTTGGGTGAAGGGATGTTTATTTACATCCATATCGGCAACACTATGGTGTTTGCAATAGTTTGCATGCACAGCGTAAATGTGGATAATATATGGTCAAAAGAAAATATCGAATATTGTACAATGTGCTTATAAGCATATAATCACATATCTCAATAAAATAAGCACTGTATCTAGCTTATTTCATTTTGATCATGAATATTGACATAAATTTTTCCGAATTTATAATGTAGAATGTTCTGAAAACATCGTTGCATAAATGACCATTCGTAATCGAACATTTGTTACATTGTGAAAACATTTAGCGTATAATGATATTCCATGGCCATCTAGCTTCAATTTGGCTTGTTTGTTGACTCAAATGACATGACTTCATTGACATCAATACCTTTATCTAGCATGCTAATTGAAAAGAGTTTATATCAATTTTAGAAAATATACACTGCGAAAAATATCGAAATGCTTGATATGTTGATCTTTTCCATTCTTCAAAAAAGCAAAACTGAGTAGTGAGCATGAACACTAATGATAGATTATAATGAAAATATGGAGCTGTTTTCAAGATAAATTAGTGTCAGAAATACAACTGTCAGCAGTTGATTATAATTGGTAATAAGAGTAATAAGAGCGTGCTGTATTCAAATTCTGATAGAAAGAGTTCGATGACTCCGAGCAAACTAGGTAGCAACATGTGTGTCTGCCTATTATGAAAATAAAAATGCTTACAAGGACGACCAATTTGTATCGCAATACCGACAAAAATGTTCCCCAATTCGGGAATAAAGTGACATGAATTCTGGAATAATCGTGTTTCTACGTTCGGACACAGGACCGTTAACAGAAATTCATGTGTTTTATCAACGTTTTTATAAACAATTTTCCGTAACGCCAGATTTATTGATTTTTTATTAACTTTGATCACGGGTTTCGCTTAGTCATTGACAAATCGTTATTACTGTCTGTGATCTAGTTGATGAGCATTTTTCATAAACCAAATGTTGATTAGTGAATTTATTCATAAATTCAAGAACATTGTTCACGGTTTGACGTGAACTGATTTATGATTTATTACATCTTGATCATGATAAGGTTTTTGTGGTTGTGAACAGAGTTAAAAATATTCAAAGTCATTGAATGAAAATTGATCATATTCAGCCGCATTCATTTTCAATATTCAGTGACGCAGCTGAAAACTTCAAACGAACAAACCGCCCATTCATCCATGCAGATTTTCATTCGTCTCCGATTATTGCACTAAGCGACCGTGCAGCAACGAATCAAACGTATCAAAGTGGGCCCTGACACAATATAAGCGATGATGATTGTTGTTTCATATACTTTTCCGGCATTTGAAAACATTTTCCTAGATAATTATTGAAATGAATATAATGTACGATATTCAACTGAATGAATAACATGGATATTTGAATGAAATTTTTTTTCTATTCACCGCGAGTCGCATCAGGTACATTTTCTGCCGTCAAAAAAGTGCTTCGATTATTTTTAACTCTGGTTGTGAATGAGGCAATAAAACTACTGCTTTAGTTTCACGAAATAATATTCATGGATCCCTTCAAGCCTCGTAAACTAATTCCGAGTATGTTAGTCACGATGAACCCTTCTTATTCGTAAAATAATTCACAAAATCAAAATACGTTTCCAATTTAATGATATAGTTCATGAAATGTGCAATTTTGTGCATGCTTCATGCTTGTGAAATTTAAAAGATATCTCTAATCATTGGCACTTTCATGCAACTCTGCACCAGGTCTGAAAATTTTCACGTGAACGATTTTACAAAATTTTGGAATATTATAATTATAAGTATATAATAATTATAAATTGTACATATAATATACAACGCAAAACGAATATTAAATTTGTGACTAAGTTCCTCAAATTATAAACGTGAATGACATTATTATGCCCGAAAAATCAGATAGAAAACTCATCAACTAATATAACGACAATGTACATAGTAATTGCGAAAATCGTGACTAACCTCTTGACATCATGAACATCGTTCAATATTCTGCTCTTTTGGTCGAAACAGTGTTTCTTCAAATTATGAACTAGATTTGTAAGATAAAACTAAACATATTTGGCACACAACCGCAGTGATCTTACTAAACATTTGAGTGCAACACAATATGATATTTGGAGTGAACTAGTTTCAGGGCCGGTGTTAGGGTAAAAGCGTGGGGGGACTAGATAAATACCGCATTTTTGCAATACTAGCATAACAATCTGATAAAATTACCCGCGGTGCATTTGGAGCACATGGCATTGTGGTACATCGAGGCTTTCAGACGGTAGTATTGTGCGTGCGAGACACCTGCTCGTCTGATTTCAAATTTCAGATTTGTCCAAAAATTTCAAGTAGGTAATTACCCTCTCAGATATATTCGAGTGGGTAATACTACTCATACTACCTAGGGCATCCGCCATCTCTGCCTAGTTTTGTGAAAAAAATTATATGCAGTAGCAAAATGCAGAATTAGAATCATGCGTCACCGTAGTTATCAAATAGAGATTACCTCAAGACGCCATTTATCTATGCATTCACTGGTTGAACAATCTGTCTCGCTGCAGTATATCTGATTTCTTTGTATCCTCAAAAATTACTATCAAACTAATTAGAGCAGGTGAGGTTTCGACCAGTGCAGTGTTTGCAACGTAACTTTAGCAACATTCTCTCTAGAGGTTGTAATGTCTTTTTTGCAACCCATTCTAATAAAGCTCAGCTGGAAAGTACGCCGGCATTATGGCTGGTTGTGGTAATTATTCCGACGCCAGTAACAAAACGAATACTAATTACAATTGGTTGTGTCCCTGGAGATTGAAAACTAACCGGTCACCAACAAGAATTCTGGCTGGACTTACTAGTGTGTTCGTTACTATACATAATATACTGAAACTTTATTTAGTCAGCGATAGTAAATATTTCTATCTGCCTCTTGCCTCTTCAGCTGTAAATTGCTCTTTTTGACATTGTATGCTTCCTAGAAGCACATGCTAAAAATGCATAAAAATCACAGCAGAATAAAAGAGACGGAAACAGAAAATATGCAAACTCTGCATTTTTTCTCAGTGTATACAAATTAGCAAAAAGGAACTTTTTCAAATAAACTGCTAGATTTTTGCTTGGTGTGTCTTGTCAGAACCATCAAAGTAATCATCAGTGTTCCTAGAATGTTTTCCGTGGCCAAGCTTTTTTTTCCATTGAAGTGGTCCCTTAAGGTGCATAAAACGTCGAAATTTGATGCAAACTCAAAAAATTTGACGAAAATTCACTTTTTGGATTTTGGCACATTTTTGCCTTTATCATATAGAAAGGTTATGCAATCATTCTGAAAACCGTCAACCTAATCCCGGTCAATTGTCAATTTTTGACTGGTATAAGGTTTCTTAATTTTAACAGGGGCGTAGTTGAGGGTATACGGAGAGGGGTTAGCCCCTCCCTCTACTGTTTACTCCCCTCCCTTTAAAATCCCCTTGAATCACAATTATGTTGAACATAATTAGCCACCGAGCCATAGTTTAGAGAAATGAGAAAGGCACAATTGCACCGCTAGGTGGATTAAAACGGGTTTTTTGTATTTATTAAAATAGTGTTCATTTTTGTTGAAAATCTGCAACAAACGATTTTGTTGGATATATTTCCACCAGTTCATGCATAAATGAAAAAAAAAATCCATTATGCCTTGAACCAGGGAACTCTGCGGCAAACGCATTGATAAGAGCTTTCCCAAATCTGTTAAAATCACTTCTGGATGCAGTTCAACGTCGATCTCATCAGCAATTTCGATAAGCTTAGACAATACTATTCTATAGAGAGATTCTGATTTGCTTGTCATCAGAGCAAACACCAAAGGGAACGCAGCATCGTGGGAAGGTGTAGTGCTCCTCTCGATAGTAAAAAGCAGACGAAATAAACTAGTCGAATGTATTGTAGACCAGGTTGATCGTTCCTGGACCGTCAATAACCATTCTCCCTGCACTCATAACGTATAGGCTTTCTCCTTGTTTGTGTACATTCAGCAAATGCGGAGTGCTAATTAGTTATGCCAAATCACTCTTATGCCAAATGGAATTATGCCAAATGGCATTATGCCAAATAGCCATGATGCAAAATGGCATTATGCCAAATTACCATTATGCTAAATAACCTTTATGCCAAATGACTATTATGCCAAATTGCCATTATGCCAAATGCTCATTATGCCAAATAGCATAACGGTTTTATGAACACAATAATATTGCTACGTTACTTCAGGTAAAAAATCCGATAGTAATTGAAAATGAACAGTAGTCACATTACTGCACGTGCCAAATTCGAACGCGAGCTTTGGAATAAAATATCATGATAACGTGCATATAAATTACGAAAAACGAGACTAAGATCCTGAAATCATGAACATAAATTACACTACTCGTGATTAAAATATAAAAAGTCGTGACTGTGATCCTGAAATCATAAACACACACCAGTGACTGAAATATTACAATAACGTGAATAGAAATTACGAAAATCATGACTGAGATGCTGAAATCATGAACATAAGCCTATTCTGCCAGAAAAATTCAACACGAAACTCGTGAATAAAATATCACGAAAACGTGAATATAAATTACGAATATTGTGACTAAATCCCTGAAATCATAACCATAAATCATGCTACTCTGCCAGAAAAATTCGATATTAATCTAATGAACAAAATATGACAGTAACGTGATGAGAAATTACGAAAATCGCGACTAAGCTCCTGAAATCATTGCCGTCGTTTTAGTTGATGTACTACAAAGCAGTGCATCCCCAAAGCATGAACAAGAATCATAACAAACACTAAACTTGTCCAGTGGACAACCACACTAACCCAATCAAAAGTGGCAATGTAACACCATGTGCATTTTTGCGCGAACTAGTTTATACGAATACGAGGATTAATATTAATAATTTCAGGAACTTGGTCACGATTTTCGTAAATCGCTTAGTTCAACAAATGGATTTTTTTCCGTGTAGCAGCTGCAAACAATAATCCATGTAAAAAAAATTCAAGACCAAAGAGCAGAGTGGTATGAAATCGCACGTTATTAGGAATATCTTCTAAATTTGTGAACATATTAAAAAGCGCACATGAATAAGCTCACGAATTCATGAATAGTCTGAGTTCCATGGAAAGTTTTAGGTAAAAGTATGAAGATCAAGCAGAAAATTTCCTACTTCATAAACTATATCATGAACTGTTTCACGACCGTGACTAGCATACTAGGAATTATGCACCAGTTCAAATGTCCGTGAATGATACACTAAGTTCCGTGTTCACGTACAAATATTAAGAACATGCGCAAAATCGGAAATTTCATTAACTATATCTTTAAAGTGGATATATATTTTATGAATTTGTTAAGTATATGCGTACTAATGGTGAAGCGTATTTAATATGTTCGGAATAACCTGTTCACGAGGCAAGAATAGTTTTCGGGAAAACTTCAAGTTTTTTAATTTTGCTACATTGCCAATTGCTGTAGTTTT
Organism: Topomyia yanbarensis; assembly: GCF_030247195.1. Lineage (NCBI taxonomy): Eukaryota > Metazoa > Arthropoda > Insecta > Diptera > Culicidae > Topomyia > Topomyia yanbarensis. The sequence continues at coordinate 154,632,436 of NC_080671.1, forward strand.
GAGTTGTGAGCGGAGAAATTAGTTACTTATACAACTTCATATTGCTGAAAAATTAGTGATTTTTACTAGTTTTGGAAACCATTCCTGCTAACAGATTTGAATGGCTGCTATGTCTCACGACCCTTTAACGACCACAAGTTTTAGTCGTTTCACATAAAAATTGAAAAAAAGTATTGGGGGTTTCAATTCTATTCGAAAAATTTCGTGGTAAAACCCGACAGATGTCTAGTCTAGTCAATAAGGCGATTGGAGAGTTGAGGAATATGCCAACATATTTGTTTTCGGCGGCTTTGGCCAACTGTCATTTTTGGGAAATAATAGATAAATTCAGGAATCAATTTCTTTGAACTTAAAATCATAGTTTAGAACCGTTTTATAATTTTTTTAATGTACGCGAAAGCCAACAAATTTATTTCGACAATTCAGATTCTCTAAAACTTCGAAATCTCAATTCGCAAATTTCTCCAATTATGTAAAAGAATTGAATGTGAAATGAACTTTTGTAAATTGCAAACTTTTTTGGTTTCCTTTTTTTAGTCAAGATTACCGTTCTACGCTTTCTGCGCAAATAATGTACATATAAGAGGAGCTTCACTGATTGAACCTGAAGGGGCCATTAATATACCACTTGGACAAAAAAATCTTCATTTTTAACTCCCTTTTCCCCCTCCGTGGACAAGCGTAGACAATTCCTGTACCCCTATCTCCTTCCTACGATGTCCATGTGGATTTTCTAACTTTTTCGAGTATTCTAATAAAAAATGGGTTTTCAGAAAATTTCTCTATGTATTAGAGTTAGAATACTATGTCGAAGAAGGACTTAAAGAAAATCGTTGAAACTTCACTACTTTAGTCTTTTGTAAATTTTCCGTGGAAATATCTCATTTTTGAACAACATTATGATCTTTTATATTTAAGTTTTAAAGAATTATCATAATAACATAAAGTAACCTATTGCTTCTTGAATTCACTCGTAATTTCAACCACAAGCCCTCAAATAAAATCAGTGGCATTTGACCAAGGCACAGAAGATTGAATTGAATGATACAGACAGAAATTTTTTTTCTTGGATTTTGCACGATTTTCTCTAAATTTGTCCTCGTGGTATATGGATTTCCGTAAGTCCGTTTTTGTGCGATATGTTTATCGAAAAAATCATTAGGCTTTACAAATATAAATATTGCCTTAAATTTTAAGAAAGTAGGTTGTTTTTTTACTTACAGAAAATTGCGAAACCAACTTCTGTTTTTGCTTTATTAAGCAGACCATCCTATTATTGTTTTGTCCCTCACTCTATATTACGTAAAAGATCAGTGTGCTTGTTCTCTTTGAATCATAATTGTCATTCACGCCTGTTGAACGTCTGCATTAGGCTCCAACTCGTCTCGAAGAACAATTTGCACAAATTTGTTTATAATTTGAATCCTCAATGTTGCACTAAACCCAATTTAAAAGTTTGGAGTGATTTTCTTATTACACAAACTTGCAGCACTCCTCCAACCAACTACCTAACCTACTGGCAACAAGCGTCTCCTGTGGGAAACGAAACGCTCAATTTATCTGCTCCCTGACCGAGTTAAGCCAAAAAAAAAATCAGAACTAAAGCTGCCGAGCAGCTTGACTCAATACAAAGCACCTCTATGTTTGCTGTACTTTACCGTTTGAGACGTTTTTTCCTTTAGTCCATCCGTTCGCCTGTCGATCAGCATGGCCTCTTGCTGGACTATAGGTAGAGGAATTTCGGTCGGTTCCGGCTAAACCAGTTTCCGCACCGCACACACTCCCAGGGACGAAAATAAGTTTGCCAAATTATGCAAGACAGATACAGAAAGAGAGACGACTTCTGCTGAAAATAATTCAATAATAACAACACACAGAACGAACCAGAAGACTGGAAACTTTTTGCAGGCTTCTGCTATCCCCGAAATTGAGTTTACGTTGTTCGTACCGGTTCCAGTCGGATGGATTATTCGTAGGCCTAGTCGAACCAAGGACGAAGCCGGCTGAAAAGGTCCAATTTTGAAATGGATGAGGACGGACAAAGTCAATTCAGTATTGCGACACTTTGTCAGCTGACAGGGACCAATTGGAAAGTTGTTTTAGCACAGACATTCAGACATGACCCACTCTATTTCTCCATCGTTCATAAAAAAACGAACTTCAATTGTGCTACGATAGCTTAGTTGAAAAGAATGTAGGAGACGACATACAGTACGAGTAAAAGAGCTGTCAACAAGAATTAAACCTATAGTGGTAGCGTTTAAAGGTAAACTGATCATCTAAAATGTCGCCATAAGCTAGCTTCTTGAAAACATTTTTTGAAAATTTTTCGCAGTATTCTTTAATCTGCAACGATAATGAAATTAATTTCTTCATTTCACGTGCATATTCTATTCTAATAATCAATTGAAGCTGTCTGCCGATTTTTAGCCGAAATGCAAACAATGTGACCTTCAAGAATACGTCAGACAACCACAATTGACTCCCTTCGACACCAGTTTGGCCATACCGTAACGCGGGTGGCGTCATTATAACTGTCGAATAGAAGTTGAGAACAGCTTGAAACAAGCCATGCCATTTTTTGGAAAAGAAACTGAATTCTAATATTTGATAGAGCACTTCTAAATCCAACTATCATGTTGGTTTTTGAGAACAGTGAAACAAGTTAATTCATAGATCTTACTTATCATATGAAGCATTGCGATGATTTATACAGAACTGATATGTGTATTACACTAGTTTACAAGAAAAATGAAACTTCGAGAAAAAGTGTTTTCTAGCCTAATTTTGGGTAGCTGAACACGAAAATAAGATTCATTTTTTTGTTCAAAGGAGCGATTTTGAGATTTTTTCAAACATTTGTTTTCGAGTACTTTTTTTAGTTTTTAGTCAATATTTTGTGTGAAAATCATCCAATTAATATAATCAATATGCAGGTTGAAAGGTGTCGAGATGTACTTTCCAAAAATGTATAACATCATGTCGATCATATGTAAAATTTTCAGTTTTGCAAGCGACCCAATTTAAAAAAAGTGAATTTTGGACCATTTTTAAATGTTACTGATCTTTAATTGATTTTTTTAAAGAGAAGTAATTTTTTTTTGAACCTTTTATGAATCTAAGATGAGATATAGATATGTTTACGTTAATTTTAAGCATAATATCACTAACATCGGATGAAAAATGTTGATGCTATGGCGCATTGAGCGACATTGAAATTTTGTAATTTTAGCAGACCATGCCCTGGTGCGGTGATTCAGTGAGTGTAGCACTGGTCTCATAATCCAGTCAAATAGTCGAGCCCCTATAGGGATAGAGTCTCAGTGAGATCGTAGCACTATCCACGTAATGTTATGTAAAACTAAGAATCGCCTGCGAAGTCTGTTGAAGCAGAAGACAAAAATTCGTCTAAGGGATTGTACTGTCAAGGCTTTGTAATAGCAAGATGTTGACGAAATGTGTATCTGCACAGTTCAATAAATATCTCCCACTTAATGGTATTTAAAAGAAACCTTTTTATTATCTATTAAGCATTTCCCTTGAATGCATTCGTTTGTGTTGGATAGAGTCTTCTCGATTTTTCATCCAGCAATAGACACCCATCATGCCTTCGTCCCAGAAGCTCTCATATCGCTTTTCAATTGCGGTAATGTCCTGATGGAATCTTTTACCAAACACGATACGCATACCGACTTAGGAGTCCAAAGCTCATTTACGAATTTAGCTTAGAATCCGAAACAATGTTTATAAGCAGTAAGAACATTGTCGGCCAACCGATTTCTGGAACGATTGTTAAATATGTACTCATCACAGACAAAACAAAACCTTTCCAACAAATATTTGCACATTTTAAAAAGAGCACTTAGTTGTACAACAACTAAATAATTAAAATACCGAAGTTAACAAACGCTATACAGGGTGTTAACGAGAGAAGACTGTACCCAACACAAACGAAAACTATCAAGTGTAGAAGATTATTTCAGCCGAAAGTATGATTGTGCGAAAAATACAAAGTTACAATTTTCACTCAGTGCATCATACCATCTACATTTTTCATCCGATTTTTGTGACCATTGGCTTAAAATTTATGTAAAAAGATTATCTATCACATTAGATTCCAAAAGAATTTATTTATGTCCATGATTTTTTATAAAAAATTAACTAGAAGTATGCATTTTTAAAACATGGTCGAAAATTTGACTTTTTATTTTGGTCACTTGTAATCATAATAAATGTTCATTTGATCAACGCATATTATACTTTTTTGGGAAAGGCACTTCAATACCATTCGAACATTGAGTTACTTGTTTCGATCAAATCCTTTTTGAACTCATTCGTTATCGAGCACTCAGTCGAGATAGAAGTCTTTTGTCATCGGTCCGTACACTCTATAGCGATAAATAGTGTTAATCCGCGTTCAAGGTTATTTGCACACTCTACGCCTAGTTGAGGTTTCAGTATTTTTTCCCTTCTTTTGTGTTTCTGTTTCTGAGTACCGTTAGCCGGTCAGTGAAGTAAAGCAGTGTTCTTCTAGTAAGCCGTCTGGATACCGTTACCTACACAAGCTAAGTATTAGTTTTCGTTTCCCCTTCTTGGTTGTCTTAATAACGTGCACTGGGCAATAGGCCCGTGCAAAAATGACTTCCCCTGACGGCGGTTCATCTCAAGGTGAGATGGACGTCGAAATAAAATCGGCTCCCCGGCTCAAAGTATATCCGAGCTCGGCCACCGGGCCATTTGTGATCTTCTTTCGGACCAAAGAAAAAAAGTGTTTGAATCTGTTGCAGATTTCTCGAGTTCTGACGGATCGGTATTCGGCCGTGACAGAAATATCGAAAATTCGCCCTGATAAGCTTCGGGTGGTGGTTAACAGTTCAACTCAGGCAAACGATATTGCTGGCTACGAGCCTTTTACGAAAGAATACAGGGTGTATATTCCAGCTAGCAGGGTTGAAGTCAGTGGGGTCGTTTCCGATTCGAGTCTGAATTGCGAGGACCTGCTAAAATATGGGACTGGCTGTTTCAAAGACCCCATACTTAAGCCAGTGAAGATACTGGAATGCAAACGTTTGCATTCAGCATCAGTCGCAGCTGACGGCAAGAAAATATACGTCAACTCAGACTCTTATCGGGCGACCTTCGCCGGCTCTGCCCTGCCCAATTACCTCCTCTTTGACAAGGTTCGTCTACCTGTTCGCCTCTTTGTGCCGCGGGTCATGAACTGTACTAATTGCAAACAATTGGGACACACAGCCTCCCATTGTAGCAATAAAGCCCGCTGTGGGAAATGCGGTGGGAATCATGCGGATGATTCCTGTGGTAGAGATGTCGAAAAGTGTCTCTACTGTAGGGGAAACCCACATGATCTCCCTTTATGTCCCGCGTACAAACAGCGCGAGGAAAATCTTAAGCGTTCCCTTCAGGGACGCTCTAAGCGATCTTTTGCAGAAATGCTTAAGATAGCTACGCCACCTGTCTCTACGAACATCTTTACCAACTTGTCTACTGACGAAGGCGACTGTGATGAACCCCAGGAGGGAACATCTTCTGCTGTGCCTAGAAGTAGTAGAAAAAGGAAGAACATTTCCTCTTCCAAGCTTCGTCGTAAAGGCCAGAAGGTGTCTCTTCATGGTCTCCCTAAAATAACTACTCAAGGAAGTACTGGTGCAAAACCGAAGCAAGTCGCTCCCGGTCTCAGTAACCTGAGCTCAGAAAAGGAGTTCCCAGCACTTCCAGGAACATCAAAAACCCCATGTGTTCCCATATCTCAGCTAGAGAAAGAAAACAGCGCTGGCTTAATAAATTTCTCTGACATTGTGGACCGTATTCTTACAGCGTTAAACATTTCTGACCCCCTTAAAAGTATCTTGATAAGCTTTCTCCCCGCAGTAAAAACATTTTTGATGCAGTTCACTGCGAAATGGCCCCTCCTTTCAGCGATTGTATCCTTCGATGGCTAATTCATCGAACGAGGTCAAGGATTTAATCACTGTTCTACAGTGGAATTGCAGAAGCATTATCCCGAAAATCGATTCGTTTAAAATCTTACTAAATAATTTGAAATGCGATGCATTTGCCCTATGCGAGACATGGCTGACTTCAGAAATAACCCTACACTTCCACGATTTTAATATTATTCGCTTGGATCGAGAAGACTCTTACGGAGGAGTACTTTTGGGGATCAAAAAGTGCTATTCTTTCAATCGGATCGACCTCCCCTCGACACCAGGCATTGAAGTTGTCGCTTGCCAAACCAGAATAAAAGGCAAAGACCTTTGCATTGCTTCCACCTACATCCCCCCTAGAGCCTTAGTTAGCCACCGACGGCTTTGCGATATTGCGGAACTCCTCCCCGCGCCGAGGCTAGTTTTAGGTGACTTCAACTCCCACGGCACGGCATGGGGTTGCCTTCATGACGATAATCGATCTACCCTACTCCATGAGCTTTGCGACAACTTCAATATGACTATTTTGAATACGGGTGAAATGACACGGATTCCTGCCCCTCCAGCGCGACCGAGCGCCTTAGATCTGTTCCTCTGCTCGACATCGCTGCGGTTGGATTGCATGTGAAAGGTAGTCTCTGATCCCTACGGCAGCGACCATCTGCCAATCGTAATTAATATTGCTAACGGTTCAGGGCCACCGAATTCAATCAATGTTTCGTATGACCTCACATGAAATATTGATTGGAAGAGCTACGCGTCCGCGATATCCGACAAAATCGAGTGCACTCAAGAGCTTCCTCCGGAGGAAGAGTACGGGTTCCTGGCTGGCTTGATTCTCGATACCGCGATTCAAGCTCAGACTAAACGCGTACCAGACGCGAATTCACGCGGGCGTCCTCCCAATCCATGGTGGGACAAAGAGTGCTCAGACGTGTACGCGGAGAAGGCCGCTGCGTATAAGACCTTCCGGGACGACGGGCTGCCAGCTAGCTACCGACAGTACGCGATGGCGGAAACGCGCAAGAGTTTGATAAAAGCCAAAAAACGTAGCTACTGGCGCCGGTTCGTCGACGGACTAACGAGAGAAACATCGATGAGCACTCTTTGGAGTACGGCCCGGCGCTTACGAAACCGAAACAGTACTAATGAGAGCGTAGAATATTCAAACCGTTGGATATTCGATTTTGCCAAGAAGGTTTGTCCGGATTCCGCCCAAGCACAGAAGATCTACCGCGCCGCGTCCTCTCACAATAACGCGAACGAAACACCGTTTTCGATGGTGGAGTTGTCACTTGCTCTCTTATCATGTAACAATAAAGCCCCAGGGCCAGACAGAATCAAATTTAACTTGTTAAAGAATCTGCCAGACTCTGCCAAGAGACGCTTGTTGAATTTATTTAATAAGTTTCTTGAGGGTAATATTGTCCCTCATGACTGGAGGCAAGTGAAGGTCATCGCCATTCAAAAACCAGGAAAACCAGCCTCCGACCACAACTCGTATCGACCGGTTGCGATGCTGTCCTGTATCCGAAAGTTCGAGAAAATGATCTTGTTTCGCCTCGATAATTGGGTTGAAGCAAATGGCTTACTGTCAGATACACAATTTGGTTTCCGCAAAGGCAAAGGGACGAACGATTGTCTTGCGTTGCTCTCAACAGAAATTCAGATGGCTTATGCTAGCAAAGAGCAGATGGCATCAGTTTTCCTAGATATAAAGGGGGCTTTTGATTCAGTTTCTATCAAAATTCTTTCTGAGAAGCTGCACCAGCATGGCCTTTCACCGACTCTAAACAACTTTTTGCTAAACTTGTTGTCTGAAAAACATATGCATTTTTCGCATGGTGATTTATCGACATCACGAATTAGCTACATGGGTCTTCCCCAGGGCTCATGTCTAAGCCCCCTTCTCTATAACTTTTACGTGAATGACATTGACGAATGTCTTGTCAATTCCTGCACGCTAAGGCAGCTTGCAGATGACGGTGTGGTCTCTATTACAGGTCCCAAAGCCGTCGATCTGCAAGGACCATTGCAAGATACCTTGGTCAATTTGTCTGCTTGGACCCTTCAGCTGGGTATCGAGCTCTCCACGGAGAAAACTGAGCTAGTCGTATTTTCAAGGAAGCGTGAACCAGCGCAACTACAGCTTCAATTAATGGGTCAAACTATTGCTCAGGTTTCAACTTTCAAATATCTCGGGGTCTGGTTCGACTCTAAAGGAACCTGGGGATGTCACATTAGGTATCTGAAACAGAAGTGCCAGCAAAGGATCAACTTTCTCCGTACAATAACCGGAACATGGTGGGGTGCCCACCCAGGAGACCTGATCAGGCTGTACCAAACAACAATATTGTCGGTGATGGAGTACGGGAGTTTCTGTTTCCGCTCCGCTGCGAAAATACATTTCATCAAACTAGAGCGAATCCAATATTGTTGTTTGCGTATTGCTTTGGGTTGCATGCACTCGACACATACGATGAGTTTAGAAGTGCTGGCGGGTGTCCTTCCGCTGAAAAATCGATTTTGGGAACTCTCATATCGATTGCTCATCCGATGCGATATCTTGAACCCGTTAGTAATTGCAAATTTCGAAAGGCTTGTCGAGCTTAATTCTCAAACCCGATTTATGTCCTTGTACTTCGATTACATGGCACAAAATATCAATCCTTCTTCATACTATCCCAACCGTGTCAATCTCTTTCTTGCTTCTGATTCAACTGTATTCTTCGACACATCCATTAAAGACGAGATTCGTGGAATCCCGGATCACATACGTCCGCAAGTGATCCCAAGCATCTTTCATAGTAAATTTCGAGAAGTCGACTGCAACAAGATGTTTTACACCGACGGGTCAAGCCTCGACGGCTCCACTGGCTTCGGTATATTCAATCAAAACCTCACCGCCTCATTCAAACTCAATGATCCTGCTTCAGTTTACGTCGCAGAACTTGCTGCTATTCAGTATACCCTTGGGATCATTGATACTTTGCCCACCGATCATTACTTTATTGTCTCGGATAGCCACAGCTCAATCGAGGCTCTCCGTTCAATGAAACCTAGAAAGCACATTCCATATTTTCTGGGGAAAATCTGGGAGCGCCTGCGTGCTTTGTCTGTAAGATCGTACAAGATTACCTTAGTTTGGGTTCCCTCGCATTGCTCCATTCCAGGTAATGAAGAAGCGGACTCTTTAGCTAAGGCGGGCGCGTTGCAAGGTGACATATATGAAAGACCAATTAGCTTCAGCGAATTTTTCAGTATAACTCATCAGAGAACCCTCGAAAGTTGGCAAACTTCATGGAGCAATGGTGAACTGGGAAGGTGGCTACATTCGATAATCCCTAAGGTATCGACGAAACCTTGGTTCAGAGGGATGGATGTGGGTCGGGATTTCATTCGCGTGATGTCTCGGCTCATGTCCAATCACTACACGCTGGACGCACATCTCCGGCGTATTGGGCTCGTGGATAGCGGTATCTGCGCTTGTGGCAACGGTTATCACGAAATCGAACATGTTGTCTGGGCATGCGCCGAGTACTGTTCTGCCAGATCTCAACTATTCGATTCCCTTCGGGCCCGAGGAAGATCACCCAATGTCCCGGTTCGAGATGTACTAGCAAGCCGCGATATTCTCTACATGTCCCTTATATACACGTTCCTCAAAACCATCAATATCCAAATTTAAATGCCCCTATCTTTTCCCTCATCATTCCCAGAAGTATCCTCTTCCGCCTACCGTCCTCAACGATGGTTTGATACGACTCCAAGACGAGACAAAACATCTGTCGAATGAACCAACAACACGAGATCTACAGTACAACATCACACGCGCAACGCGGTGTGTTTCCGATCCGTATCTGAGCCGTACTACAAAATCGTCTGAAGGAACCCCTGCCGACTCGAAGAAAACCGCCCGGCGTCCCAATACTTGATGCATCCGTTCGAATCTGTAATCCTGGCCGTCGATTCCTGATGCCGGAAACTGAAAGTTTATATCCCCCCCCCCCGTTCAGCCTTGTCCACCCTGTCTCTCATGTCTCTGATACACAGATGTATGTCTTCACCCGCTTCTCCCCTTGAATATCTTCCCAAAACTTATGTGTCCCCCTATCTTCTAGTTTTAGTTGATCAATCCGTTCGAATCTGTAATCCTGGCCGTTAATTCCGGATGCCGGAAACTGAAAGTTTATATCTCCCCCCCCCCCGTTCAGCCTTGTCCACCCTCCCTCCCATGTCTCTGATACACAGATGTATGACTTCACCCCCTTCTCCCCTTGAATATCTTCCCAAAACTTATGTGCCCCCCTATCTTCTAGTTTTAGTTGATCAATATTTAATCTCGTTAAGAAATGCACAACAGTACCACTACTTTAAAATAGCCCTAATTAATTCCCCCTAATCTTGAACCACTCTCTCTAGTTATTTCTAGTTAATAAGCTTGTAAAATGTTCCGCTTAGTTAATAATTAATTTCTCCTACAATCTCCCTTCTAAAAATCATAAAGTGAATTACTATACAAAGAACACACAAAATGACCCGTCCCCCAAATCTAACGAATATTATATTATACCCTCTTTTATATGTATAAGTTAGCTGTAAAGTTTTTTTTTAGTTTCATTATATAAAACAAAATAATATTGAAATGTGTAACCCCCTAGTTTTAAGAAATTCAAAATGTAAAACAATGAAAAAATGGCACCTTTAAGCTAACGCATACGTGCCTTATCAAATAAACAAATTGAAAAAAAAATCCTTTTTGAACGATATATTGACAAATAACTTAAAAAGTGCCCAAAATCATCAATCTCGGAAATGCTTCTTTGATAAAAAATAGACTTTGTTTTCGCATTCAGCGACCAAAAATTGACTTAGAAAACACCTTTCTTCTTAGTTTATCGCGACTAGATTCTGAAAATATGATAAAATATTTTTTCTGTGATAAAAAATAAGAACAAAAACAAAAAAAGGCACGCAAAAAATTTTTCTTGTAAACTAGTGTAATCTTATTTAACCTTGTGGCAGTCGCGCTAGTGCACTGAGTGCACGCTGCTCTGAAAATCTAGCGAAATCGTCTTAGGACACCAGCGGCTGCTTGTTCAGTGGGCTATAATCGCTACTTCCGGAGGGTTAAGACCAAAAGAGATATGTGAAAAACAGTACAATTTTCACTCGGTGCTTAATAACATCAACAGTTTTTATCGGATTTTCATGATCTTAGGCTTAAATTTCTCGTGCGAAGTTTGTCTGTTACATAAGATTTAAAAAAGATTTTAAAGTAATTTCACAAAAAATCACTTTTTATGATTTTGGTTGCTCTTAACCCTAAATTGTTGATATTTAATCCAAACATGTTATACATTTTTGGAATGAGCACATCAACACCTTTCGAATGATGAGTCAATTGTGTTAATCGGAAGCTTTGCTCCTGAGATATTGATCAATAACTGTAAAAAGAGTGCAAAAACACGTTTTTCAAAAACTCTCAAAAATGATTCTTATATGATTTTCGTGTTCAGCGACCCAAAATTGACTTAGAAAACACTTTTTTCCTAACTTCATGCAATCACCCCAAAATTTGTAAACCAGTGTTATTCAGAGATTTCTTTAATAATAATGAGACTGCTCGAGTACGGGAATGTTGATGAATACGGGTCCTAGATATTCTTTACATAATCATTTATGCCAAATAGCCATCGCTTGGTGGCATGGAGGCGTGGAGCTGGTTTTGAGTGCCGTTCTTCTGTTCATCAAAATTAAAGGTTAGGTTCCGTATCGGAATATTGAAACTAGGGTTCCTATCTTTTTTGGCGTAAACCGGTAGCGCATACCGAGAAAATACCGATACTCAAATATTTTTTTAATCACGAAGCACTTCATAGTGAAATTGAACGTTCAAAATTATGATTTTATTGATTAGATAGCGTATGCTTAACAAGTATTCTGAGCAACAAAGCATGTTTAATTTGTCAACTACTTTGGAACACTTGCTCGCAACTTTACTAGATTCTTTTTCTAAAGCGGCGCCTTCTTTAATTCCGGGGTTCAGCGAGATTCTAGATTTTGCGTGGTAGTGCTTTCAACGAATTTTAAGCTGGTAGATACTAGAAACCCTATGCTCAACAATAAATTAACAATATATTATCAGTTCGCCAGATTGGATTCAGTCTTCTACCACATCTGGAACACTATACCGCATAATTCTAATTACAGTTCTTATCTTTCGAATCGATTAGATCGGGCACCAATCCAAAATAATTATATACTAAATCGGTGTTCGTTCTTTTATAGATAAAAGTTAAATAGCAAATCGAAACCAGACACAAACTACACACCAAAAAATATGAATTTTATCGTTAACGTAATCACAAACATGACACAATTTAACAAACCGTAATTCACTAAATGAAGAAAAATACCTGTTTCGTTTAATTTTACATGAAACATATACTTTACATGCGCGATTGCATAACATGACACCTTGTACCATTCAGAATATATGCTTTATGTGGAGTAACATTACGTGATTTACGTAATTCGACGTCATGTAAAATTAAAATCAAACCTAAAACTGTGTCATTTTCCGTGCTCGTATGTCAGGATCAGAATTTAGAAGACACAGGATTAAATCCATTTCGTCGCACTTTGTTCAATTATGAAGGAGTATTCTGTTTGACTCTATATTGACATTGATGCGTTGTAAAGTTCACCATTGCCATTTGTGAATTTTGACTGGAATTTTACGCTATCGATCAATAGTAGTTTTGTTTGAAATATACGCAATTGTTTTGTCGGATTAGACCGTTTAAGTAGACAACTCTGAATTCAAAGGTAATTGTTCTCGTTTTCCCATCTAATAACAAATAAATTTAAATTTTACAAATCCTATTCATCCCAGTCAAGCCCACCTGTTAATGACTACGGAAAAAAAGTCGTCGATTGCAATCAACGCACAAACAAAAGTGCTTGGTTGTAAGGGCTGGTAAAATATGATAGCTGTTATCACGTGGTTGGTGTAGAAGCCGCAATAAAAATCCCATTCTCCACAGCTCGGCCATAAATTTACTTCCGAGCAGTAAACATTAACGGCGTTACGCTAATAAGTCATCTGGGAAGCAAAAAGGTTATCAACGCCAACTAACAGGGACTGCTGGTCAATAGCAGTTAATGCAATGGCCTACTACTACTACTTAATTGCTTTTAATGGGCTCTGACTTTTCATCAGCTAATAGCGGGTGGTGAGTTAAACGTGAATAAAATTTATTACATTTGTCAGAACTGGTTGATTAATTGGGAATAATATTTCGGAAATGGAAAATTACTATCGGTTAATGTATCAATAATCGTATTATGTATATTAGGTATGTTCATTCAATATGAGTTACTGTTACAGATTATTTTCGATTTATTTTTGTTGTTGCTGTGTGTGTATTAATTATTCATTATCTGCTGTAGTAGTGTTCAGTTTAAATTATTTTGAGTCGCTTAGTGTTTGGATAAATTTATTAAAAAAGTTCAATATCGTTTTATATTAACTGATGAATTTAATTGTTACTATTTAATAAGTAAATGTAGTAGAAAAATAAACTATTGCGATCGAGACCTGTTATAACCAAAACCTAAATACGACAATTATCTCAAAACCGTAGACATTATCCTCATTAGCATCTGGCATATTCTCACTGTGGTAACCATAAACAAATCCTCAGATAGGTTGAATCACGTTCACCTAGACACAATCAATCCATAGCTTGGCTGCAGGAATTGCAAAACAGCATACCTGACATACCACTACCCACTATAATTAATCACGTTCCAGCCGTTCGTCGGAAACCAGCCAGATGGACGTATGCATTTGAGGGAGCTGGTGAAGGTAGCGGTTCCGTTCTGCCATCTAGATTTGCAATTTCACCTGAAAGCCGCAAATTTGGAGAATGAAACCAAATCAAATGTGCGCTGCTGTCCGGTAGACTACAGAAGCTGATTCCAGATAGCCAGTTTCTGGAGAAAATCTGTATGTTCGCGCGAATTATGTTCTGGTTGTGGCATTTCTAAGCCGGCCAATTTATGTGCTGTTGTGGTTTTTGCTGCGCATACTGTCAGCAATGTTTTCTTCGTGTGCGATGCCGCGGTCAGTTGACTAAACACCAGCAGATGCGGATGCAATTATGTTCAATTAACCGAAACTGGCCGTTGCCGTATTTCATTGTCTGTGGCATATTTGTGAACAGAACGTATTCGATGTCTCTTAGCATATTTTAACCCTTGTTAATACAAGCTAAAATTGTGACGTTAAAAGTTCAGAAGAAGTCTGATGAAATTTGACACTCTATTACTTATTTCCTTTTTACCAGTGAGAGAAATGAAAAATCGAATACATACCGTATGTACAATATAAATCGTACGTAAGTTTAGCTCTAATAACAAGTTTCTTATAACTCGACAATTTAAAAAAAATATTTTTGAAGTCTCCATTAGCCATGTAACCCTCCGAAGCACGATGGGTAATGAACTAAAAAATCAGACAGCAGATAAAAACCACGGTTTTGATATCTAGCGGTCAAAATAAAATAAATCAAATTTGTTGGGTGGCAGTGGCGGTTGTGTGTGATCTCGCTCTAGAAGCAGTGGTTCGATTACTGTCGTCAGTGCGATAATCATGTGTTCTTCCTAGGACGTAATCATAGCTCAGAGATAGCATGAGAGTTTGTGCATTGAACAGGAGTCCCAAGGGTTGCAGGTTCGAATTATGCTACTGGGGGATTTTTTTTAACACAATTGCTTTCGTTTTATTCAACTTTTCGATCTGTTTTATCCGTTGGATTCCACCAAAGTAGTCTTAAATACGATATTGGCACTGACGTGAAAACCCAAAAAATAAACCAATTGTTTTAAACAATAAATATTTTTTAGATGTTTAAACCATCTGGTCCCTTACCCCTAAATCATCCATCCGTATTTTCTCAACATTTTTGTTATCATACCAGTTGTACGCACTGCTAGTTGGTAACTCCATGCATATTTACCTACGAATGTATCTTGGTGAGTTGCATGCATTTACACCATAGAAGAACATATAACGCTTTAAAACCTGAACCGCATATGTGCTCTTGGTCAGTCGTCAGCCATCGAAAATCATTATACTTATATACATGAAAGAATCAATTATCAAGCGAGCATTTTCCTTGTCAGGGCGACACTTTCCCGCAACACATTCTGGGCTTGTATCCTGTTCTGGCACGAGCACAACCGGGCGACATTGAATATTCATGAGGTAATTGAAACAATTTCTGTCCCATTTATTCGAAGAACGTGGATGAACTGTAAGATTTGAGTCTCGCTTTTGGCAACTGGGCAATTGTGCTGTCGCACCTGGCAGACTTTTCCCATTTCAGCGTAGGTTATATGTATGTAGGTTTTATTACGGGCATATCAGAATGTGTATTATTATCGTCACATGGCTGGGCAATCCATGTATTGGTTGAAATCGTCTACGCTTACGTGGGTTTGTGTAGTAGGATTTGCTTCAATTAGTAAGCATAATTTGAATGTCGAACTATAGTGAAATTTTAATGAAGAGCGTTCTGCGAGGTGGGAGGTAATTCGCTTTCACATTTCGTTCCAAGCTCAATTATTCTTGGCACGCTATTCTAGCTCAACGTGCCCTCGGTACAGCGGTTCTCGCTAGTAACGTGTCCAACTTCCGCCGAAATGATTCGTTTCATTTGAAATTTTCTTTGTAGGTAGAGAGAGCATAATGCAACACTCAAATTCAAGTGTACGTAATATTCGCACCTTTATGAAAGTCTAGCGAGAAGATCGTTTACTTTACCGGAACTAACAACTAACTGAAAGTTTGTGAAGCATATTTGACAAATGAGTTTCCTTCCGATCTGTGTAAGTTTGGGTGTACATGTGTCTCGAGGAAATAGTGTTTGCAGTTCACTTTCTCTGCGATTGTATGCGGGGTTCGTACTTCACCAAGACGTGGTAATTAATGCTATGTACTGACTGTTCGCAAATACTTCCACGAATGCAACAGTTGGAAGAACGTGCTCTGCAAGAGCTATGTTTGATGTAACTGCTCGAAAGAAAAACAGGACACGCGAACCGAAACAATAATTGCGAGGAGGAATGAAGAAGTTTCCCCGCTTCCACTCACCAACCCTTTAGTGCGAATGGCACGTGTTTGTTATTTGTGCGAGCTGGAATTATTAGCGGTACATGTTGACACGTTCCGTAATGGTTTAACGATAAACTGTCGCAAGTTATTATTAATTTCATGTGATTTTTAATTACTTAGCGGAATTTGCTTCGTAATCTATTTACTTTAATTGCCCGACTAAACCGGTCTGTGTACGTTGTTGCTAGCTCATGATACAGGAAATTTCGATCCTGGAATTTTCTCAATTGGTTGCAGTGAATAACTGAATAAATTAAGGGGGTATTCTACTCTCATGGTTTCAAAAAATCGATTTTTTTTCTTTGTTTAATTGCAATGTATATGTATCTGAGAATACGTCACAGAAAGGATTTGGTGAAAATCGTATTCCATGGCATGTTTCTGGGAACCGAAAAGTACCCATCTACGGCCGTTTCTGAGATACTAAGCGAGGCGCACCACGATTTAAACAAGATTTAAAGAATTCACCGCTTCATTCTTTACGGTTTATGTACAAGTGAGAATCTATGAATGGTTTCTTGATTTTTTTGAGAAGAGATTTTCGTACGGAAGAAAGAATGCGTCGGACATGTTGAGAAGCGTATGGGAACGAGATTACGAAAACTGAAGAAAGAAAATAAAGGTATCGGTTGGAAAAGAAAAGGGAAAGTTGACGGAAAAATTAATCGGCCAGCTAATAAAATTTTATGGGCTGGTGATTCGGAGAAACTCAAATTCTGTAGAACATATGCGAAATGCAACCTGGGCTTCCCTCGAACACTGCTCGTCATCGAACGAAAATCCCCAACACTCAAAGTGTTTACCCGGCGAGGACAGTTGGTGCAAGTGGCGTCAGGCTCAAGTAAAAGGAACCTCGGAAACTTTTGAACATGTCAGGATCTACGAAAGTCTATCATATAATGATTTATTAGAAAGATGCTTAAGGGCTCACATCCAAAACATAAATGAGTATCTGGAGTCTCAGTGGAATCTGTTCCTTAGCGCCAAAACACATGCACAAATTCTGGCAGGCAGGTGGTCAATGTTGTGACTCATTTGGCAGCCAGTATCTTCAACCAAGGATTCTCATCGATCTTACTAGCTATGGAGGCGATGGGAATTACCTTGGGGACTGAAGCTGAAAGATGTGTTACTCGACTCGACAGTGAACGTATAACTCGTTCCGAATGCAAAGTGGGTATCACGGCAAAACAGGCCCGAATTCAACAGAGAGAGAGAGAGCAAGATGTGCAAAGCCTAGAACATTTTCGTGGTGAGGAAGGTGAGCTCTGCGGATCCGGTATAGTAGATTATCTAGTAAGATCCAACAATCGAGTTATACACCCTACTTTATCCTTAAACGCGTTTTTCCGAAAGTAGTGTTTTTTAAGTGGTCAAGTAAGACTTTTCATAGAAGTACTGGTCCGATTTCAATAATTTTGTTTCCAATTGATCAGATAATATACCGCTTTGTTTGCTCGAGAGTGTTTTGAAAAATGTCAACTTGTTCCATTTTTATGGCCCCTAATAGGCCAAAAATAACGTTAGTATTGGAAATTTTCACAAATCGTTACATAACTTTTACAAATTAAAAAATAAAAGGAATCCCTCTCGTCTAAATATACAGATTACCCTATTTTCCACAACTTTACTTAAGCGGGATCCATGCAGTTTCAACATCAATGCCATTAGTGAAGTTTCGAGGTCGCGAGATTTTTCTTTTCGTCTTCAAAAGTAAAATTGAAACATCAAAACATGTATCTTCAAAATAAAAAAAAGTTTCTGAATCCATTGAGTAGATGCTTTACAATTTATTCCCAAAAAAGTGTTCAATTTTAGGCCTCGCGAGTAGAAGACCCCCTTAAAATGTACGAAGTACAAATACTATACATAGAATTACACGTGAAATGTAAAATTATTCTTTCAAATCATTCTATGATTTTCCTATGAGCAATAAAAAAATAGTTCAAAGCTTTTATGTATCCAAATTTGGGTTGCCTGCTATACAAGTTTGATAAAAGCGTATTTATATTGTATATATAGATATACTATCTATACCATAACAATTTCAGAACCCAATTCCATGTATTCTCAAAGCTATAGAGTCGACAGGAGCGGATCTAGAAAAAAATTCGGAAGGAGTAATAATTTTTCTATTTTGAAATGTTCATTGTACAATTCGTAATACGTAATGACCTTATTTAATAAAAATCAGTTTTAGTGGTCGAATCTGGTCTGGAATGATTTTGAGTTTAGAACGGCTTCAAATGGAACCTATTTTAAAATTTTTGAACAAGTTAAAAAAATTCGGAAGGGGTCCGGACCCCCAAGATCCGCCACTGAGAGTCGAATACATAGATGCGTGAAACAGGTATGCGAATGCACGGAAGAACGTGGTCATGGGAAATGCCACTCACTCGTCTACTTGGTTTTTCGTGTTTCCTCCACGTCTGACTTTCTGGATTTGTTCGAATTAATGTGCAAGTTATAGACCAATAAAAGCAAATAGAACATGTTTCTTCAGAATTGAATTCCAAAAACTCTAATTAATCAAATCTAATCTCAAATGAAGGATTTGCACAAACGGGACGCTATTAATTTATTCTAAATTCTTATGTATAGTTTCCAAACTATGAAGAGCTGTTCGTGCAAAAAAACATGTTTTCAAAAAAAAAAAAAAAAATATTAGCAAATTCAATGACTCCTTGACAAGTTTGTAGATTTTTTTTACGAGAAACCTTGACGAAGGGATGAAGTCTTTATCTTGAATTCTGATGTTTGATTCCCACCAGAATTCTGGTTCAAACGAAAAAAACGATTCCATTTGAGATGGTATCCTGGTGGACACCAAACAGATATTCGACTGATTTGATTGAAATGTTTCTTGCCAAGACGTTAGTTGTTTGCTTTTTATTTACGTAACTTTAATTTTATTTCATTCGTCACGTAAGTATCCTCATATCTCTATAGTCTTAACAAGTTGCATTGGTATTGAGCTGTTTCAATAATTTTTCTTCGAGGTAAACAAATCAATTTTACAGAAAATTGGGAGAGAAAAAATAGCTTCTGTACTTAAGGAGTGGGCCGTATAGTGTGAAAAGGCGAATGAAACGTCAGATGTCGTGCAATTGGAAACAGCACTTTGTTCTTTTTACGGTTTACGGTATCTGTTAATTTTTTAGCATAATCCAATTAAATGCTGAAGTGAAAGAAGCCGATAAAGAGATAGAGGAATTGATCAGTGTTGTTTCAGTAAGGGAATTTTGATAAGAAAAGCAAAAATCCTCAGAAATCTCACTGTGTTGAAGCACTTATAAGTTGAGATTGCAATCTACAGGTAGCGTCGAATGGAGCAAATAGAAACAGACAGAACTAAGCTAGCGTCGGATTGACGTTCATCGACGTCGTTTAAGTTCATCTGGTGTTTCTACTTTATTGATAGGACTTATTTAGTCACCAGGAAACTTGAATGTTGAATTTGTTTTGGAATTAAAATATGTCTTTTTGGTCACAGATATCTGAAAGAATGTAAAGAATAGAATTTTCAGGTCCAGCATTTTAAGGTATAATTGGAAATAGTGAACTGAGATAAAGACACATGTGCTTTCAAGTCGTTTAAACAGAGAGCGACAGAGAGAATACGATTCATGTATAGTAATAACTGTGAATAGTACTGGTTTGTGTTGAAGTAAACGGAAAGGAGTGTGAAGCGTCTAGGCTATGTGGGGTGTTTGAGCGACTTTTTTTCTGAATCTAATGTAAGGATATTTTTGGACTTTTATTTTTATAAAAGTAATTCCAATTCAATATATTCAATACAATATAAAGTATTCCTAGTTTTCAAATGACATATTTAAAACATTTGTTCATTCGAAATTCTATAAAGATACGATAAGCATTAACGGACCACTTCAATGAAAACTGTGGTTATGTGACGTCTTCGCAAAACAAATTGTTTCTCCGTATATATCGCTCCAATTTCGTTGAAATCTTCTTACTACCTAAAATGAAGTTGAAACAATATTTAGGAATTTACCGAAAAGCGAAATATGCATTTATTACAAAGATTTCCTGTCCAGAAAATTATTGGTCCTGTATAAATCCAATCAACATGGCTCATTTTCGTAGCTCAATTTTCTAGTCAGGTTATCTCCGTAAATCAATAAAAGATAATGCTGAACTTACCTTGATCCCTTTGTGACATGCCAAGGAAACCTTTTTAATTCACTGCTTCCACAAAAAGTACTCAAAAATCGGAATTTCCTGTCCGAAAGATTTGGGTGAAGGGATGTTTATTTACATCCATATCGGCAACACTATGGTGTTTGCAATAGTTTGCATGCACAGCGTAAATGTGGATAATATATGGTCAAAAGAAAATATCGAATATTGTACAATGTGCTTATAAGCATATAATCACATATCTCAATAAAATAAGCACTGTATCTAGCTTATTTCATTTTGATCATGAATATTGACATAAATTTTTCCGAATTTATAATGTAGAATGTTCTGAAAACATCGTTGCATAAATGACCATTCGTAATCGAACATTTGTTACATTGTGAAAACATTTAGCGTATAATGATATTCCATGGCCATCTAGCTTCAATTTGGCTTGTTTGTTGACTCAAATGACATGACTTCATTGACATCAATACCTTTATCTAGCATGCTAAGTGAAAAGAGTTTATATCAATTTTAGAAAATATACACTGCGAAAAATATCGAAATGCTTGATATGTTGATCTTTTCCATTCTTCAAAAAAGCAAAACTGAGTAGTGAGCATGAACACTAATGATAGATTATAATGAAAATATGGAGCTGTTTTCAAGATAAATTAGTGTCAGAAATACAACTGTCAGCAGTTGATTATAATTGGTAATAAGAGTAATAAGAGCGTGCTGTATTCAAATTCTGATAGAAAGAGTTCGATGACTCCGAGCAAACTAGGTAGCAACATGTGTGTCTGCCTATTATGAAAATAAAAATGCTTACAAGGACGACCAATTTGTATCGCAATACCGACAAAAATGTTCCCCAATTCGGGAATAAAGTGACATGAATTCTGGAATAATCGTGTTTCTACGTTCGGACACAGGACCGTTAACAGAAATTCATGTGTTTTATCAACGTTTTTATAAACAATTTTCCGTAACGCCAGATTTATTGATTTTTTTTATTAATTTTGATCACGGGTTTCGCTTAGTCATTGACAAATCGTTATTACTGTCTGTGATCTAGTTGATGAGCATTTTTCATAAACCAAATGTTGATTAGTGAATTTATTCATAAATTCAAGAACATTGTTCACGGTTTGACGTGAACTGATTTATGATTTATTACATCTTGATCATGATAAGGTTTTTGTGGTTGTGAACAGAGTTAAAAATATTCAAAGTCATTGAATGAAAATTGATCATATTCAGCCGCATTCATTTTCAATATTCAGTGACGCAGCTGAAAACTTCAAACGAACAAACCGCCCATTCATCCATGCAGATTTTCATTCGTCTCCGATTATTGCACTAAGCGACCGTGCAGCAACGAATCAAACGTATCAAAGTGGGCCCTGACACAATATAAGCGATGATGATTGTTGTTTCATATACTTTTCCGGCATTTGAAAACATTTTCCTAGATAATTATTGAAATGAATATAATGTACGATATTCAACTGAATGAATAACATGGATATTTGAATGAAAATTTTTTTCTATTCACCGCGAGTCGCATCAGGTACATTTTCTGCCGTCAAAAAAGTGCTTCGATTATTTTTAACTCTGGTTGTGAATGAGGCAATAAAACTACTGCTTTAGTTTCACGAAATAATATTCATGGATCCCTTCAAGCCTCGTAAACTAATTCCGAGTATGTTAGTCACGATGAACCCTTCTTATTCGTAAAATAATTCACAAAATCAAAATACGTTTCCAATTTAATGATATAGTTCATGAAATGTGCAATTTTGTGCATGCTTCATGCTTGTGAAATTTAAAAGATATCTCTAATCATTGGCACTTTCATGCAACTCTGCACCAGGTCTGAAAATTTTCACGTGAACGATTTTACAAAATTTTGGAATATTATAATTATAAGTATATAATAATTATAAATTGTACATATAATATACAACGCAAAACGAATATTAAATTTGTGACTAAGTTCCTCAAATTATAAACGTGAATGACATTATTATGCCCGAAAAATCAGATAGAAAACTCATCAACTAATATAACGACAATGTACATAGTAATTGCGAAAATCGTGACTAACCTCTTGACATCATGAACATCGTTCAATATTCTGCTCTTTTGGTCGAAACAGTGTTTCTTCAAATTATGAACTAGATTTGTAAGATAAAACTAAACATATTTGGCACACAACCGCAGTGATCTTACTAAATATTTGAGTGCAACACAATATGATATTTGGAGTGAACTAGTTTCAGGGCCGGTGTTAGGGTAAAAGCGTGGGGGGACTAGATAAATACCGCATTTTTGCAATACTAGCATAACAATCTGATAAAATTACCCGCGGTGCATTTGGAGCACATGGCATTGTGGTACATCGAGGCTTTCAGACGGTAGTATTGTGCGTGCGAGACACCTGCTCGTCTGATTTCAAATTTCAGATTTGTCCAAAAATTTCAAGTGGGTAATTACCCTCTCAGATATATTCGAGTGGGTAATACTACTCATACTACCTAGGGCATCCGCCATCTCTGCCTAGTTTTGTGAAAAAATTATATGCAGTAGCAAAATGCAGAATTAGAATCATGCGTCACCGTAGTTATCAAATAGAGATTACCTCAAGACGCCATTTATCTATGCATTCACTGGTTGAACAATCTGTCTCGCTGCAGTATATCTGATTTCTTTGTATCCTCAAAAATTACTATCAAACTAATTAGAGCAGGTGAGGTTTCGACCAGTGCAGTGTTTGCAACGTAACTTTAGCAACATTCTCTCTAGAGGTTGTAATGTCTTTTTTGCAACCCATTCTAATAAAGCTCAGCTGGAAAGTACGCCGGCATTATGGCTGGTTGTGGTAATTATTCCGACGCCAGTAACAAAACGAATACTAATTACAATTGGTTGTGTCCCTGGAGATTGAAAACTAACCGGTCACCAACAAGAATTCTGGCTGGACTTACTAGTGTGTTCGTTACTATACATAATATACTGAAACTTTATTTAGTCAGCGATAGTAAATATTTCTATCTGCCTCTTGCCTCTTCAGCTGTAAATTGCTCTTTTTGACATTGTATGCTTCCTAGAAGCACATGCTAAAAATGCATAAAAATCACAGCAGAATAAAAGAGACGGAAACAGAAAATATGCAAACTCTGCATTTTTTCTCAGTGTATACAAATTAGCAAAAAGGAACTTTTTCAAATAAACTGCTAGATTTTTGCTTGGTGTGTCTTGTCAGAACCATCAAAGTAATCATCAGTGTTCCTAGAATGTTTTCCGTGGCCAAGCATTTTTTTCCATTGAAGTGGTCCCTTAAGTATAATTCTTTCAAAGTGTTTTTAATACAGAAGCGCCCACACCTTCATCTACCACCTGGAACCGCATTGTTAATTATGACCTGAATCTCCCATCATTAACAGTCGGCCAAGAAGAAGTTTACGCCGTATTCATGAAAGTTGATACTTTTAAATTCGCTGGAGTCGATGGTGTACCGCCGAATGTGCTAATGCTTTGTCACTTCCCATTACGTACATCTTCAATCTATCAATTTCGGAGGCAACTTTTCCGGAAGCCTGGAAAACGGCTTTCGTCATTCCAATCCACAAAACAGGTGATATTCACAACGTAGAAAATTATCGGGGAATTTACATAGATTTCTCAAAAGCATTCGACAAAGTTCCACATGATCTAGCAATTGCGAAGCTGAGACGACCCGGATTTCCTTCTTGGGCAACAGGATGGCTGCATTCATACCTGTCGGATCGTTTCGTGCATGTTAGACTGAATACTTCAAACTCAGATTCATTTCAATTAACTTCTGGAGTTCCCCAAGGCAGTATACTGGGACTGCTTCTTTTTATACTGTTTGTGAATGATCTATGCCTTCATTTAAACTGCGACAAAGTATTATATGCTGACGATATAAAAATGTATAAAACTATCTGCTCTGATGAAGATTGTACAGATCTACAATAGGACATTGATTTGTTATCGCGATGCACAGTGGTCAAAATGTGTAAATTCATGCCTTTAGATATTTAGCGAAAAAACTATAAGGTCCTGTGTTTTGGTGCCTTCGGAAAAGTTCTTGGAGCTACCAAGGCGGATTTTTGGAAGTAGACAGCCATGTTCCAAAATACAGTGTAAAGACATTTCTGAAATCTAACTTTTTACTGGTAGCAGATAGACAGTTTCAGTCTTCGGCAAAGTTGTAGAGAATATTATTTTTAGCAAATCTTTCATAAGAACTGATTCTCTAACTATAGCCGTTCCAATGTTAAGCGGTGTTTTCATGAGGACCCCCTTCAAAATTGGTTTTTTCATGATAACTCTTGTCGTATTTATTTCTCCACAAATATGTGTTCCGAAATGTTTTAGATATTACGAAAATGCACAACTTTGTTGAATATTGCAAGACGATATTATGTTTTCGGAGAGAGTTACAGCTTTTTTTATGATTAATATTATTAAACTTCATAGCCAGTTTTCTCAAAAAGTTGCAAAAATATGCAGATGAAATATTATTATTTTGAAACTATCATAGATCCCCTACAAAATCCTAAAGGAATGGTTTGTATCCGATAGTATCCTAAGATGTTATGATCGAATGAAATTGTGAGTATATGAGTTTTTTCGGCGACACTACGATGCTTGGTGCTCATGGAAAGCGTTACACAAATATACAAACTCATTCTGAAGAAGCGTTTATCTGTTACCTAATTAAAGAAAATTTTTAAAACAAAGGAACCTGAGTTATAAATCAAATTAGTTTTCAAATGCTGAAAAAAATCACTTACATTTTCTGATCACGCGGTGTGGTGTAATTAATTTGAATTATGTATTCAAATATTGCGGGTAAGTGCAAACTGATGGTTACCATGAATATTTGTTTAGTGTATTGTAATCTCTGAAAGCAACGCAACATTTTATTTAGACAATTTCGTTTTCTGTTATTGATTAGACGTTTTCTTTCTATTCTATGCTCGTACATTTGTCGCTGTTATTTAATGTTCTGTGAATTAACCATTTTAATATAACATCTTAATGTTTCAAAGACCCTGATGCATCTGTTTGTTATTCAACATAAATTTTCTTTTTTTGTGTAGTCGAAATCAGTAAACGTCAGCTGTTTCAGCTTTGGAAAAAAAAACCAAAGGCGATCATAGTAAAAAATTACATGAAATCTGCCAGACAATTTTCAAAGCTCATCGCATAGTTCCTAATGATATGCCATATGTTGCAAGCGAATCTGAAAGAATTGCCTCGACTGTCTGCATATATTTCAATAAGTTATGGCTTAGATAT
Organism: Topomyia yanbarensis; assembly: GCF_030247195.1. Lineage (NCBI taxonomy): Eukaryota > Metazoa > Arthropoda > Insecta > Diptera > Culicidae > Topomyia > Topomyia yanbarensis. The sequence goes on from NC_080671.1 coordinate 154,658,044, forward strand.
CATCGAAGTGAATCTATTGTTCTAAATACAATACTGATTACTTCAACAGTTCGTTCAGACTACCCGGATACATTTTAAGTAAAATAAATACAAGGCCTATTGAAACTTGTCGAGGAAGAAAAACTCTGCCCTTTTGGGAAAGCACTGACAAAGTGAAGGGCATCAAAACTTCAATCTTGCGATCAAACCATTCCTCTGATGAGTTAGCTTTTGCGACACAGATGAAACTTCGAGAGTCAGGAGATTTATCAGCAGCTTTGGTTGTTAAAGAGGCAACGCAGACAACTCCCACTCGGGCTTCTAAAATGCAACATTATACCCAATACACTAAAGTTATCGCTGAGAAACAAAAATGTTACCCCGATGAATCATCCATAACTGTTACCGAGCTTTCTGTCGAAGTTGACTTACAGAAGCTTCTTGATCATACGTCAAACCGCATAGTAGAAGCGAACAGCGAAAACCTACAGTATTTCTCGGACGATGAACTCCTAAGGATCGAACTGACCGTAAAGTGGGAATTTGATGGCAGTTACGTTTATCTTATTTTTGGCATTTTTCTTCTTATTTTTGGCAGTTTATGTTTATCTTATTTTTAAATATTCAATATAACACATAATACGATCGCCCCGATTACTAGCACTTTCATTCGATCATAACATCTTAGGATACTATCGGATACAAACCATTCCTTCAGAATTTTGTAGGGGATTTATGATAGTTTCAAAATAACAATATTTCATATGCATATTTTTGCAACTTTTTGAGAAAACTGGCTATGAAGTTTGATAATATTAATCATAAAAAAAAGCTGTAACGCTCTCCGAAAACATAATATCGTCTTGAAATATTCAACAAAGTTGTGCATTTTCGTAATATCTAAAACATTTCGGAACACATATTTGTGGAGAAATAAATACGACAAGAGTTATCATGAAAAAACCAATTTTGAAGGGGGTCCTCATGAAAACACCGCTTAACATTGGAACGGCTATAGTTAGAGAGTCAGTTCTTATGAAAGATTTGCTAAAAATAATATTCTCTACGACTTTGCCGAAGACTGAAACTGTTTATCTGCTACCAGTAAAAAGTTAGATTTCAGAAATGTCTTTACACTGTATTTTGGAACATGGCTGTCTACTTCCGAAAATCCGCCTTGGTAGCTCCAACAACTTTTCCGAAGTCACCAAAACACAGAACCTTATAGTTTTTCCGCTAAATAATTAAAGGCATGAATTTACACATTTTGACCACTGTGCGATGGTGTAAAGAGAATGGAATGGAGGTGAATATCAAGAAATGCAAAGCAATCTCATTCACTCGGCGTCGCTCATCGATCTAGCACGAATACACTCTGATCAACCAAATTCTGGAGCGTGTCGAAACCGTTTGCAACCTAGGAGTAAAATTCACCAACACGATGCGCTTCAATGATCATGTAGCGCTGACAACCGCTAACGCATATGCAGTACTGGGATTTATCCGTCTCAGTTCAACGATATATACACATTAAAGGCACTTTTCTGTTCTTTGGTACGAAGCATATTAGAATACGCAGCTCCTGTCTGGACTCCATTCCAATGCACACTGTCACTTCGAATTGAAAGGGTCCAGAAAAGCTTTCTTCGTTACGTCTTGAGGCAGCTTCTATGGAGAGATCCGCACCAGCCGATGTCGACTCATTGACCTTCAATTAGGAATTTAAGTTAATCTAGGAGTAGTCTGTATGATGTAATATCAAAGACGAGTAAATAAATAAACTTTTGAAAGTATAAGAAACGCTCTATATTACCCAGTATGAGATACTCAAGAATTCCCTGAATTATAGTATATATAAATGCTCAGTATAGAATTGAATTAAATTGGAGATGATGTAGCTTTCGATTTTTGGCAACGTGACTCTCCACAGTACAACGTTTCGAGGGCATTAAATTTGTTTTAGTTTTCTCATGAAACAAAAACATGAACCAATATCTACCTCACGACTGAACGCAATGCTTAATCCAACGCGTAAATGCATTAGATCTGGACAAATTTTCACTTTGAAGTGAATTTGCACATTGTTTTGTCTTTGAAGTGAACTTGCATAATATTTTTAAGAAATAGTTTATTTACTTTGAGTAAATTCATAAGATGTTTTCGGAATTGAATTCCGTGAATCACGTAGATCTGTTTTCATACCCCTATATTCAAAATCTCATTTCTAGTTATTGAAAATTGGTAAGTGAGGAAAAAAAATGAAATGTTTAATATCTCCGCCGTTCGTGATCGGGTTTAGACGATATATGGCTTGTAAGAAAAATATTTTGATAAGCTTTGTGTTTATATGCACATAACGCGTCCACATTACATGCTTCAAACGTGTCGTAACTATGATAAAATTACTCACAACTCAGAATGTAAACGACATGTCCAAAAACAAAAATAATAATGTCAAATGTTCACGTTAGGTCTTTCATTTGAAACTTGTTACGTTAAGATCGTTGCTGAAAAATTACATGACATTAGTGCCTATACATACATACATACACACACATGCTGACATTGATCCAATTTGCCGAGCAGAGTCGATTGGTGTGATACTCGGCCCTCCGGGCCATGTAAACGCCATGCAAACGAAGTTTGAACGAACCCTTTTCATTTCTTTTGTAAGAAATGTAATAACTCAAGCTAAATAAACGTCAATATCAATCAGGTAGCACTCTTATTTTAAATGTCGCTAAAATTCCGTAATCAAATTGATCGCATACACATAGAACTCACGAATAATAGATGAAATTTGGTCATAGAAACCAAATAGAGAACAGTGGAATGGCACTGTCAGTGACTTAAGTCAGTATTTGTCGTTGAATTCGGGTAGAAGCATTCAGCAAGATAGATGCAGGCAGAAACGGGCTATCGATTTCTCCATTTAGCCCCTTTACAGCGAACATAGTTTTTACAGCGTTGCTCCAGCGACTCGATTTTTAGTAGACCACACCGATCAATAGGTAGAAGGTTGATCGCATCCGTCCAAGGAAGCAACCGTATGGCGAATCGAACAAATCTTTTTTGTAATGGACTCCATACAGCAGACGATGATTCCAGAATCGATCAAACCAGCGAAAAATATACTTCAATGGAAGTCAGTAAATTCTCTGGTTGTTCGCTTGACAAATCCAAGTAGGCGATTGGCGCGATCGACGATATCCGTTCGGCGAGCTTTAAAAGTTAGTAGTACCCGCAAGCTATTTCACACCCACGAAAACATTTAGTAGTTCTTGAAGCTTTTGACAATCAACTGTATTTCAACTGCCATACATATATATTTTCAAATCAACGACAAAGAAAAATCTGCAACCGATTCCAAGCTGCGCAGCAACATAGTTGATATACAAATCGAATAGCAATGGTCCAAGATTGCTACCCTGTGGAAGGCCGGACTTGTTTTTGAACCACTCTGACGTAAATACAAACCTAACACAAAGCTTTCTTCCACACAAGTAAGACTCCAACCATTGCAGGATTACGTCCGATGTACCTAGCGTTGATAGCTTGTATACAAGTATGCGATGATCAATCTTGTCAAATACAGTTTTGAGGCCAGTGTATATAGCGTGGATTTGCTTCCCATTTTTTTATGTTATTTGTGCACACTAATGTGGAACCGAGCAGATTTGCTGTAACAGATCGACCTGGATAAAATCATGGGGATCTGAAGAAATTTAGGCTTTTGTATGAAACAGTTTTACGTTTTCTATTAAAGAAAAGGTAGATAAACCCTAAAACTGAAAAAAACTATTAGGGGCAGCCCTATGGGGTTGCACGAACTGTAGACGTAGGACTATACTACTTAATGTAAAATATTTATTTTCTTAGTACTTCGTGTGTGGGAAAAAACACCCGGACCGGTGAAGAAAAATCAAAATTTTAGACAATATAATCTCATCTCATGTATAGAACTAGCTTTCTAGTTGCTCTCAAATAGATCCTAAAAGTTCAAACACCCATGAATAACCCCAAGTTTGTAGATGTGTTTCGATGCCACAGGATTGTAAAATGGTTAATATTACGTCATGAAAATTCAATTCATCCGTGACATTTTTTCGCCTGCAAAATGCCCTGTGTGTATGCGAAGCTCATGATTTGTTGGGATATTAGCATTGATCGGAAAATGCTTTCCAACGCTGCGCATTGCATACATACAGGACATTTTGCAGGTCACCAGAAGCTGTTCATTTTACCACCGCAACATGTTCATTTTACCCACTCGCTATAAACATGTCTCATTTTTGGACATGTTTAGAAATCAAGAATCATGTTTGAAAAAATGTGTTTATGACGAAGTATTTTTACCAGATATGTACAAAACATGTCTAACAAGAAACATAAGGTGATTGTAATATCTCATTCACTTATTAGTTAGAAAATAATGACTTTGCTAAACGTGTTCATTTTACCGCCAGTTCCCCTGCCTACCAACACATTCGCCCCAAACATTGAACCCAAGCGTACAATGCAAAATGAGTCAACGCTGATGATGATGGGTAGAGCGAAAGAGACAACTAGTACCACCACGACACTATTAGCGCGTTTCACCAAAATTCCACGCGGCCTTTCCCGATTGAAGGAACGGCCGCGCTTAGCCCATCTGTCATAATATCGTGATTTTGCATAGCGAAGGGCTGAATGATTTTGTTCCAAAAAACAGCCCTGCGTTTTGCAACACTTTGTGCAGGTTGATTATACCAGTTGCAAGTGGGGCCAAATTCACCAAGTTACGTAAAATTCCTTTTAAATTACAGAATTGATAAAATTGCTTAGATGAGCTAAACTAATTAATCAAATCCTGTTTTAAAAACTGTCCTTGCGTTTAAACCAAAATGGGAAGCTTATTACTACCACTACATTACTTAAGTTCAAGCGCAAATAGCAAATACATGTGCTAGTTAAACTAAAAATTTACTGGCAACATTACAGCGGCATTTAGGAAGCAGTTGGAGCGGTCGCCTGTTGGACGACACAGGGTAGCGTCCCTCCACAGCCAGTGTAACGGACTTCTAGCTCAGCTACACTGGCTGTAAAAAACACAGCGCAGTGATCTGTTTCGCCAGCCGTTCAACAGGGAACTGAGCGTGTCTGGCCAAGTCCGTTCTTTAAATAGTCGATGATGACGTCATTCATAGAAGCGTTGCGCGCTAGGTACACCAATCCGTCGTACAGGGCTTGGGAAGCACTATATTCTGTGTGTTAATGCGCGATATTTTGACAAGGTTGTATATTATTTAATTTTTTAATGCTATGATATCAAAAATCTTTGGGTTTATCTATTGGAATCTATTCTTAGAAGTATTTCGGGGCGATTTGTGCAAAAAAATTGATAATTTATCGTGAGATGGCTGAATTATATGCATTTAAAATTGGACCACTTTTCGTTACATACCATTTTTGTAGAATTTGCAGAGTGCACCCCCATATCGAAAACAAAGACGTAGTCCTACTTCAAAAAATTCCGAGTCCTGTAAGGCCCAGTCTTGTGTATCAGACGACTGAGCACAGCAAAGAATTTATCGAGGAGGAATCTTTAACAATCACTACTGTCTACTGGCTCGTTGTAGTGTCGAATTCTTACTGCAGTGGTTTGTAGGAAGCTTAGCGACTAAACATAAACCTTTTATTCCTCCCAATATTCCGGGGCCACCATTAGTTCGAGATTGTGCTCTTGCTCTCTATAATTTCTGTTATAATTTCTGTTCGTGTTTTCCCATTGCTTGCTGTCCAACTTTCGTGAAATTACTGACCTGCTCAGGTCTACTGCAATCTTCGTCACTAACCGAGGCGCGAATCGATCCAGAGGTGCTGGCCCTAAGGACTTTAATCACTTTACAAACATCTTAGCGGGGTTTCGTTTTCTTTTTGATACTGCTTATTCATTGATTTGCTAGGTGTTGCTGAGAGTTTCACGACGGCGGGATTTCTCCCGATACTGATGCCCGTTTCGTGAGCCATTAGGTTCTGAGCCACTCCGACGGAGAAATCCACGGCGGCGAAATTTCGTCGTAATGTCATAGCGATATTTTTCGCCTGCAATAGGGAAAGGCTCAATTGTACCATTAGGTGGATTGAAACAGGTTTTGAAATGACCTATCGCAGAGTTATCTCTGTTCATTTTGATTTTAAATTATGTTGAAATTACTCTAGGCATTAAGTAATCTCAACGTAGTATTAACATTGTCAACCACATTTAAAAATATCTCTATAGAGCTTTGAGACTATTAGAGTAATAGTCTCAAAACTGGAAAAGTCCAAAATATCTTTACGATATTTCCTTGTTATAAACTAGTGTAATAGTAGGCAGTGCTAGTATGCCATCAAATTATTTTATAGTACAATAAAAGTGCACATTGCATCAGATACACACACCCGGGAACGATATAATTCCAGACGATTCTGTGTCATGAAACCACCAATTTTCGAAATTAATTTTTATATCCCACACCTCAAACTTGTAATGACTTTAATTTGCTAGCCTCGCCTGAGTCCCTGCGGATCCCCAACGAAACATGTAATTTTCTCGTCTCTAGACTCGGCACTCGAATCTCATTTTCATAATTTTCAATCAAAACATCAATTTAGGAATCGGGCCGTGTAGCACTGCAGAAACAATAAGCCAATTATTTCGCTTGCTTTAATGGTCGTGAATAAATCACAACGCTTCGCATAAAAATCATATTTACGAGTTTGATGCATATATATATATATATATATATATATATATATATATATATATACGTAGCATACAGTGCTGCGTAAACGTACGGTGGGTGAAATATTTGCTAGCAAACATGACGTCAAATGAAGGCTCAGCTGTGAGCCTATACGAACCTAACCTACATTCATTTCAGTATGCGTGTGTGTGTGCGAGAGTGTGTGCACCTACTCGTATTCATTCATCCATTCCTGGAAGGGTGGAACCGTATGAGCATCAAATGAAAACCGTTCTCCTTTTTTCCCTATTTTAATATCCCTTCTGAGTACTACAATTGAAGAATGGTAGCGGAAAATGTAAGGTAGAATAGAGTTTTTTACACTGATAAAATTTATGTCGCTGGAGCCGCATGATTGATTGTAAGCTTGCCACATTGTTGGATCACCATGCGCTTTCACCAAAGGAATTATTTTTTTTTTTTATTTAATTCGTTTATTTGACACGGCTCATAGCGGTAGCTTAACGGAGCCGTGGATCTTTTATACGTTTACAATACATGTAAAAATAAAAATAAGAAAACAACAACAAGAATTAATTAATTGGATCTCGTGCGCGCAACTTTTTATTGCGAGCGGAGACCTTTTTTCGCGAGGTCAGCTGGCAAACAGCGTCAGGGGGTCATTCAATTCTCTCTTGTTTTTCACGTCCCGGTCGAAGCTGGCTTGGTGTCCGGGATCAGATGTTCTCCCTTGCTTCTTGCACTTATTGTTTACCATTGTAAATCCGTCGTCATTGTTACTGCATTCGTTGCCGATGTTGCTTACAGTTGCTTTTGGAGTACTTGATGATTCTTTTGCGGTTGTCATTATGGTCTGAACAGCAGCCACAAAATTGGCCACCGTTTGTGGTTCAGGCATTGGTATTGAAAACTCTGTTTTAGGTTGGTTTGCCGTAGATGAGTTGGCAATCGGTTGAGATGCATTTTCCTCTGCATCTTCCGCGCAAGGTTGTCCATGATGAGCTGTCTGATTACAATACTTGCACGTAGGCGTTTGCCCCTCATGGGTGCATAGCGTAGTTTGCATAATTGCAGTTCCGTGAGTATTGAGTTTTATTCCGTTGCCAAGTAGGAGGGTATAGGCCTTTCAACCCGCATCCTCACTACAAAAACGCCGTTAGGAGTACCCGGGAAGAAGTTTCTCCAAGTATCAGGTGTAACGGATTCTACTTCTCCGTATTGCGACATGCATTTTGCAATTGGCTCAGGAGGGGTACGAGGTGATAGGTCATATAACCTTACATCAATATAATCATTCTCAATGTATACGGGAATCTTAATTCCAACGTTGTCACTTTCAACCACGTGTTTTAAGTTGTTCTTCAAAACGAAACGCTCGGCTTGTGCTAACGTGTTGAATGATATTAACACTACATTGCGAAGATGATGATACTGAAGGTACAAGACTTCCGCAAGCCTAAGTTGCATTTTTACCTTCAGAAGGTATTCCACTTCACTAAAACTCGGTCGTTTTAAACAAAATTTAAAGTCAACGACCGCAGCGTTGGGTCGGAGTAGCGCTTTTTCGTCAACTTTACTCATGATGACAAGAATAATCCGAAATTTCCTTTGTTCTCGAGACAATGCACACTAGATCGAGAGGCCTGTTGTTCACTTGGCTCGATTGTACGTCTGACTGCGGCAGAAGTAGAAAGTAGACTGAAAAAGGAATTATTAGACAAGTACTTTGAACAAACGGATATAAAATCATAAAAATAAAAATACGATGAATATTAACAGGTTTGTTCCAAACTTGAGCGAGCAAAACTAAAGGTTATGAGTGTAAAAACATTGACGTCATAAACTAGATTTTGACAGAGTGTTTAGCTTTGGGACACGGTGCTGCTAATGGGAACTGACAATACAAACATTGCTTGTACACGTGATGACTGCGATATATGAAAATCGCCCTGTGTTCCTGTTATAATTCCAAACAATGCACCAAAAGTGCAAACAGCAGAAGATTGTCATCGACCAAATTATCATCGTGCTCGTGCTGAGTTCAATTGAATGAAAAATTGAGTTCTATTTTGAATTAACTTATCGGAAAGCGGTAAGTGAACGCACAAATAGAAAGCAAATCTCAAATCCTCCTCGTGGTATAAGGAATCGTCCGCTTCTGTGGATTCCTAGACACCGTACAACTTATGGCCAGAAGAACCCAGCGGACATATTGTTTTGTAAATTCAACGAAACTGCTTTAGTTTATGACCTCCATACGACTAAATTTAGTTATAAGTATGCGAAATTTTTTTTTAATATTGACACTAACAATAGTATTAAGAGTAATCTATACGGTACATGCCGAAGATGAAATAAATATAAAATAAAAATAAAAATAAAAGTACCGTCAGAAACCATTTCAAAATCGAAAACTGCGAGTTTCAGTTTAATTAAATTCTCAATAACCTGTGTGTATTTACGCATTTGTCCTATTAAATAAACGAAAATGTGTGTATTTTCAGAATAGGATTTTCGAATACATGACGCAAATTGATTTCGGAAGCCACTTTGAAAACAAAGATGGCGATTTCCGCTACCACAACAATATTACTATTTTCGAAATGGGGTTGATGAGTGCATGACAGAAATCGATGTCGGAAGCCATTTTGAAAACCAATTTAATGACTTCCGGTTTAGATAGTTTTTATAACCTCAACAATATGGGTATTTCCGGAATTGGACTCAAAACTAGTCTGTAATACCCCGTCGACAATAAGGAAATATGCCCTAGTAGCAAGAAGGTTAATATTAAAAAGGGGAAAAATCCCAAAACGGCAATGTCAACACATCCAAATTTGTTCTGCAGCGCATTCATGTGGAATATAAGATCCTTCACCTTTTATCAGTTCTTGAACTAAACATATTAACGCTTCCGATCGTCTAAAAGTGTGTAACACTTCGCTTGTCAGTGTATTGCACATCATGCAAAGCGAACATAATGAGGAATTCCACGAAGGTCCGTCCGAAAATCTTTGAAATCGTGACCGTCCACATCAGATTCCGGTAAAACTTTACACATTTCACCGACATGGAAGACTAAACATTTTCTATAGTCAATAAGATTATTTTGACACTAGAGCAATTTTTAAAAGGGCGTGAAAGTTTTTACATGTAGCATTTTCGAAAATAAATTACTCGATCATCTTATTTTATACTACAAAACTATCTGAAAACGAGTTACAGGGAATGAATACTTCAGCACGAAAAAAATACACTGAAAAAAATATTGTGTCATATTTCACAAAAACAGGAATTAGACATTAGAATCGCAAAAAAACAACTTTTCAAATTTTTTATATTTTGCTATCAAGAACCTAAGGGGAAAAGAAATATTTTGAATGTAATTACATGATTGAGAACGCATCGATAAAAACATTTCTGACAATAACTTTATACATACGTGTTTAAATTTCATACTAACCGACATGCAAAACATGCCACATGTGTATGAGTTGTTAAATTATTATTGTAGTAGCTATTAAAGTGAGATGAATTAGAATGAACAAAAACAGATGAAGAAGATTTGAACTGGGTGCAGCAAACAATTCTAGAATCTTTTCTACTAATTTTGTCAATCGGGAAAGTTGAAAGACTCAACACAATGGAGTTAAATCTTTTAATTATTAATGAACGATTAGTAGAAAGTGTGGAGTATTTGTATACGTTCTACAAATAATATTCTATTGCATTGAAAAAATATCTTTCGAAATCATTAAATGACCTGATTACTTATCTACATTTATATCTTTTTATATTGAACTGTAGTGTATAATTCGTGGGGACACTGAAGCAAATTGAATATATTACACGAGTTCGTAGATAGTTTTACAATCTTGGCCTAATAAATTATGGCCTTTAATCCATCCCTTTTTGCTGGTAGCCACACAGAAGAAATCTGTGAAGAAATTTGCTGAAACAAGCAGTTGTCCAGTTGTGATACCTTTGTAAGTCCCATTTACGGGTAGGGTGACTTTTCCAGAATAACCACGTTCTTAAGTACACAGCTCCCAGAACAAAGATTATTTGTGTACGACTGTCCCCATATCCTTACTTCAATAAAAATACACAATTGTAACGTGACAGATTTTGGTTGTAACGTGACAGATCATTGAGAATGCTCCATAAAATCGGAAAAAAATGATTTTCTTCAGAAAAAATATATTGCATACACGTCTTTGTTTTCCAAGCCTCAACTTAACCCTTAAATGCATACTGTTGCCATTTGGCAACATACCGGATTCCGTGATATAAAGCGTTAACAAGAGGTATAGATTGTATCCAACCAGAAAAATGAGTACCAATAAGGAAAAATGAGTTCCATGCATTTAAGGGTTAAAACTGTGCTCACGCAAATTTGGGGGTCAACGGAACAGACATTTTCAATTTAGGCGGCCAACCTCCAAACTCATTGCAAAAATTGTGTAACGTAACCCGTTATTAACCCGCTTGCCGAAACCCGTTATTGATAGAAAATAACTTTATTTACAAAAATGTGGGGTTTAGGGACCTTAATAATGTGCAACTGTGATACAATCTGATTTTATCGTTTTTGCAGACTTATCTTATAAATTATGCGTAAATTTGTTGGTTGATTTGAATGCTTTTCAACGTACTTTCTGGTTTAAATGCAAATGCCTGATGCTAGAAAAACATTTTGAGAACTTCGTGCAACGAAAGATGAAAGGCACCATGACCGAAATCACCCAAAAAGTAGATCATTACTTATGCTCGTGAGTTGTTGAGTGCATTGAAATTACATGCGTCCCACGTATAGCTATGTTTCAAAATGTTTTTCAAAGTCCGAGCATGATGAAATGTATCATGGTTTCAAAGGGACATACCTCTATTTGATGTATGTTAAGGACCTGTTGCAACATCATGTGGTAAGAGTGGTGACAGACTCAAACCTCGTTTGGTTATGTTTGTTGCAAAAACAGCACATGACAAAAAATATGCACAAACTGCCACACTAATCTTAATTCTTAAGTTATTGTAAATAAAAATACGCACATTGACGACCATGTTCCAAGTGGAGTCCCGTGACAAATAAGGAATGTGTTGAATTTCAGGTAGTAAACTGAAGTTTACTTAAAGGTGGAAATAAACATTTTCCCTCTCTACCGAACAAATTGGTAAGATATTTTATAGCTCACTTTCACTGGGAACATAAAATGCCTGTTGCTGTAAAAAACCTACCCTGCATTGGTAGAAAGCTATCAAATTCTTTATAGTATGTGTTATTCATCACTGAAAAGAAATCAATTATGTTTCTTTCGGTATCGATACTTCGCTGAACTCAATTTGAAAATCCTTATGACTTCAGCTGACTTCAATCGGGAAACATCAGATAAAATTCATATTAAAAGCGAATGCCGACACTATTTACTCCTATTACCGAGTCTTCGAAACAAAACTTACGAATCGAATCCACTGTTCGTGCAGAACACCATCTGGACAGTGGAAGCAACTATCGATTAGGCCGTGTTTCTTTGTCCGAACAGCGAACACTTAATCTACACTGCACCGAATATATCAACATCAGCAAAGAACACGAAAAATTGGTTTGGCACCGGAACTTTACAGCAAGACATCGACCGCCGGATCGGCATCTGGTGCGCTATCGCACGTAGTTTGAAACTTTGATAAGTTCGTTATCGAAAAACGTGGATACTGGATGCCTGAATGGAGTCGGTGCTATTCCGAACACTTCACAAGCAGCTTGCCTTCTCAGATGGAACTCGGATACACGGCAAAGCAATTTTGTTTCGAGTAAATTGGCTGACAATTTGGCTCTCATGAATATTTGAACACTTGTCATTTGTGCTCAACAGTGCAGATTATGTGTGTTTAGTTAGCATAAAAGTGAGTCGTTTGTTTTGCGTTGCCCTCGACCATAGCAACTAGTGACGGGACGCGGAATATGTTTTCTTACTTTGAGTGGAGTGCAGATTGACTTGTGCAGTAAATAGAGCATTAATTTTTACCAATTTGAACTCGTGCAGTGATGCTTTGTATTTTTGTGTAACGTCTTCGAACCAATCCAAAAAGGTTGCTGAGCCTGCTGAAATGCCAAGCTAATTTTAAGGTGTTGATTTAATTTTTAATGTAAAAATTTATATGAAATGCCTTTTTCCATAAAGTGTTATCGAACCTTTCTTAGTAGTATAATGTCATTTTCAAGATAGATCTTAATTTTCTGATTAGTTATATCAATAACAACATAATAATGGGATAAAACAATTTTACATCTCTTTATGATTTCCTATAGCATGTATAATATAAGTGAAAAACTCCAGAGTCTGCACACGATTTTTTGTTGATTATAGAGGTTTTAACCTTAGGGTCATTCGCCTCTTTGTCGGGTTAGAGAAATCTTTTTAGAAAAATCTCTAATCCTATGTGCGGGGCTGGGAATTGAACCTAGGTGATCTGCGTACAAGGCAATCGATTTACCAACTACGCTATCTCCACCCCTCACACGATTTTTCATCGGTCGAGCTTATCCCGTATTTTTTAAGGGTTTTCAACGATAAATAAAAAATACAATTTGGACTGTTTTTCGAAACTCATGATTTTTTAATCAGGTAAAATTGATGAGTTGTTCTTCCAATTAAAATTTTGTATGACGGAAAAAAAGTTAACTGCGAAAGTTATTAACAATCTTTCTAAATAAATTGATATAACGGTGACTTCTCAATCGATTTTCAATATCGATTCGTCCCAATCGTTTCATAAGAAATGCAACAAGACAAAAGTTAGTTAAGTAGGCCACCAAGCAAAATTTTGAACAATTTTGTTAAACATACCAAATACACATTCTGGATTAATTTTTCAGCCGAAATTAATTTCTATTTTGAAGCCGTAATTCATCAACTTATATGTTCTACATATTTAATGGCGCGTGTAAAATATTTTGTGCGTAGCTAATAGTGTATAGACATTAATGATATATACATATGTTGCGTTATAAACCATTCTACATAAATTGTCGCTCAAATAAAGAGTTCACTTATTACCTGATTTATTGTAATATTCAGTTGATTCTTGGACTAATAGAGCATCGGAATGGTCAAAGCTTGGCTACTTAAAAAGCCTATGAAAATAGGAATCTTTGATGAAAATAGTGCAAATTAATTTGGAAATGAGTGTTTGAGGTCAAAACATGGAATTTACAGTAGAGTTCCTTCATCAAAAAAGCTATAGTTTAGTGATACCCGCAAGTTTGCAATACATAATAAATAAAATAATTGTCGCTTTATCATGGAAAAGTCGTAAAAGTTCATTTTTCAATTATAATTGCAAAAACAATGTTTTCGTATCGAAATTCAGGTCTAATGTCTGTGGTATCTTCGACAAAGTTATTCGAAACATAATATTCTACAACTTTGCCATATTTCTCCTTAGTCGAGGACAATTCAAGTAAAAACTATTTTTTTTCCATTAAGAGAAAATTGTTTAAAATCAGCTTTGCGCGTGAAGAGCACAGCACCTATAATTAAATTAGTTATGGAATTTTTACTTCGTCTCATTAGAATCTGACTCTAACTTAGTGACAGGACTAAGCTTACAGGGCATCACGCTTGACTAGAGGTTTGCTCAGGAACACAAATTGTATCTAAGTTTTTTTTGAGCTAGTGTCAATCCGGCGCTAGCTTAGGTTTATCACTAAATTAGTGTCGGATTCTGATGAGACTAAGTCGAAACGCAAATTCCATAACTAATTATACAGCTTTGCCGAAGACATCTACTTTCTGAAAACGATTGTGCAATCACTCTGAACATCGACAACTTAATTCCGACCCGGAGGGCCGAGTGTTATACCATTCCACTCAGCTCGTCGAGATTGGAAAATGCCTGCGTGTTTTTTTTTCTTTTTTTATATAATAAGGTTTAAAAAGTTTCAAAGCCTGGCCGCCAACTAAAATAATTCTTAATTTTTTCGGTGTTCTTCCCCACGGAACTACATCAAGGTTCGTTGTGATTTCGTCGCACCTCTTTCTTCTGCTCAATTTCGGAGCCTCATTTGGTTCATGAAACACTCGACCTTTGGGCTTTGATTTAACTCTCGACTCCTCTTATGCTTCTTGTCTTTATCTATTATGTCACCATTTAGCTCTCGTCCCCATGAGCCGTTTGGCTGATTCCATGAGCCATTTAGCGCCTGTTTTCGTTGAGTTATTAGTCGACCGTTACCGGTAGTAGACGTAGTTGAACGGCGCTACGCTACAAGTATTTATTTGATTAATTTGATTCAAGCCGCGCGCGATTTTCGATAAAAATAGTCAGCATTATGTCGTGCAGTGTTCGATCGTGTTCAATTAGTGATGATCGTTTCTTATGGAAGTGCGAGTTTTGCAACAAATTGTCTCACGCGGCCTGTGTAGGAGTGCAACGGCACCAAGAGCATCACATCACATCTTTTATGATTCCTCTATTCTCGGATTGTCAGCATAATCTTAAAACGGGGATTGACACACGTAAAGTGCTTTTCCAACAGGAGCAGCTGTTTAATTTAATCAATACGCAAACGGATTCCAATCTTCGAATGGCTGCTGACATCAAAAAGTTGAACGCATTTGGTGAACTGTTCGACAACATTGATCACCAGCTAAAAGAAGCGGTGACTAATGTCAATAATATCACCTGCGCGAAAGTTGATTATGCGGTGTCAACATTATCGCGCACTATGGAAAACAACGCGGTCAATAAGGCCGATGAGCTCGTTGTTTTAAAAAATCATATAACGTCATTATTCAACATATCTATGGAATCCACAAGGAAGCGCATTGAGGAGTACGTGGTGGAGCTCACAACTGACCTGACTCGTAAATATGCTGCGAAGTTCAAAATTTAAGCGTAATAACCATTGACATGGCGTCTTAATGCAACGAACATACCGGTAACCAGTCGTGTTCTGCTCGTGATGCTCTTGACGAAATAAAACCACAAGCCAGCGCTGTTTGCGACGATATTTTAGACGAAGTGAGGGCAATTGCCGCGACAATTAGTACCCTGGAAACCAGTGTTAATAATGCTCGTTTGACACCTGCGGTGTCTCCCCCCAGTCTGATGGACGAATTGACCGTCGTTTCAAATAAAACTGCTATCTCAGGTTCGCAGCATAATCAAGTGGCAAAAGATGGATGGCGTACACTTGGTTCGAAAAGAGTGTGGCGCTCCGACTGGTCAGAATATGATTTACGTAAACAGCGTCGTATTAAACAAGAAAAAGAGAAAGATAAAGCAGCAAAGAGTAAAAAATCGAGAAGAAAACAGGGTACAAGATACAGCAATATCAACAGTAATAACAATAACAACTACAACAACAAAGATAGCAAGTGCAATAAGAACAGGAACCGCAATAAGTACAACAATAACAATAATCACAACTACAACCAAAATAGAAACAACAACAACAGCAACAAAAATAACAGCTACAAGTCCAATAATACCACCAACAACTTCAATAGAAACAGGCACAACATAAACAATAACGACCACAACGGAAACAGAAACAACAACATTAACAGCAGTAATAACAACAACTATAATCACAGAATAAGCAACTACAACAGAAACAGCAACTACAACAGCAACAACAACTACAACAGAAATAACAACAACCACAACGAAAACAGAAACAGCAGTTACAGCAATAACAACAACAGAAACAGCATTTGCAATAGAAACAACAATGGTCTTAACAACAATCACCATAACAATCAACATCATTGTTCATCTTGCTCCTGTGATCGTTCGTGTTTTCGCCAATTTTAACGCACTTCTCAGAGGCAGACCAGGACAAGCATGACGCAGCTGGTAACAGTACAATAGTTTTAAACAATATTTTTACGAATAACGAATCACAACCAACTTCTTCGAAAGCCACTGAAATTTTGGTTTATTGTCAAAATTTTAATAGAATGAGGAGCGCCGTAAAGATGAACGAAATCCATAAGAATATATTAGGCTCCTCATTTTCGATAATTCTAGGTACCGAAACAAGTTGGAATGAGGATGTAAAAAGTGAAGAGGTTTTTGGTAGTGACTATAATGTTTTTAGAGATGATCGTGATTTACGACTAACCCAAAGAATGTCAGGCGGAGGAGTTCTCATCGCAGTTTCATCTATATTTAATTCCGATCTTATTGTCTCACCAAAATTCAAAGAATTTGAACATGTATGGGTTAAAGCACATATCGCTGATGAATTCCACATTTTTGTCTCAGTGTACTTTCCACCGGACCTAGCTTGCAAATCAACATATGAGATTTTCTTTCAAGCAGCTGAACAAATAATCTCTAATTTTGCTCCAGAATTTAAAGTTCATATTTATGGTGATTTTAATCAGCGCAACTTAGATTTTATTCCTGACTCTGAAAATGAGAGCATTCTACTTCCTGTCGTTGGTGAAAACGAAACATTACAATATATGTTTGAGAAAATTGCATTGCTAGGACTCAATCAAATAAACCATATAAAAAATCAACACAATCGTTATTGAGATCTGCTATTAACAAACATTAATGAAGATTTCTGTGTTGATGAATCTCATTCTCCCTTATGGAAAAATGAAACGTTTCACACAGCAATAGAATTCTCTATTTTTGTGCACAAGAATCATAATTTCATTGATTGTGACTTCGAGGACGTCTTCGATTATAGAAAAGCAAATTATGAAAATATTAAATATATATTAAGCAGTGTTAATTGGCAGTCCCTTTAAAAGAATCAAGAGAACGTTGAATGTGCAGTGGAGATCTTTCATAATATTTTATGGCAAATAATACAGGAGGAAGTTCCACTCACGAAAAAACGACGAAATCATGCATCCAAAAATCCAGTTTGGTTCAACAAGGAAATTAATAATTTGAAAAATCGGATGCAAAAAGCTCACAAAATTTACAGAAAACACAATAATCAGGATAATTTGGAAAAATACCTTAACATTCGTGACCAACTAACTTTGGCTATTTCTTCGGCACTCACTGTATATAATGCAAAAACTGAAAATGAGATCAAGTCATTCCCAAAAAACTTTTTTAATTACATCAAAACTAAGTTAAATTCATGCAACTTCCCATCAAAAATGTCTTTATATGGGAAAGAGGGTGAAACTTCAAAAGATATTTGTAATCCCTTCGCAACATTTTTTCAAGAAACTTATTCTAACTATTCAGACAATGATCGTGACTTTGAATATTTTTCTTATTTTCCTGATTATTCAAGGGATGTTGGTATCAGTCACATTAATGTTCAAGATATCTTGTCTGGTCTCAATGATCTAGATGCCACTAAAGGCTCAGGACCTGATGGAATTCCACCTGCTTTCATAAAGAATTCAGCAACTGAGCTTACGTCACCTTTATTCTGACTGTTCAATAAGTCACTAGAATCTGGTATTTTCCCAAAAGATTGGAAAAAATCTTTTTTAATACCTATTTATAAATCGAGTAAAAAATCTGATATTCGCAATAATCGTGGAATTGCCATTCTGTCTTGCTTTCCCAAACTTTTCGAATCCATCATAAATAAAACCATTTTCAACCAAGTCAAACATAAAATAACAAATTCACAACATGGGTTTTTTAAAGGCCGTTCAACTAGTACAAACCTTTTAGAATTTGTTGATTACTCGTTAAATGCCATGGATAAAGGAAATCATATAGAAGCTCTTTACACTGACTTCAGCAAAGCTTTCGATAAGCTGGACATTCCCTTTCAAACTTGAAAAATTGGGAATCGAGATGAGACTCCTCAATTGGATTAAGTCGTATTTAACAGATCGTCAGCAAATAGTAAAATTCTATGAGATGAAATCTGATATAATTAAAGTTACTTCGGGGGTTCCTCAAGGTTCACACTTGGGACCTCTTCTTTTCATTTTATATGTCAACGACATCCCTCTTATTTAAAAAAAAACATTAAAATTCTCATATATGCGGATGATATGAAGCTATTTTTAGAAATTAGAAATAATAATGCCTATAATGTTTTTCACAATGAAACACAAATCTTTTATAGATGGTGTTGTAAATGTTTACTGGAATTAAATGTTAAAAAATGTAATCTCATGACTTTTAGCAGAAAACAAATCACGGCTTCCGTGTCAGTTACATTAGGTAATCAAACCTTTCAGATATGCGATAAAATAAGAGATTTAGGAGTTATCTTAGATAAAAATTAAAATTTGTGGAACATTACAACACAATTGTTCATAGAGCTAGTAATATGCTTAATTTTATAAAACGCTTTGGATATCACTTTCAAGATCCTTACACAATTAAAACTCTTTACGTAGCATATGTTCGGTCTATTTTAGAATATTGTAGTATTGTTTGGTCACCATTCATAAAAAAACACGAAGTGAGAATTGAGTCAATCCAAAAACAGTTTCTATTATATGCACTACGCAAGTTAAGATGGACAGTATTCCCTCTTCCATCTTATGAAGCACGTTGTATGTTGATAGATATTCAAACATTGAAAGAACGTCGGGACTATGCTATGATCTCGTTTCTAAACGATATCGTCATGCAGCGTATTGACTCATCTTACATATTGTCAAAATTAAATTTATATGCTCCTACTCGTCAATCACGCAATAGAAATTTGTTCGCGATAGGTCATCACCGTACAGACTATGCTAAATTCGGACCACTAAACCAGATGATGGCTGTGTATAACGAGCAATGCGAAAGTATTGACCTTACCATGCCCCGAACAAGTTTAAAACAGTTTTTCAACTCTTTACGGCATCATAGTACATAGAAATAGTATACTATCCTGTATAAGCAATTAATATTTGTATAATGTAGTCTACACTTGATTGACGAAAAAAAAAAATAAATAAATAAATTTCCAAAAATTTCTAAATTATTCATTCAGCCTTATCACGATTTACTCGCATAGTCACCGGCGGTGAACTCACCTTACCCGACTGAGAGTTCCCCGACAGAGGAATTTCTCTCGACGCCGATACCCGCTTTCTTGATTCATTTAGCTCCCAGCTTTATCTTGATATACTCGGATATTATCCAGCGGTGAACTACCCTCCCCCAACTGAGAGTTACCCGACAGCGGAATTTCTCTCGGTACCGATGCCTGTTTCATGAGCCAATCTGCTCCCATTTTTAGCCACGATATAGTCGGATAGTCCACGGCGGTGAATCTACTCTACTGTGAATTCCCCGGTGGTAGATTTCTCCCGGTACCGATGTTCGTTTCCGTAAACCATTTAGCTCCCTGCTTCGTCCCGATCTACTTGATCTAGTTCCCGGCGAGTGTGTTTGTATGCATTTGTGTGTAAGTAGAAGATAATGTCACCTCTGTTTTTCAGAGATGGCTGGACCGATTTTCATAGTCTCTAATGAGAAGTACAATCTCCCATCTTCCCATGGTTGCGGAGTTATTGGTAGTACGGTCCGACACGAATTTCTTGTATAAGCCTTTACAATCGTAATACCTTGGATGTAAAAAGTCAACTTAAATGGGCATCAAATTACGTTGCCTCGCAGATCTAGATCACTGCTGGCAATTAAAGATTCTTGTCCACTATTGACAATTTCGGATCTCCGGCATATTCCAGAATTAAACTCACATCGGTTTTTCAGTGTGCACTGAACCGATTTACGCAAATCAAGTATCAAATGGAAGGTGCAACATACTGTTGGTTGACCCCTTCGCTTCCGAAGTTTCATTGGTCACATTAACTACCATTAAAGGTTCCGACAGTCCCGGGAAAAATGGTTATCTGTTAGAATTAACAAACTCACATCAGTTCAGTTCACATCTCTTCGAGGTTGAGCCGATTTTCACAAAATTAGTCTCAAATGAAAGGGATATCCGGATGAACAACAAATTACTGGGACTCGTAGGCCTAAATTTGTGGAAAATATTGACCATTAGCGATAATTCCGGAAGTCACAGGTTCCGAGCATATTCCACAACTAAAGTCACTTCGGTGATGACTGAACCAATTTCCACTAACCTAGTCCCAAATGAATAGCAGTTGGATGTTTCACTCCCTATCCACCCCTCCCTCTCCAACAACCCACACACCCCCTCTCTCAGACCAACCTCTCACCCGCATTCCCTTCATCCACCCCGTATACCAAAATAACTTGGGCATCCTCCCTCTCCCAGTGATTCTACTGAATAAAGTCTCAACCTAATTTAAAATCATAATGTTGGTGAAGATTTTGCCACTTTTGCTTAACAGTTCATTGTCGACAAAACGTTGTACGTTACATTGAAAACACGCGTGGGATTTGAACAGGATTTCGTCCTCATATGAATCAACTTGGATCATTGCCAGAAATTAAACCCTTTTGAGGGCCTTTGTGCAATTTCTACCCACAACCAAAAACCGGTTAGCGTCCTTAGAACCACATTTCGCAGGAATAGTGCGTATCCTTCGCGCAGATTCGCTGTAAACTTGTTTACATTTAATCAATTATCCAAGCGAACATACGAGCGTCATCCACCAACGAAGCGGCCGACCTGGAATGGAACAATTCAGTATATGCATAATTGATAAAATGTTGTTGTACGTAAATGAGTCTTCGTAGGTCGTCCAATATCGTGTTGTATTCAGTGCTGTGCCGTCAATCGGGTTGTGTTTCGCCAGAGCTAGTATCGTCAGGTGATGAATTTCTAATGTTGCTCATGAAATTACAAAGTGGAAAATGCTTCTGTTACACGAATTCTACCACATGTAGGATAGTGAAATTGACGCTCAAGTTGGAAATTACTTAATTTCTTACCGAATCACCGACAGGTGATTGGTGTTGAGGAACTAGCCTAGACCTGTTTTCGTGAAATACATAATGAATTATAGAGCTGAGCTACGTACCGGTTAACCTTTCCGGATTCAATATAATTGGAGCGGCTGCGTAAGTTGTATTGATGAGTAGAGTTGAACAAAACTACTGCGCCCCGATAGGGTAGATGCACCAGTCATGGAACCAGCACCAGTTTTTTGATCTAAAGTTTAAACTGATTGAAAATAGGTACTCAGGTTTTTTTTCTTAGGATTTACATAGAGGTATTCAAGTTAAAGGATTTATAATTCATTTCAAATGGACACTTTTTTTAGTTTTCCAAACCATGTGGCTTAGATCTGGTTATTCTTTTTAAGAGACCAATTTTTACGTTGAAATTGACTCAGTTTTGATCTTAAGTACTATCATTTTTCTTTTTTGTTCACTTCACAACTAACTTATACATATACAAGAGGGGATAATATAATATTCGAAAGATTTGGGGTAGGGGATGTTATTTAGTGTGTTTTTGTATAGTAATGCACTTCAGGATTTTTAGGAAGAGAGATTTTTGAAACATTTTACAATTATATTAAAGCTAGGAATAACTAGAGGTAGTGATTCAATTTTATTAAGATTAGGGGGGTTTCATTAGAGCTATTTTTAAGTAGTGGTACTGTTGGGCATTTCTTAACGAGATTATGTAGCAGGCAGGGGCTCCTCCAGACGATTTCGTAGTAACTCAGATGCGGGTCGGTAGCACACCGCGTTGCGCGTGTGGTGTTGTGCTGTAATTCTCGTGTTTGTTGGGTTATTCGACAGAATTTTTTTGTGTCGTCTTGGAGTCGTAACAAACCATCTGGTGTACGGTACAGGCGGAAGAGGGCACTTCTGAAAATGATAAGAAGAATAATAGGGGCAGTTAAATTTGATTATTGATGGTTTTTAAGAAGGTGCATACGAGGGACAAATAGAGGAGATCGCGGCTTGCCAGTACATCTCGAACCGGGAATTGGGTGATCTTCCTCGTGGCCGAAGGGAATCCAATAGTTGAGATCTGACAGAACAGTACTCGGCGCATGCCTGGACAATATGGTCGATATCGTGATAACCGTTGTCACAAGCGCTGATACCGCTATTCGCGAGTTCAATACGTCGGAGATGAGCGTCTAGCGTGTAGTGATTGGACATGAGCCGAGACATCATATGAATGAAATCCCGACCCACATCCATTCCTCTGAACCAAGGTTTCGTTGATAACTTCTGGATAATAGAATGTATCCATCGTCCTAGCGCTCCATTGTTCCAAGATGTCTGCCAACTATCTAGCGTCTTCTGACGAGAGATATAGAAAAATTCATTGAAGCAGATATGTATTTCCTAGATGTCACTTCTAAAGCGGCTACCTTAGCTAAAGAGTCCGCTTCTTCATTATCTTAGATGGAGCAATGCGATGGAACCCAAACTAAGGTAATCTTATACGATTTTACATACAAAGCACACAGGTGCTCCCTCCCGGACGTATGTGATCCGGGATTCCACGAATTTCGTCTTTCATGGATGTGTAGAGGAATTCAGTTGTATCAGCATAAGGAAAATTGACATGGTTGGGATAATATGAATAAGGATTGATATTTTTTGTGCCGTGTAACCGAAGTACAACGACCTAAATCGGGTTTGAGAATTGTGGAATTACGAACTGGTTCAAAATATCGCATCAGATGAGCAATCGATATGAGAGAAAAACTGATGCCATCTGCTCTTCGCTACCATAGGCCATTTAAATTTCTGTTGAGAACTAAGATAATCGTTCGTCCCATTTTCAGAAGTCAAATTGTCTATCTGACAGTAAGCCATTTGCTTCGACCCAATTGTCGAAGCGGAACAGAATAATTTTCTCGAACAACTGTCGGATACAGGAGAGCATTGCAATTGGTCGATACGAGTTGTGGTCGGAAGCTGGTTCTTGGATGGCGTTGGCCTTTACTTGCTTACAGCCGTAAATGGCAATGTTACCCTCAAGAAAATTATTAAATAAATTCGACGAGCGTCTCTTGGCAGAGTCTGGCAGATTCCTTAACAAGTTTAATTTGATTCTGTTTGGTCCTGCGGCTTTATTGCTACATGATAAGAGAGCAAGTGAGAACTCTACCATCGTAAAAGGTGGTTCGTTCGCGGTATCGTGAGGGGACGCGGCGCGGTAAATCTTCTGTTCCAGGCGTAATCCGGGCAAACCTTCTTGGCGAAACCGAAAATCCAGCGATTTGAATATTCCACGCTCTCATTAGTACTGATTCGGTTTCATAAGCGCCGGTCTGTACCCCAAGAAGTTCTCATTGATGTTTCTCTCTTTAGGCCGTCAATGAACCGGCGCCAGTAGCTACATTTCTTGGCTTTCATCAAACTGTTCATTCTCGTATCTAACATCGCATACTGTCCATAACTAGCTGGTAACCCGTCATCTAGTAAGGTCTTATACGCGGTGACTTTCTCCACGTACACGTCTGAGCACTCTTTGTCCCACCATGGGTTGAGAGGCTGACCGCGAGAGTTCACGTCTGGTACGCGTTTAGTTTGAGTTTGAATCGCTGTACCAAGAATGAAGCCAGCCAGGAACCCATACTCTTTCTCCGGAGTAAACTCTTGCGATGACTCGATTTCGCCGGATGTCGCAAACGCATAACTCTTCCGATGAATATTTCGTGTGAGGTCATACAAAACATTGATTGTATTCGGTGGCCTTGAGCCGTTCGCAACAGTAATACGATTGGCAGATGGTCGCTGCCGTGGTATCTGAGACTACCTACCACATGCAGTCCAACCGCAGCGATGTCGAGTAGAAGGACAAGGGGCAGGATTCCGTGTCACTTCACCCATGTTCAAAATGGTTATACTGAAATTATCACAACGCTCGAGGAGTAAGGTGGATCGACTATCGTCATGAAGGCAATCTCATGCCGTACCGTGGGAGTTAAAATAACCTATAACTAGCCTCAGTGCGGGGAGTAGTTCCGCAATATCGTAAAGCCGTCGGTTGACATTTGAGGCTATGGGGGTATGTAGGTTGAATCAATGCAAAGGTTTTTGCCTTTAATTCTAGTTAGAAAGCGACAACTTCAATGCCTGTGCGAGGGGAGGTCGATTCGATTTAAAGAATAGCACTTTTTGAACCTTATAAGTACTCCTCCGTAAGAATCTTCTCGATCCAAGCGAATAATATCAAAATCGTGAAATTTGCGTTGTAATTCTGAAGTAAGCTACTTTTCGCATAAGACAAATGCAACGCATTTCAAATTATTTATTTAATGTTTAATAGAATACATTTTTGGGATGATGCTTCTGCAATTCCATTGTAGAAATATGATCGGATCCGTGACCTCGTTCGAAGAATTAGCCATTGAAGGATACAGCCGCTGAAAGGAGGATTATTTTCAAGTCAACTGCATCAAGAATGTTTTTTACTGTGGGGAAAAGGGTGCTTTTAAGAGGCTTAGACATATTTAAAGCAGTAAAAATTCAGTCTACAATATCAGAGAAATTTATTAAGCCAGCACTGGTTTTTTTCTCTGGCTGAGATATAGGAACACTGAAGTTTTTGATGTCCCTGGACGTGCTGGGAACTCCTTTTCTGAGCTCAGGTTTCTGAGACCGGGAGTGATATGCTTCGGTTATGTACCAGTACTTCCTTGAGTAGTTATTTTTGGAGAACCTTTAAGAGACACAATCTGGCCTTTACAGCGAAGCAGAAGATGTTCCCTTCTGAGGTTTATCACAGTCACCTTCGTCAGTAGACAGGCCCGTGCACAAGGGAAGGGTTTCAGGGGTTCAAACCCATCCCATGGGGGTTTTGAATTACTTTCAAAATATTATAAACTTCCTGTTCAGGGATGAAATTATACAGCGAGCCGTGTAATTCGAGTTCGGTCACTCTAGAAAAAAGTCGTTGAAAAAACCAAGGAAGAAACCTCGCGAAGGTGGCTGGTAAGGGGAGTACGTTACGTTGGTTATATTGGTCGGCATTACGTTATGTTGGTCGGCATCTCTGGATCGGTTCATGTTTCGATATTAGCACTAGTTATGAGTAGATCAGCCTCACAGCAAAGGTCGGTCAGCGGACTAACAAAGTGATCTAAGGAAAAAGCATGATGTCTGAAAAAATCAAGATATCGTTATTCTTATTTATTGCCGATGATCTCTACATCGGAGTGACTGACAGCTAAATGGCCCGCGAAAATGGTCATCGGTATCGGGAGGAATACCGCTGCCGAAAAATCTTCAGCAGCAGCTAGCAAATAAATAGGAACGACTAACGCCAAGAAGGATAAGAAACCCTGCGAAGGTGGTTGTAAAGAGATGTAAATCATTATGGTCGACGTCTCTGGATCGGTTCATGTCTCAACAGATGACGACATTTGCAGCAGATCTGAGCAGGTCAGATATACCGAGAAGGTTGGACAGCAAACAAGAAAAAGCATCAATGGAAAAAACATGAACGATTAACACAAAATAAAAAGAGCATGAGTACAATTCCCACTGAAGTAGTGCCTACACGGAAAAAATCCGATCATAAATCCATGTAAAAATGATCGCTATTTCGTAAACTGAACGATTTACGAAAACCGTGACCAAGTTCCTGAAATTATGAGTAATAAACCTCGTATCCATGAAACAATTTGTGTTTCCACAAAACTAGATCGCCACTATATATACATGGCGTTACATTCTAATGTTTGGTTGGGTTACTGTTGTTCGCTGGACATGTTCAGATTTTGTTATGAGTCTTGTTCATAATTTGGGAATGCACATCCAACAGTCAAGCGAATTTGATGATTTCCGGAGCTAATCCCCGATTTTTGTGATTTCGTATGACGTTACCGTGCTATTTTATTCATGAGTTTATTATCCGATTTTAATGCCGGGGTAGCGGGATCTATGTTCATGATTTCATGATCTTTGTCGCGATTTTCGTAATTTCTATTCACGTTATCGTGAGATTTCAGTCATGAGTAAAGTGATTCATGCTCATAATTTCAGGATCTTATTCACGATTTTGAATATTTCATTAACGAGTAATGTGATTTATGTTCATGACTGCAGGAACTTTGTCATGGTTTTTATAATTTCTGTTCATGTTGTCATAATATTTTAGTCACGAGTAGGGATTCATTTTTATTTATGTTCATGACTTCAGGATCTTAGTGACAATTTTTGCTATTTTTGCAAGGAGTTGTGTGATTTATGATTATAATTTCAGGACCTTAGTCACGATTTTTGTAATTTCTGTTTATCTTATCGTGATATTTTATTCTAGAGCTTACTTTCAAATTTGACACGTGGAGTAATGTGACATGATATCAGAAGTTTCATCGTGGTATTCGTAATTTCTTTTCGCCTTGTCGCGATCTGTTATTTTTTGGTTACTTTCGGTTTTTTACTCGTTGTAAAGTGATAAGGTGAACTGGATCATAAAAGTGTGACTGGTTCGCGGTATCTTGTTCTGTAAACTATATCACGAACACAATTTGTGGCGCTCAGCGCAGTTTTATTTTTCTATCCAGACATCACACTGAATCGTATCAAATGAATAACGATGTTCGAGGTTCTAATATTTTTTTTTGTATCTACAGGTTGTATCTATTCTTGGTCGCTAGCAGCTGGATATTTTATGAAAAGTGCACGGAACAAGAATGATTCCACGACTAATACTCCAAATTTTGTGAAATTAGTTCACGTAAAAATTTCATTATACTAGAAATCATGAACCAGTTCACGAATACATGAGTAATATGTAATGAACTTGGGAACCATTTCACGAGCACGGATATTGGATCGTGAACAATATACTAGGTTTTACACCAACCGACATAACCCCACATAATGAGCCGGATGAACTTCGTTTGACAATTATCGGTGGTTTGATTACATGGAAGTTACGTGAGTTCGAATGTAGCAGATGAGCACCCCTAGCACTCGCTCTCACACAACTGACAAACTAAACAAACCACCGAGAATTCTTGAGCGTTTTTTCAAAACGTCGTATCTGCAATGAGTTACTCTCTTTGTTTACTTTCTCTTTCGATTTTTACGGCGTCACTATAACACTTTTCACTTATTTTACAGTACAGACCGGAAGACGGTGGTTTTAACTAGCATATTATGCAAAGAGCTGAGGGATAAATGTTAAAGTGACCGAATTATTAACAGAAGAGAAAGTAAACAAAGAGAGTAACTCATTGCAGATATGACGTTTTGAAAAAACGCAAAAGAATTGTCAAACATGAACTTCATTCATCATGAGTTCATTCGTGTCGTCATCTTGTAGAACTCAATTAGGAATCTTGAACCTGTTTACGATTACATGAATAATATTTGATGGATTTGTGAACTATTTCATAAGCACGAATGGTAACTTGTGACTATCATACTAAATAAAATGAACTAGTTCACGACACGAATAACATTTTATAATTTTGTAATTTATTTCACGGGTACGCATGGTCAGTCGTGACTGTTATACCAGGAATCATGAACGAGTTCTCGAATACATGAATAATATTGCATGATATTGTGAACTGTTTCAGGAGCACGAATGGTAAGTCTTGACTAATATATTAGGCATCACGAATTAGTTCACGAGGATTGAATGGATTCATGAATAAAATTTTGTTGTAAAATAGATCACGAGAAAATATCCACAATGTTTCGGTTTTGCAAACTAATGTGCCTAAATCTATGAATAACATCATGAATCAACTGAGTTTAATGATCATAAAGTTGTGAACTAGTTCACGTACAGGAAATCGATTTGGTAATGACAAGGAAACCGTGACTAAATTTCACAAAACAAAAACAAATATTTCCACTATTTCTGCTTTATGAGGGCGTCACTAAAGCGAAATTGAACATAATCATAAAATACATGATTTTTGTTCACAGTCTTGTTTTCGTAGTGAAAAAAAGTGAATAATACAGAATTCGTGGTACTTTATTAACGATTCTAGGAACAATGTTTATACGGTTTAACGGTGGCGCCGGATGGATGAGGATGGCAAGATACAGGAGGTTGTTTGGTCGGTTGGCTTAACTACTTCAAACCAATCAGACACTACCGCTAACCAATTCCATTCCTTCTCGATAATAGACATTTACCCAATTTGTTGAGCTGAGTAGATTGGTACACAATACTCGGCCTTCCAGGTCTCATAAAAAGTCGTCAAAGTTTACCCTTTCTTTTATAAGAAACGTAGAAAAATCAAAACCCTTCCCATGAGCATTTTCTGCGCACGGGCCTGTCGGTAGATAAGTTAGTACAGTCGGGTCTCCTACTACGCGGATTCCTACAACGCGGCTTCCTACTGCGCGGATTCCTACTGCGCGGTACCCGCGTTGTAGGATACCCATAGCTTATGGGATTTCGACTAATTGGGGCTGTGGCCGATTATTTCGTCCGCGTCAACATGTAGCACCATACTTTCTTTAACAAAGTTGTTGTACTCACTTGGGCCTACAACTTAGAGTAATTGGGTATCAAATTAGTTGAGAACTATGCCGCCAGGGGTGCTATGAAAAAAGAGTAAATAAATCGAACTTCTCGTCGTAAATTCGACTATCATCAAATGGATTCAATGTCAAATATATCAAGACCCTGATTATTTTGAAAGGTGGTGACTTCGGGGGATTTGTAAAAGAAGTCCAGAGCTTCTAGATGGCAGAAAAAAATAACTCGCAATTGCCCCACCAGGTGGCGCTAGTGCTAATGCAAATATTCAACACATGTTAAAATAATTCTATATCTCAACATCGTGATTAAATGGAGTAGTACTGTCTTCAGCAAAGTTGCTCGAGAGGGCGAGGACCACCCAACGGTAACAGATTAGTTAGGATTACTCTCACTATGCGGCGCTAGTGAGCGTAGAAGCTATCAGCACATTGTAGATTATGATATATCTCAAAAGTCTAATAACTTGGAACAATGGTGTTTTCGGCAAAGTGATTGAGGAGGACAAAGGCTACTCGATTATGGATAGATTAAACTGAAATGGACCCGCCAGGCGGCGCTAGTGAGCACAGCATGTATCTCGAGATCATGATCATTTGGAATGGTGGTGTCTTTGGCAATATTCATAGGCAGGTCGAGCTCTGTCCTACGGCGAACAAATTAGTTCGGAACTCGCCCACTAGATGGCGTTAATGAGAATGAAACTTTCTCTACATTATAGATATATTTCTAAAGTCAGATAATTTAGGTAAACGCTGGTTTTGGTAAAGTTCTTCAGGGGAAGAAGTGCTGTTTGCAAATGTATAGAAAAATTTCGATTTTACTCGCTAGGTGACGCTAGTGAGCACGAATTTTTCCTTTCAATTTCTGCATCTCGATATAAAGGCAGTTTAGAAGGATGGTGTCTTCAACAAAGTTGCTCGAGAGGTCGAGGACTACCCAACGGTAACAGATTAGTTTAGAATACTCTCACTATGCGGCGCTAGTGAGCGTAGATGCTTTCAGCATGTAGTAGATAATGATATATCTCAAAAGTCTAATACCTTGGAAAGATGATGTTTTCGGCAAAGTTCTTGAGGAGGTCAAAGGCTACTCGATTATGGATAGATTAAAGTTGAAATCCCGCTAGTTGGCGCTAGTGCGCATTATTTTTCATATCCAGTATCTCGAGATTATGATCATTTGGGAGGGTGGTGTCTTTGGCAATATTCAGACAGGGCGAGCTCTGTCTTAAGGCGAACAAATTAGTTCAGTACTCGCCAACTAGATGGCGCCAATGCGAATGAGATTTTCTCAACATTATAGATATATTTCTGAAGTCTGGTAATTTAGGAAAACGCTGGTTTTGGTAAAGTTCTCCAGGGGGACAAGTGCTGTTTGATATGTATGGGAAAATTTTGATTTTACCCGCTAAGTGACACTAGTGAGCACGCATTTTTCTTTTCAATTTCTGCATCTCAACATAAAGGCAGTTTATAATGGTGGTATCTTCAACAAAGTTGCTTGAGAGGTCGAGGACTACCCAACGGTAACAGATTAGTTTAGAATACTGTCACTATGCTGCGCTAGTGAGCGCAGAAACTTTTGGGACCTGGTAAATTATCATACATCTCTAACTTAGAAAGATTGTATTTTCGGCAAAGTTCTTGAGGAAATCAAGGGCTGTTCGATTATAGACAGACTGAATTGGAATGGCGGCGCTAGTGAGCAAGCAATTTTTTTCCAATTTTTAATTTCTCGGGATCAGGATAATTTGGATGAGTAGTATCTTTGGCAAAATTCATCGACAGGTTGAGTTTTATCTTACGGTGATCAGATTTGTTCTGAACTCACTCATTGCAAGGGAGAATACAACTTCTACTGCATAGTAGATTAAGTCAAAAGTTTGATAATTCATGAAAATGGTTGTTGTTGTTGTTGTTGTTGTTTATTTATGACACTTTACACCGAAGAGCGGTGCATTCGTATCAGAGCAGTAAATAATCTATTCATAATCGAGTAGCCCTTATTCTTCCTCAAAAACTTTTCCGACAACGCCATCTGTTTAATTTATTAGACTTCTGAGATAACTCATAATCTACCATATGCTGAAAGCTTCCACACCCACTAACGCCGCATAGTGAGAGTATACCAAACTAAACGGTCACCATTGGGTAGTCCTTGACTTATCATACAATTTTGTTGAAGACACCGCCTTTCAAAACTGCCTTAATATTGAAATGCTGAAATTGAAAAAATGCGTGCTCACCCAGAACACGTGCTTACTAGCGTCACCTACAGTCACCTGAATTATCAGACCAATGGATCTACAATATTCTGAAAGTTTTATCCTCCTTTGCGCCGCCTAATGGGTGAGTTCTAAACTAATCTGTTCACCATAAAGCAGAACTCGACCTGCCGATGAATATTACCAAAGACATCACCGTTGCAAACTATCATGATCTCGAGATTCAGAATACAGAATTTAAAATATATACTTGCTCACTACCGTAACCTTACGAGTCCATTTCAATTTCTTCTATCCATAATCAAGTAGTCCTTGAGCCATTCTAAAACGTTGCTGAAAGCACCATCATTGGATGTTTGAAATATATCATAATCTACCACGTGCTGAAACCATGTACGCTCTTTATCGCAGCATAGTGAGAGTATTCTAAACTAATCTGTTACCGTTGGGTAATCTTCGACCACTCGAGCAACTTTGTTGAAGACACATCCCTTCTAAGCTACCTTAATGTTGTGATACAGAAATTGAAAAGAAAAATGCGTGCTCACTAGTGTCAACTAGGGGGTAAAATCAAAATTTTGCTTTACATTGTCAAACAGCAACTTGCATTCTTATTAGCGACGCTTAGTAGACAAGTTCCATAATCGAGTAGCCTTTGACCTTTACCGAAAACATCATCTTTCCAAGTTATTAGACTTTTGAGATAGATCATTATCTACTACATGCTGAAAGCATCTACGCTCACTAGCGCCGCATAGTGAGAGTATTCTAAACTAATCTGTTACCGTTGGGTAGTCCTCGACCTCTCGAGCAACTTTGTTGAATACACCATCCTTCTAAATTGCCTTTATATCGAGATGCAGAAATTGAAAGGAAAAATTCGTGCTCACTAGCGTCACCTAGCGGGTAAAATCGAATTTTTTCTATACATTGTCAAACAGCACTTGTCCCCCTGAAGAACTTTACCAAAAACAGCGTTTACCTAAATTATCAGACTTTAGAAATATATCTATAATGTTAAGAAAATCTCATTCGCATTCATGGAGCTCCATATTGTGAGCGAGTTCTGAACTAATTTGTTCGCCGTAGGACAGAGCTCGACCTGCCTATGAATAGTGCCAAAGACACCACCCTTCCAAATGATCAAGATCTCGAGATATATGCTTTAAAAAATAATGCTCACTAGCGCCGCCTGGCGGGTCCATTCCAGTTTAATCTATCCATAATCGAGTAGCCTTTGACCTCCTTGAGAACTTTGCCGAAAGCACCATTTCTCCAAGTTGTTGGACTTTTGAGATATATCATAATCTACCATGTGCTGAAAGCTTCTACGCTCACTAGCGCCGCATAGTGAGAGTATTTCAAACTAATCTGTTACCTTTGGGTAGTCCTCGACCTCTCGAGCAACTTTGCTGAAGACAGTACTACTCTATCTAATCACGATGTTGAGATATAGAATTATTTTAACATGTGTTGAATATTTGCATTAGCACTAGCGCCGCCTGGTGGGGCAATTGCGAGTTATACTTTCTGTCATCTAGGAGGTCTGGACTTCTTTTACAAATTTCCCGAAGACACCACCTTTCAAAATAATCGGGGTCTTGATATATTTGAGATTGAATCCATTTGATGATAGTCGAATTTACGACGAGAAGTTCGATTTATTTACTCTTTCTTCAAAACACCCCTGGCGGCACAGTTCTCAACTAATTTGATACCCAATTACTGTAAGTTGTAGGCCCAAGTGAGTACATCAACTTTGTTAAAGAAAGTATGGCGCTACATGTTGACGCGGACGAAATAATCGGCCACAGCCCCAATTAGTCGAAATCCCATAAGCTATGGGTATCCTACAACGCGGATTCCTTTTTCACGCCCCCAGTTAACCGCGTAGTAGGAGACCCGACTGTACCTATAGATGTTCATCGGGTCCGATGGCGTAGCTAAGAACGTCTTTGAAGGGACGCTTAAGTTTCTCCTCGTGCTGTTCGTACGCGGAACATGTCGGGAGATCATGTGGGTTTACCTCACAGTAGAGACACTTTACAAACATCCCTTTCACAGGAATAATCCACATGACCCCCACTGCATTTCACACAACGAACCTTATTGCTATAATAGGAGGTTGTGTGTTCCAATTGTTTTCAATTAGTGCAGTTCCTTACCCGCGGCACGAAAAGGCGAACAGGTAGTCGAACCTTGCCAAAGAGGGTGTAGTTGGGCAGAGCAAACCTGGCGAACGTCGCCAGATAAGAGTCTGATTTGACATATGTCGTCTTCCCGTCAGCTGTGACTGATGCTGAATGCAAACGTTTGCAATTTAAACTCGAATCGGTGACGAGCCTGTTATATTCAACCCGATTTGCTGATACGTATAATCTGTACTTTTTCGAAAAAGGCTCGTAGCCAGCAATATAATTTGCATGCTATCAATCACATACCCGAAGCTTATCGGTGCGAGTTGTCAATATTTCTATGGCGGCCGAATATCGTCCCGTCAGAACTCGAGAAATTTACATTCAAATAAACTACAAGGGGCAACCCTATGTGGTTGCACGAATTGTAGACGTAAGACTATACTACTTAATGTAAAATATTTATTTTCTTAGTATATTTAGAGCAATAATAAATCAAATATATTTCTTACGTATAGTTTAAGCACAACCAATCCACATCGAATGTTACATATTGAACCAAACCTTCTTGGTTATCAGGTCCTTTCATTTGTAGTAGGTTATCGAATCTGATTAAACTTATTTGGAGCTAAATCTTTATAGCACAAGATCAGCTTTTAAAAATTGTAAAAACTTTTCGATTATGCGTGGTAAAAAACACCCGGACCGGCGAAGAAAAATAAAATTTTGGATGTGATTAATCTCATGTATAAACCAAGCTTCGTAGTTATATTTTGCCATTGTTGTAACTTTCCTAAAGTACGCATACAAATGAAGTGAATTTTATATACGGACTTAAATGCGTTTTGCAACGGTTTTTCGAGTGGCAGTAGTATGTACCTGTTAGCAGAATCAAAATAGGATAGGCTGAGTGAAAATGAATCACGTGAAGTGGAAATGAATCAATGAATTGATCGAACATAAATAATAAACCTTCATTGTGTTTTTCATCGATTCGCGTAAATTTGTTGCTAAGAAAGTTTTAGTCTTTGCGCAACGAAAGCACAGATTGCTATCATGCAGGTTTCGCATGCAACCGCTAACAAACAGGGATGCCACATTTAAATCTGCGTTTCGGTCAAAAATATCTTTTCACCATCTGTGATAACTAAAGCGGGGAAAATCTGTGATAATTTTCCGAAAATTACAATATTTCCAAAAATTTGTTTACTTTTGTGAAAAAAAAATTGTGAAAATCTGTGAAATTTTCCTCAAAATGCCAAAAATCTGCCATCTGTAAAAAAGAATCTGTGATCAAAAATTGTGAAAAAAAAATCTGCAATGTTGCAGAAAAATCTGAGAATATGGTAACCCTGCAGTGCTAACAAATTAGATATAGGGGAACTGTGGGTAAAATGAAGGGGGGGGGGGTATAAAATGAACAGGTAGCCAAATCAAATCAGTGTTTGTTAAATTTAGAACAAACTTCACAGAAACGTGACCTGTCAAGTGTTCAAAGGATATTGAAATCATTTCTTTTGATAAAAAGCTGTCGAATGTAAAATAAATATGATAAAATCCAAAATTGGCATTCATGTCTGTTCATGATGTTAAATTCGGCATGTACAATATAAGGTCTTTTGGGGTCAAATTTTAATTTTATTCTGAAATTGGTGTTACATCATAGTAATTGAACCTCTTGCAGATTGTTCACTGTAATAAGTGGGGATCAGGACAAAATGGCTCAATCGAAACAGCTGTTTGAAAATAAAATGTCTTATGGGTAAAATAAACAGGTTGTACTGGGGGCAATGTGAACCATCTTGCCACTCCAAGTACCAAACCACAAAATTAGTCGGAACGCTATCTTCAACTGCTCTTCAACAGATCCTAAAAGTTCAAACACCCATGGATAACCCCAAGCTTGTAGATGTGTTTCGATGCCACAGGATTGTAAATTGGTTAATATTATGTCATGAAAATTCAATTTTTCCGTGACAAGTTTTTTTGCCTGCAAAATGCCTTGTACGCAAAGCTCATGATCCGATGGGACATCAGCATTGATCGGAAAATGCTTTCCAATACTAAGCATTGCGTACATACAGGACATTTTGCGAGTCACCAGAAGCTGTTCATTCTATATAAGCTTATAAGGAAAAGAACTGCTGCTTCATTGCTCTTCTGACCAAATAACGGTTAACGCGCACACCCAGAAATCCGATACTTCGACGGAAACGCGCAAGACAACTTTGAAAGCGGATTAGCATTATTCTCTATTGCGTTACAGAGCACGGACTAGGATGATCGACTTACCAGCATGAGAGTCATACTACGTTCACTCTACGAGTTAAAACGTGTTTTAACGCTATTTGATGACATTTTTCTTGTGGCTAATTATTATAACGTGTTTAAACTCTGTAGTGTGAACATGATATCACGGTACGAATGATTCTGGCTGTTTAAATACAGGATTAGAAAAATCCTTTAAGTGTTAAATCAACCCAAAATTGATCGTAACACTCTTTACTGATATACAAAACGAACTGTGACTGTATCGAGTGAGAGTTCGTTTTGTATACGATTGACTTTGCGTGTATTGTGGTTTTTAGAGGTGTCACAATTGTTGTTTCACACAATTTTTTTGACCCTCAAAAGACCCGCACTACGTGTAAAAACGTCGATGATATTGCATTGCAGAAATCTTTCTACATGAATTGCCATGGTTTGTTTCGATCGGGTCGTTTCAACCTTCAAAAGTATTCTTTCACCAAATCGAAACCTCATTACTCATTGGAACTTTATTTGGGCGAATCAATTGAAATAATGTCACCTACTGCATCCAATAGGCTTTTCATTTATGTGTTAACATATTTCACAACCGTTTTGACCACGCCAGACAGTATTTATTCTCCATTTTCCGAATGTGACACATTAGCACTTTCGGGTGAAACATGAGTCGACGAAAATTCGCCTCTGCAATGATTAATGGCACGCGTCACATTTGATGATATATACCGACGTAAATTGTCGACATATATTTACATTATCTGTCGCCCCATTTTCACCCGAGCTCTCGAGGGCGTGAGCAAAAAAAAAAATAAAAACATCCTTCTGTAGTCGAAACGGTTCCTCCACTTTTGCACTCCCACCACGGCTTCGTACCTCTACAATATCATCTGAAAGCCAGTGGGCAAAAGGGATTTGGGATTTTCAACCAGTTCCATCTGCAACAGTTTTCTTTCTCGTGGCCTAGCTACTTTCGACACATTCCCTTGCAGAGTTTCGTCGTACCGGCCCGAACTGGGTACCCACTATAAACCATTCAATTTGGATGGCGGGACGATTATTGATAGATGGTGGATTTCTCCGTTTCTTTTTTTCCGTATTTGAATGCTCTCTGACGTTTGCGCTGACTACGACGCCCCGACGGGAACGGTTTCAGGTCAATCGATGTCACGTCAAGTGTGAATAATTTACAGCTTTTTCGCCTGCGTTGGGTGTTGAATTTGGCGGGATGTGATCGTCTGATAGGATGGCAGTTAGATTTGAATTATTTTTATTGTTCCGGCAACGATTTTTTTTGGAAAGGTTTGAAAATTGATGGCGTTTTTAGATGTGATAAATAATTTGATAATGCTTTATTGCAACCAATGCTAATAGAATAGTTTACTGTGTATAGTGAAATATTTCAAATAGAACATAACTATGCTATATGCACCTTCTCAATTGACAATTGTGGCAGGACTCTATTTCGAAATTAAAGACCTTTCATTCAATTCTGACCAGCTGTTACCTTATTGATTCAGAGTTCCAAACATCGATAACAACGATCTTCATTCTCTCTTTTATTCGACTAGTTTCACAGATTGCATTTCTGTCGACGTCATCGTCTTTGTCATCGCCTTAATTAAGATATTGCTTGGCACAAGCGGACGTCTGTCACCGTGTGCAAATTTTTCCAATCTACCAAATCACAATGGGATAGCGAACAAAGTGCGGGAAGTGAATTCAATCGCTACCGACGGTCACAGTGACTTGCCTATATTCCGAGATAGTGGTGGTGGTAAGTCGAAGAAAGAGTTGTAAAATAACAGCTGACTGGGGTATATTTTAATTATTCTTTTATGCAATCGTTGGAACCGTCAATAATCGCCATGTCGCTTTATAACCGTTATTTCGATTGAAACGTGTAGGCCCGTCGAGAGGGGTGGGACGGGGTGGTACGAGGTGTTTCCACCCGGGCCCAGAGTTCTAGAGAGAGCCCGGATTTCGAATAGAAATTTTTGTGAAATTGGAGCGGTGTAATTATGGCGAGACGCAAATGACAAAGAATATATATAAAATACTTTAATACTAACAAATATAAAAATGCTTCTAGCAACTTTCGTTGCTTGCTTACGCTCGTTTTATCACAAACTGACTCGATGACAGCTTCGGCGTCATCTCAGGTCACCAATACTTGCGAAGGCGTTTGTCACACTGACGGCTGTCAGTTGGAGAGTCTATGTAGTTGAGTGGTGACAAGAGGTCCTGCCAACACCTCCCCTTTCAGCAAAGGTGATATGGTTCATACCCCACGGCGGTCTTCGAAGTCTAGAAGACTGGCGAGTATGAATCGATTCCTGCTGTGGGTTGTTACGAGGTATATGTGTGCGTCGACGTTGACTGGGACATTGAAAGTCTTCCATAAGTTCGGTCGGCAAGACGAAAGGTGTTTCGGCTTCCAACGCGTGTATTACGTTGTTCAGACCACAACCGTCGAAGAGCACTTTTGGACTTTTCCCTGCTACTGCTGTGTATTCCTCATGCTCAGCTTCTTGCCAAGTCATCATTTGGTTGCAGTGTGATCTGATTGCCAGCTCCACTTGTTGTTCCGATAAACCTTGTCCCAGACCAGATCTTGCAAGCTGTAGTTCCGTTCCTGGTTCCGTGCTTCCGGTTGAACTGTTTTTCTTGACCAGAATTCTGGATCTTGTGCGATTGAGTTGGCGGACGTAATAATTATAAACATGTGCGCACTGGTCTACCAAAGATATGTTCTGCGGGAGATTTCCTATCGGCTGCGTTGCGACACGGCGTTGAACGATAGCAGAGAAGAAAGGGGTAATTCCGATAAATATTATTTCGACAAAAACTTATTTTAAAATTAAATTGAAACTACAATTTTAATATATTGTGTATAATGATAGTTTGTCTCTCTAAAAACTTAAATTTCTTCGAAAATAATTTCTCATGAATAAGCGAAAAATAATCGAAACGTAAACGTTTGTTTCATGTGATATTTCAATTGGATTTTTGAACTTATAGTATTTAAAGTACATAAATTAAACATTTTTCAATCGCTGATAAATCAATCTATTCGATGCATGCAAAAACATTTCATATGACAAAAATTTCAACTTTGATACCTTGAAGGTTTTTTCAGCACTTCAGATGAGAGCAATATTAATAAATCGAACGGCTTTTTATTACGAGAATCGGAATCAAACACTTAGTTTCTATCAACATAAACATCGAAATAAACAGAGAATACGAAATAATTAGCTTCTAAAACTAGACACTGGATTTTCTTTTGTGATTTTATATTATGCAGAGCGTTGGTGAATTTTTGTCTATGAGTTTCGCCAATAAGAAGTCGACGTTTTTGTTCATTTGATGCCCTTATTTCGGTCTTCAAAGTACCTATTAGACAAACCGACGAAGGTTTCTTGAATCTTAATCTTAACTCTGCCAATAAAAAGAAACTTCGAGTTCATAGTTTCACATTCATTGGGACAAAGTCCACAAGGAAAACCATATTTAGATACGAGAAGTTAAAGCCAAAAAAGTTATATGTATAGTTTAATGATTGTTTCAATGATTTTTGTGTTATTGAGTTTGAAGTTAAACCGTTTGCTAAGGTAACTAACGGAGAAACTGATTAAACAATGAACAAGTGTTACAGCGCAAATTGAAACCTCCGAATACGTTTTCCGCTATGCGGGCGGTATTCAAACCATCCTTAGCAACCCTGGTGCTACCACACTATTACAGAATCGTTACTGCACATAAGTAGTGTGCGCGAAACCTCTGAGCTGATCAATTCAAACACCTGCCCTTCAGTGGCAATCTTTTTGCAGGCAATTCCGGTCATCCTCGCGTTCAAAAGTTTTCGATCTATTTCTACCTGTTTCACATATTTCGTACAAATATTATCATTTCGATCTATTTCGTACACGTATTATCATTTAGATTTATTTCTACCTGTTGCGTACAAATATTATCATTTCTCAACCGCTACATTTTCACCGCCAGATCTTTGTCTCACTGACTTGAAGAAAAAACTGGATCGAGAAGGCAGTGCGGGATTTTTCATTTTGTTAAAATGTCTGGCTGCTTAAATACAAGATGAACTTGAAAAGTATCTATTATAATGTTGTAGAAATATCGCAAACCTACCTGGTGAAATTGTTAAATCAGAACTAAAAATAAACACCCCCTAAACAGCACAGAAAACCGAAAAAAATTAAAATCTAAAGCTCGAAAACACAAGTAGCATATGTTTTCTTGTCTGGTGGTCGCTTGAAAATGTACACAAACGACACAAAATATCTGTTTTTTTTAAATCAGCATGTCCACGACCCAACTACAAGCCTTTTTGAAATTTCTCTAGTTTTTCATTTCTTCTACTTTCTAATTTTGTTAATTTCTCCCAATTTTTAGTCTGTTTTTTACGTTTTCGAAATATCTTCCCGTTTTCCATTGTACTTTTCTGACCTATTTTTTTTTTATTTTATAGTAATTTTTGTTTTAATTTGTTGTTTACTTATTTTTGCCGACCAAATAAATTATAGAAAATCAATAAAACGAACGAAATAAAAAATAAAGCAAAAAATGAAATAAAAGGTGTTCAAATTCATAAAATGAGTAGAATGAGCAATGTAAATCAAAATTATAAAATACACGAATCAAATTAGATTACATTACATCAGAGTGCAGAATAGAATTTTCCGGTCCAGTATTTTAACGCGCAATTGAATATACTAAAGTGAGACAATGTGCTTTTAAGCCCATTGAACAGAGAGCGACAGAGGGAGATTGCGATTCGTCAATGAGACAGGTAGATATTTCTAAGTTTTCATTTGCATTAAAATAAGTAGGGTGAAGTGTCTAGGCTATGTCGATAGCATAAATGGCATGCATTCAG
Organism: Topomyia yanbarensis; assembly: GCF_030247195.1. NCBI lineage: Eukaryota > Metazoa > Arthropoda > Insecta > Diptera > Culicidae > Topomyia > Topomyia yanbarensis. Next base: position 154,698,581 of record NC_080671.1, read on the forward strand.
TTGATCATAATGCAGTCTCTTTCCAGTCATCCTTGTTGCTTGCATGTTGCTTCGTTCGGAATTCTCGTTCAGGAAATGTGTACCTATAAATAAGTTCTATTCAAATCAATACTGTGAAAAAGAAATGGTTCAAACTATCCGGATGGCGAAAATGTAGTCAGATCAACTATTTGTCCAATGCATAAACTGAGACTGCAATCCCCGCTAGTGTACTTGTACTATTTTTGAATGGAAAAAGTAAAAAAAAACATGATAAAGTAAGCTTACCCTATTCATAGGGTCATAGAGTGCCACGCACCAAACCTTCTTAGCTTTATTGTGCATAGTTTAGACAGTTAAAAAGTGCCTGTTCGTGCATTTTGGTTTGCACCTTTCTTTCTTATACGTATTTGAAGTTGGTGGAAAAAGATGTAAAAATCCTCAATAACTTTGAAACGAATGAGTATTTTTACATACAGTCTTCGCCGAAATTATGTAGTTTTGATGCCTACACATTTGTCTTGAACATAGTTTGCACGAGAAGTCACTATGAAAAAAGTTATGGTAAAAAAACTAGATTTAAGGGGGTTGCTATAGAAAACGCCTTATAAATCGATAATCATTAATTCTACAAGCTCACGTTCTTCTATAAAATTCTTCACTATGAGTATTTCTAAAACTTTGTCCAAGACACCAACTTTCTACCTCGTCAGTATAAAAAGTTATTTTTTTAGTTCGATCATAGTAAGCCATGCCTAACTTTAATTGTTTTCAGATTGTGGTGAATATTCATACGAACAATTCCTCCAAAGACACCCTGTGAATATATTCGATGGTTTGGCCTCTAGTGAATTAAGTTCACGTTTTTGGCGTTTCCGACCACTGTGCATTGCTTTGTTCGAAAGTTATTTGCTAAAAATCTGCCGTGTTTTGACAAAATCACCCTTATCAGAAAGTAAACAACATATCGAAAAACAAAAATAATAGTTTCAAATGGTCACGTTAGACCTTTCATTTGAAACTAGTTTTATTAAGATCGGTTCAGCCATTGCTGAGATAATTACATGACATTTTGTACATACATACATACACACACAAACATTGTCTCAATTTGACGAGCTGAGTCGATTGGTATATGAGACTCGGCCCTCAGGGTCTCGGAAAAAGTTTTCAAAGTTTGAGCGAATCCACCATATCATGCCACCATTATGATTATTTTCCATGCCCTACACGACAACACTGATACTAGCTTGCGTAGTGTTTCCGATTTTCGATAACAGAGACGGGTCGGGTTTACCCAACGGTCGCATTTGCCCCACCTTACCCTACCTTTTATTAACGCTAAAGTTTATGATCAATGAAGGGAATTAGAGTGCGTAGAACGTCTTCTCGTATAGAAATCGGCGAAGCAAAGTTGAGCGTCGTCGAATTTTGTAATTATAATACCAGAATCGAAATCAGCTACCCAAAAAACTTCCGTGAATAGAGTTTTATACTGACTGTAACAAAATTTGCCAATTTCGTAAAAAATGGTTGCCATTTTGAATTTTCGAATTCTTACATCAGAATCGTAATCAGCGACCCCAAAAACTCTCGTAATTCGAGTTTTATGCTCATTGTAACAAAACCCGCTAATTTCGTAAAAAAATGGCTGTCATTGTGTAGCCGCCATTTTGAATTTTCAAATTCTGTTCTCAGACTCGTAATCAGCGACCTCAACTAGAAATCCAATAAAAACTTAAAACCAATTCTGACATACTTGAGATAAACGGAAAACGCCATTTTTCATCATTTTCCTTTATTTTCTTCCAAAAACTACAAGGGACAGCCCTATGGGGTTGTACGAATTGCAGACGTAGGACTGCAATACGTGAAATATTTAATTTCTTATTACATTTGGATTAATAATTAATCAAACATTTCTTTCTGCAGTTCACTTCATGAATCAAACCGTCTTGCTCATCAGGTCATTTTATTTACAATGAGCGATCGAATCCGATTAAAGAAAGCAGACAGAAAACTGTGATGGAAAACCAAACTAATATCTGGAAGTGATTTAAAAAAAATCTATTGTGTGCGGTAAACAACCAGACCGATGCTTAAAATGTTTTAGACAATACAGTCACAGTTCTTGTATAGGACAAGCTTTATAGTTTTATTTTACCGTTATTGTAATTTTCCTAAAGTACACATAAATGTAGCGAATGCAGTGGTCTTAATCATATATCGAAGCAAAACATATACAAGAATCGAAAATAGTTTTATGGATGGACTTAGATGCATTTTTTGCAGCGATTTTTTGAGTAACAGTGCATCCCTTCCGTGCTTGAATCAAAAAGCCAGTACATCGTGTCCGTACACGAATGGAAGATACGCACCAAGCAAAATGAGTCAATGCTGGTCATCACCAGAAAGACAACTAGTACCACGACGCTAGCCTCTGCTACACTGGTGCGAAAGACAACTAGTACCACGACGCTAGCCTCTGCTACACTGGCTGTGGGAGCATGCAGCGCAGTGCTCTGCTCTGCCCGCTGTCCAAGAGTTAACTGAGCTTGCCCGACCAAATCTGCTCTTTAAATAGTCGATGGTGACGCCATTCATAGTAGCGTTGCGCGTTAGGTAAATAAATCTGTCGTGCCAGACTAGGGAAGCGCAGCCTTCTGTGTGCAAATGCGTGGTAAAGACAACTAAGACAACTAGTACCACGACGCTAGCCTCTGCTACACTGGCTGTGGGAGCATGCAGCGCAGTGCTCTGCTCTGCCCGCTGTCCAAGAGTTAACTGAGCTTGCCCGACCAAATCTGCTCTTTAAATAGTCGATGGTGACGCCATTCATAGTAGCGTTGCGCGTTAGGTACATAAATCTGTCGTGCCAGACTAGGGAAGCGCAGCCTTCTGTGTGCAAATGCGTGGTATTTTAACTATGTTAAACATAATTGGGTGGTGCGAAAGACAACTAGTACCACGACGCTAGCCTCTGCTACACTGGCTGTGGGAGCATGCAGCGCAGTGCTCTGCTCTGCCCGCTGTCCAAGAGTTAACTGAGCTTGCCCGACCAAATCTGCTCTTTAAATAGTCGATGGTGACGCCATTCATAGTAGCGTTGCGCGTTAGGTACATAAATCTGTCGTGCCAGACTAGGGAAGCGCAGCCTTCTGTGTGCAAATGCGTGGTATTTTAACTATGTTAAACATAATTTAAAATGTTAATGCCATTATATCAAAAATATTTGGGTTTATCTATTGGAATCTATTCTTAGAAGTATTTCTAAGCGATGTGCGCAAAAAAAATGAAAATTTACCATAAGATTATAAGAAGAATTATAAGCGTTTAAAATTGGACCACTTTACATTACATTCCATTTTTGTTGAATTTGCAACGTGCACCCCCATATCGAAAACAAAGACGTAGTCCTACGTAAAAAAAAACAATATGCGGTCTCAACCCACTCAAGTTGTTTTTTTTTCGACGAACAACGTTATAAATGTTAAATTATAATGAATCTCTCATTTTAGAAACTACGATGAATGGGTGACGTTTTATCGTTGTCAAAACCTCGAATATGAGTATGAATTAATAATATTTCAATAAAACCAGAAAAATATTGGTTATTTTTTATTTTATATCGAATTTAAGAAGTGTGAGAAGTAGCTAGTGTTTTAAAATGCAATACGAACAACTTTTCTGTTTGTGAACCAATTTTGCTCATATTTGGCATAAATAATAATTGACGATACATCTGTGCTTATATGATACAAATCGATTAATTATTAAAGGAGTTATAATTCGTCAAAATAGAAAAATCAATAAAATGTGCGCAAAGAAGCCCGGTATGTGATTTTCTTTCATAATTGTTACTATTTTGTCCATTTTATTCTTTTCATTCTTTCGAACTGTTCTCTTCTGAATTTTGTCCACTTGTTCATGTTTTCCATTTGTGTGTTTCATTCTTTTTCTATTTGTTCAATCTACAACATCCAAATTTCTACATATTTTCATTTTAGATCTCTGTAGAAAAATCTCTGACCCAACGTGCAAAGTTTAAATCTAACTCCGGTGAGCTGCGTACAAGAAAATCGATTTACAAACTTCGTTATTCCCGCCCTTAACCGTTTTGTCTTTCTCGTATAGAAAGGATGTGTAATCGCTTTGAAAAATCGAAGACCGGAGGCCCGAGTCTCATATACCATTCGACTTAGTTCGTCGAGATCAGCAAATGTCTGTATTTGTGCGTGTGCATGTATTTTCTAATCTCACTCACTTTTTACAGCGATGGCTGCACAGTATAACGTTCCCATATGCTGCTATTGAACTCTTTGTCGATCAGACTTACAGTTCCGGAGATACGGGTAGAAGAGCGCGATTACACAGAAAATTCCCGTATAAACTAGTAACACCATGATGTCGAAATGGTCTAATACATATTGTAGAGCGGCCAACAATACTTGGAATGGCGGAGCTAGATCACTAATGATTCAAAGCAGCTTTGACCATATTGGCCCCCTATAACGGTTCTTGATGCCCCGGGTACATTCCAAGTTCACATCTTTTTCTCAGCGAATTCTTAACCGATTTTCACTAACTTGACTTCAAATGAAAGATTAAATACTCCCATACCTTGCCATTGAATTCTATTCATATCTGACGTTTGATTTCGGAGTTACAGCTTGCTTTATGCCGTCGCAGATGAATTTCACACATAAACCAGTACAATCGTAATATTTCAAAAGTCCTAAATTCATTGAAATGAACATTTAATTACCTGTTTTTGCAAATCTAGATCACTGATGTCCAATCAAAGATGCTATGAATACATTGTCCACTGTCGACAATTCCGGAAGTCTCGGGTTCTGGACATATTCCAGAATTAATGTCACATCGGTTCTTCGGTGATGACTGAACCAATTTTCATAAACCAAGTTTCAAATGGAGGATAGTATGCGGTTGAATCTTACATCCTCCATCAATCTCTTCACTCCTCCCACATCCCCTTACACCATCGTTCTGCACATTACTCATTCCCCGACCCTTTACCCTGCATTCCACCATGCATATTTTAGAGAATTTCGTCCTATATCCGTATATTTTTAGTAAATTTGGGTTCACTGAGCTCAAATTTGATATCGAATAGATCGGATTAATCAATTTTACAGTGATAAATAATTTTTTTTCGTACTTTTTGCCTTTCTACTATAGAAAGGGTATGTAATCACTCTCTAAATCATCAATTTAATCCCTGCCCGGAGGGCCGAGTGTGATATCCCATTCGACTCAGTTCGCCGAAAACGGAAAAAGTCTGTACGTGTGTGTATGTGTGTGTATGTATCAAACACGTCACTAATTTTTGCAGAGGTTGCTGGACCGGTTTACACGAACTTAGTTTGAAATGAAAGGTGCAATGTTCTCATCGGCTGCTACTGAATTTTGTGTCGATCGGAATTCCAGTTCCGGAGTCACGGGCTCAAGAGTGCGGCTACGCAGTAATTTTCCATTTAAACTATGATATCAAAATGATGCAAAATTTATTAAAATGGGTACAAAATTACTTGGATTCGCCAGTATAGATCACTAATGACAAACCAAAGTCGCTTTGACCACGATGGCCGCTTACGACTGTTCTTGGTGCCAATTGTCTTTAAAACGACGGCACATTTCTAGAGCTGTTTTCTGTTTTAAGACATCTTGAAAAAATTCGATGATTCTCTGTGCAATGTCGCTTGTTATGGCCAAACACGTTGTAACATCTTCGTATTGTCATGCTCATGAAGATGAATTGAGAAAAACTTCAATAAATTACCAACCCTAAGCTTGCTCAAATCTTTCACTGATTCACTGTATTACACACAAAAACAGTAAAAAAACTGGTGCATAACTATAAACATTCTATGCACTATTCACAGCAGAGAACTAGTTTTTCAATGAATCTCGGCGTCGAATAATTTACAGCGATCATTACAATGATCTCTGAATCTGTAGACATTGTAATGATTTTCACGTAAATAGTCTTTCAGCAGTTGTTAAAAAGGATGCACTACCATTCGTATTGTGTATTGCGTACAGATTTTATTTACTTGAAGGTTGATCGAAACTCGAATGAAGTTAATTTAACAATGCTATAGAACAAGCGAGTTGAAATAACTTGACAATGCTGGCCATCATTTGGTCTCAAGGCTACTGGTGAAATAAGCATTTTGGGTTCCTGTACAATGTTTTGATAAATTAATAAGACTATAGTAATAATAGCGATTGACTACATGCAATGTGAATAAAATACCAACCACCAACACAAACATTGACCCAAAATCAGGTCGTGATCCGGTAATGGAAGCTCCAATCCATTTTTCAACATGCAAAGTGTCTGACTATACAAATCGTCGTTCCCCTGGCGAGGGCTTTTTTGTTGTTGTTGTACCACGATGACGTACCAAGTCAAATAAAGAATATAAATACCGGCTTGAGTGTTTCAGCTAGGAACAGCTCGAAGCCAACATTTTAGCGAACTTTTCTTAAAAGTTAACAGAATATTTCCTGTCACATAGAGACACAAATAAGATATATTACAGAGACTCAACGGTGCATCGCCGCGCGAATGCTCTAACGAACAATGTGCAGATTCTCGTCCTCTTCGCTGCGCCGGTTTTCATTTCATTTTTCCAAGAGCTATGATGCATTTTTGCCATCTGTTCCACTATACCGCCCATCCAAAAGCTTCCACAGTGAACTTCTCTGATTTACTGAATGACGAACGAATTTCTTATATCACTATGTTGTATTTATTTCGACATGAGACCCATGGATAGAAAGCTCGAAATTGCTATCGAATCGGTGCAATACCTCGAATGAACGAAATGCCAACTGTAACCGCTTTTGATGGCATCTGTAGGTATGTATGTGATCGCAGACAGCTCGACTGTCATTTTTCGCCTCTGAACTCCCACAAAGAGTCCCAGAGATGTATACCATTTTTCGAAAGTTCCTTTCGGTTGCACATTTTCTACCCACTAACAGTCGCACTTTGCTGTGCCTTGGCGCTTCTGGTTGGTAAGGGCAAAATAAAACATCTGTACAAAACATACGTGCAATGTCGTTGCGGAAAAGTTTTTCCATAAATTTGCTCCAGAGTGCAATAATATATTTGAAGGAGGCACGGTACCTTCTATTTTCCGGTAGCCTTTCTGAGGACACTGTTTCAACGGGTGTATTCGGGAGGAAAACTGTATTGCTTTTTCGGTTAAAATCACTGAGTGTAGGTTTTCGTAATCATCTAGTTTGCGCTTTTATTTCTCGATTTGTCACAAGGTAAGGTAGGTACTGAAGCGTTAAATGCTTATCGTGTGTTCAAGAAATTTATTCTTTCTTTCTCCTTCCTTTCTGTATCATATTCATTAACGACATAAGTTGTGAGCTGAAAGTAGCACTATATTCAAATAATATAAGTCACAGATTCTTTCCGATTATCATCACACTTTCTGCAAACGTACTCACCTTTGTTTCGATCCCTTTCCTTGGGTCTCGGGCGACGGTAGATCAGGCTTGTTTGGATACATCCAATCACGCGTTCTCCAACTCTAGTTCGGTAAAAAAACTACATTTCTTCAAATTTGTTTTGATGTTACGTTATATCCAAAGATGGTGTATTTACCCCTTAGATTAAGCGTTGCGTTCAGCTATGAGATAGATGTTTGATGGTTTACTAAAACACAGATCACCAAGTAGTCCACCTAGTAGTGAGATAATGGATTTCTTATATAATTCATATTAATATTATACTCGTTGCATCACTGACAGCAACTGTATTTATGAACCCAAAAATTCTAATGAAAGTTTGACTTCTTTTGCAAGATTTAGGTTATACTGACCCTGGTTCAACATTACTAGTTGCATTCCTCGCTCGCCCCTCTCGTGGCAGCTATGAAGACATATCTCTCTTGCCATTTCTGTATCAAATTCTAAGGTGTGTAATTCGATATTCTACTAATCTGAAATAGTTGATAAGCTAATTTGATGTGTGCGATGTTATTGTGTAGGTTTCATGTGATAATATGGCTTTTTAAAGATAAAAATTGTGAAAAGATCCTTGAACGTGCGTGTTTTAAACTCCTCCTTAATTGAATTTTGAATGTTCACAATTCAAATGACATATGTCCACATATGTCATTTGAAACTAAGAATACCTGTTTTATGATAATATTATTGAAAACGTATATTAATCGTATCGGTATGAAATATTCTGAAAAATAACGGATCAAAATCCAAAAATATTCACGAATTACATCCGTGAAAAGCCTCTCAAAGACCCCTGAACTCTCGGTTGGGAATGCATGTAAAATGATTCTTCTAACTTCTAGCGAAGGTAACAGTTGTTCATATTTACTTTGTGCTGAGCTGAGAACGGTACAATTGAACTCCTACCAGCAGAAGACAAAAGATTAGCCCTTAAGATTTTAAGCCTGTTTCTAATGACCCTGCCATTTCTAGTTTTCCGGTCTGTGTATTTCGCATCCTTGCACTCACTTAAGTACTATGGCTCTACATTTTCATAACTTTCCCTACCCAGTAATCTCTAGTTAATTGATTGTCGTTAAAAAGTAAAAAAAATATGACTACATATTAGTCGAAACAAAAAATCCACACAATGAAAGATAAAAGATACAATTGAAGTTTTAATGACAGTCACAATCAGTAGAGCGCAGTGAATAATTCAGTTAGTAAATAAGCGAGGATTACAATCAGAGTTTATGCATTTGACAGATAGTTGATCTGACTACATTTTTGCTATACTGTACTTGTACTGAAATCCCCAACGTATCGTGACTAAAACCACATTTAAATATTTGCAAAAAATCAGATTTGTAATTTTAAGAAACTTCAACTCTCAAAAGCATTTTATATGCCCAAGGAGAATTCCAATGGCCCCTTTCTTTTCCAAGAATTTTAATACTTATTCTGATATTTTGAACAATTCCATTTTCATGGTATTGGTTTGTAGAGGACTCATTAATCCATATCTTCGAAACGAGAATTTTGAACGAACCAATTCGCAAGCTATACGGATGACTGACAACTGAAATCGATTGATTGGACGACTTTTGTGCAATGGACAATAATGCAATCTCCATCTCAGTCTACTATTTACAATTTCGCGTTAAAATACTGGACCTGAAAATTCTCTTCAGCGCACTTTTTTTCAGCAATTTGTGACCAGATTCTTTGAATTCCAAAACAAATTAATTAGTCACTTCTCAAATAAGTTGATTTTCATAAAAATTTCAGAACATTTTGAAACAATGGTTCTCAAACTCATACAATTCGTTTTATTCATTTACTTTATTGAAATTATTTATTTTAAATTTCATTCTATGCTCTCATTTTTTCATTTTATTCATTGTGTGGATTAAATGTTTTGTTTATTTTATCCATTTTGAATACTTGGCTAATTTTAAATGTATGATCGTATCATTTTAAATAATTTATTTCATTCAGCATCCTTTTCAGTATTTTTTGTATTTTAGTTCATTTTATCTATTTTCTTTGGATTCATTCTGATCATTTCATTCATATTATGCCTTTTAATTCCTATCGTTTATTTAACTTGTTTTATTTGCTGTATACATTTTATTATTTTTAGTAGTTCCTATTTTTTATTCAGCTTCTTCATGTTAATAATCTGTCCAATTTTTTCAGTCATTAATTTAGTTCATTTAGCCTAAATTATTGATTTGATACAAATTTATTATATCAATTTATTAAATATCGCTTAATTTTTCATTTTAATCATTTTATTAATTTTATTCTGTTATTTTTGCCTTTCTCATATAGAAAGGTTAAGTAATCGCTCCAAACATCGACTTTTTAACTGAGGCCGTGAGGGTCGATTCACATATACCATTCTACTCAGTTCTTCGAGATCGTACAATGTCTGTGTGTATGTATGTATGTGTGTATGTATGTATGTGTGTATGTATGTATGTATGTATGTATGTATGTATGTATGTATGTATGTATGTGGAAAAAATGTCACCTCTCTGTTTCTTAGAGATGACTGAACCGATTTGCACATACTTAGTCTCAAAGGAAATGTACAACCTTCCCAAAATTCCTGTTTTGGAATTATGGGTTAAAGAATGCGGTTTATATGGTTCCCATATAAACTGGTACCACCATGATGTCCAAATGATGCAATACATATTAAAATGTATGCAACATTACTTGGATTTACGCGTCTAGATCATTAATGACCACTTGAAGTAGCTTTGACCACGTTGGCCACCTATGACGGTTCTTGATGCCATCGGGGAACTTGTCAAATTCCCAAATTAATTTCCTGCCCATTTCTCAGCAAATTCTTTACCGATTTAGACAAACTTGATTTTAAAGCAAAGAGATGACACTCCCGTTATCTGCTTTTGCTCAGATCAGACTATTGGTTCCGGAGTTATAGGTTGATTAGCGCCGTCACACAGGAATTTCCCGCATAAACCGTTACAATCGTAGTACATCAGGGGTTCAAAATCTACTGAAATGGACATAAAATAACTTCGATTTGCGGATCTAGATCACTGATGGCCAATTAAAGATTCTTTGAAGTTATTGTCCACAATCGACAATTCCGGAAGTCCCGGGTCTCGGCTCTATTTCAGAATGAATATCATATCGGATATTCGGTGATGACTAATGAAAGCGGTATCATCCCCATAGATAGCCATAAAATTTCGCATGGATCGGTTGCATGGTTCCCGAAATATAGACTGAATTATCTGGTCACATATGAAATTTCCATATAAGCCGGAACAAAAAGTTTGTTTTCAAACATGAAATTTCAAAAATCGGATTCGTATTTTCAATGCCAAATGTCTTTAAAATGAAACATCGAGATTTGGTGATATCTCAACACAAAATTTTGGGCGAAAATTGACTTTTTTATACCCCTTTCAGACTATTACCCCGTCTATCCCTCGTGCTCTCCCCCACTCAACTACATCATTCTTATACCAACACTATATCACAAGACATACCAAATTAAGCTGGAGAGTGGTTCGTTCGTGGATTTTTCACCCTCCTCACACATCCACCCCCGCCTGTATTAAAAAATTAGTTGGCAGGAAGACAATATTGAACTAATGGTTATTAGGCTAACTAAGTATGATATTTTATTTTGTTTGAAGTGTTTCACCGTCAACACGTAGCTCATCAGGTTCGTGGCTGGCGAGCCATTGTGTAGAGGTGCAAAGTGTACTAAGAATGTAATAGACATTTCCACAATTATATTGATTATTAGTCATAGTTTGGAGAAATGAGAAAGGCACAATTGCACCGCTAGGTGGATTAAAGCAGGTTTTTCTTCTTTTATTCAATTTTATAAAATCTTTACATATAGATAATTTTATTCATTTAATTGATTTTATGAATTATAATTCATAAAATCAATTAAATGAATCGGGAGTTGTGAACCATGGGGAGTTGTGAACACCATCAATTCCCGCTAAGTTGTAATTGAAAAAAATATGGTAACTACTTTTGAATGTTTCCACTGCCAAGACGTCACTTTCTCATTAGCAAGTGTTAACCCATTAACTCATGTTCTTCGTGTTCAGGTAACTAGCGAATAAATTCACCAAACAAGAAGTTTTTTTACTCAATTGTATTTGTGGTATGTGGAGTCTCGTTATGTAGCTGATATCAAAGTAAATTAGTGCAAAGCATTCCTTGGGCAATTGGTCTTTATTGACTAAAAATTGGATGGAACTTTAGTGTGTCAATGGAGATTTTTCGAAGATATTTAAAGTGGGGAGTTGTGAACCATTCATTTCAGTGTATTATAGCTTTTTTTTTTTTCAAAAATGAACACTATCATAATTCGAAAATCAGGGATGACTCATACATATTATAATATAAAAAGGTTAAATTTTAAGCGAGAAACAGGATTCTACCACAATTTTAATCTCCCCGTGCCGCAAACGCGAACTCAGGTGGCTTGGCGCGAATCATTTTGTTACCTACGCATTACGAATCAGATCACTTTTTCATATCATCTTTAGTTTGGAAATATCTTAAAATTTATCTTCTATAGCCCTAATTAAAATAAGCTACAAAAATATTCCATTTCTTTTACATTTTGCGATGGTTCACAACTCCCCACCAAACTAAAAATGCCGATTCCACGCATTTCACGCATTCTGCCATATCTCAAAGAAGATAACGATTATTTTAAATTGCTTCAGCTTGTGAATGTATTAAGGTGTCCTTTACAAATACTAGGTCAAATTTCGAAAATCGACCAATGTTTATGGTAGTTAGGCCCCGAAAACAAAACTATGTTCACAACTCCCTACCGTCCCCTATTATTTATTTTATTTGTTTTTTTATTTTACTTATTAAATATATTTTATGCATCTTATTATTTTTATTTATTTTATTTGGTTTATTTAATTTATTTTATGTATTTTTATTTATTGTATTTAGTTTATTTTATTTATTTTTTATTCAGTTTATTTTTTTATAGTTCATGCATCTTATTCAGTTTCTTCGCTTTTTTAATTTTGTTGATTCTGTTCAGTCATTCCTTATACTTATTTCATCCAATTTTTATATTAATTTTTAAAGATTTAGGGGGAACTGGGCAAATTCGAACCTAGTAAGTGTTTTAGGGGCTATAGAACTAGAACGGGTTAACCGATTTACCGATATTATTTTTCCTGAAAGCCCGATCAATTGCGTACTTTTTTTCCAAGGTGGCTTTTCCGATCTTTTATCGTATTGTGTATAAACGGTTCTGCGCAAAAGTACATGAATGGTCCGAATCACCCCAACTCTGTACTAATTCGGAACGAATTGTGAAATGAAAAGTTCTCTTCGATACATAAAACTTTGTAGTAAATATATAATAAAAAGTAAGAGCTGGGCCAAATTACCTAAAAATGAGCTATAACATCGAAATCTGTCAACCGAATTGCGAAAACTTATGTTTTCCTGAAAGTTCGACCGACTGCGCACACTTTTCTCTCAAACGGTTTTTCGCGATCGCGTAACAGATATACGGCAAAAGGTTCGAATTGGATCAAACCATATTGTATTATTCACACACGGATTGAACGAAAACAGTTGATAGTCTCGTCCAAAACAAGATATTAAATAACAAACTCCACTCCGAACAAACTTTGCCCCTAGCGCACGCACACGAAAACTTAGAACCGCAAAATTTTGTGAGATAGAACAGTCATGAAAATGATAGGGTAAAGTGCCTATTTTCACCATACTAAGCAGGGTGCCTCACTGATTCATTAATTCCTTGACCTACAATCAATGGAATGCGTAAAAATGGACATCAACAACTTTGCTTCGTTGTTAAGAACCAATATAATAACACAAATACGCTGAAAACAGTGTAATTCTCGTGTTTAAGCGCAACGAAAACTCGAATCGAGTGCCCCTATTGTTGCGCTACCATTTGAATCAATGCGTGGAACAAAGATGGCAGACACTGCTCTAACCAACGGCTTCAAATGAGTAAGGTGATAATAGAAACATAGCGAAAATGGGCTCATCACCCTATATACACTTTTCATAATATTACCACAGCTGGAGGTCCGAATTTACCAGCACACAGTGGTCAAAATGTGTAAATTCATGCCTTTAATTATTTAGCGGAAAAACTGTAAGGTTCTGTGTTTTGGTGACTTTGGAAAAGTTGTTGGAGCTACCAAGGCGGATTTTCGGAAGTAGACAGCCATGTTCCAAAATACAGTGTAAAGACATTTCTGAAATCTAACTTTTTAATGGTAGCAGATAGACAGTTTCAGTCTTCGGCAAAGTTGTAGAGAATATTATTTTTAGCAAATCTTTTATAAGAACTGACTCTCTAACTATAGCCGTTCCAATGTTATGCGGTGTTTTCATGAGGACCCCCTTCGAAATTGATTTTTTCATGATAACTCTTGTATTGCATGTATTTCGAGCGGAGCCTTGAATTGTTTAGATGCTAATCGAATACTGGAGCCATCTTGAACAAATGCGATTGCGTTCTTCATATTCTGTTCACTTCATTTTGGCGTTTTTCGCACGAAACTACGCAAAATCATTCGAGCCGGTCAGAATTTTTGTAGACCTCCGCACACCACAATTCCACCCCTGATCACTGTGGAGACGCCGCTAACATCCAAGTAAGCTTCGATTCTCGTCGATCCATTCACATCACACACTTGACCTCTGAAGATTTCCTGTCCGTCTACTACCAGAACGTCCGTGGAATGAGAACGAAAACTCAGACCTTCTTGCTTGCCCTTACTTCCTGCGATTACGATATTATTGTTCTCACTGAAACCTGGCTACGCGATGATATATTAAATATATTAGCTTACGACGAACTACGCTATTTATCGTTGCGATCGTAATTCGTCTACCAGCCATCTACGCCGCGGAGGTGGTGTTCTTATTGCGATAAAGAAAAATCTTGCTGCGACTGAACTAAAAATGCCTGGATGTGAATGTTTGGAACAGGTTGTCGTACGTGTTTCCCTGCCAGGTCGGTCGTTATTTATTTGCTGCATTTATCTGAGACCGAACAGTGATCCTGACTTGTATAACGTACACTCCTCCGCGGTTCAGAGCATTCTTGACAAAGCCAGCAGGCGAGACAATGTATTAGTTGTTGGTGATTACAACCTTCCTCATCTCCGGTGGTCTTTCGATGTTGATCTTAATTGCTACATTCCAGAAAATGCGACATCGGAGCAAGAAACGGCCATCACAAAAACTTTGATCTCTGATGGTTTTTCTTCAAATCTGCTCTCTTAGCAATGTGAACGGACGAACACTCGATCTAGCCTTCGTCAACGACACGAACGTGTTCGAACTGATCGAGCCTCCGACATCTATACTTAAGGTAGACCCTCACCATAAGCCCTTCGTTTTAAGATTTGACGCGTGTTTTAACGACGGCGACGATTCTGATACAATTAATGACGACCTCAACTTTGATTTTTCTCGATGCAACCTCGATGAAGTCTCATCGGCCATTGGCGCAGTCAACTGGAACGATATTCTGGATGAAAATGATTTGGATCAGGCAGTTTCGGCGTTCTACGAGGCCATATATGGAATTCTTCGCTGCAATGTTCCTAAAAAAACGTACCACTAAAAAGTAGATTATAAGTACCCGTGGTGGAACGCTGAGCTTGGCCGGCTGCGCAACGTACTACGGAAGCAACGTAAGCGATTCTTACATCACAGGACCGACGACAACAAAGTTATTCTTCGACAAATTGAGCTGCAATATGAAACAGCGCATTCGGTGAGTATCTCAACCAAGTCCAATGCAACCTGCGGAATAATCCCTCGACATTCTGGAAGTTTATAAATAGCAGAAGACGCTCCGGGGGTATTCCAGAAAATGTTTATCTTCGAGAAAAATGTTCACAGTCCACAGCCGAATCGGTGGATCTTTTTGCAGATCACTTTCGAGATGTATTTACCAGCCCTTCTGTCTACCCATCGCAAGACTACCTTGAAACATTGCCAACCTATAATATCAGCCTCCCCTGCCCTAACGTAAACGATTCCGATGTTTTGATAGCTTTATACAGCGTTGACCCGTTGAAAGGGCCATGTCCGGATTGTTTGCCCCCTTTGTTCATAAAACATTGTGCCCGAGCGCTTTCTGTACCAGTAAGCATTATTTTCAAGCGCTCGATCACGAAAAATGTTTTTCCAAGTATGTGGAAAGAAGCTGCTATAGTTCCTATACATAAGGCAAGAAACACAAATAATATTGAAAACTATAGAGGGATCTCGCTTCTGAATTGTTTGGCCATAGTTCTGGAAAAGTTTGTTTACAATGCAATGTACGCTGCATCTTCACACATAATTGATGAACGTCAGCTCGGCTTTGTAAAGAAACGCTCGACAACTTCGAACTTGATGGCGTACACAAGTTTTCTAGTTCCAGCCGTCGAGAAGCGCCAGCAAGTTGATGCAATATATTTTGATTTCTCCAAAGCATTCGACAAGGTGGCGCACAACATTGCGGTTATGAAACTGCAGCGATTAGGATTTCCTCCGTGGGTAACCAGGTGGTTACAATCTTACCTTTCTGAACGATCCGCTTTTGTTAGAATCGGCACATCATGCTCAAGCGTGTATGAAACACCAACCGGTGTCCCTCAAGGAAGTCACTTAGGGCCACTTATCTTTATATTATTCATCAACGATCTCTGCACCCGCATCAAATCTTGAAAATTGCTCTACGCTGATGATCTGAAAATCTTTCGCTCCATTGCTTGGGACTTGATTCAGCTGTGCTCCAAGAGGATATAGTCAATATTGAAGAGTGGTGCTCGCTGAATGGAATGCAGATCAACGTCGATAAATGCAAGGTGATAAGCTTCGGGCGCTCGACAACTCTAAGGCGCTGCGAATATACCCTTCAAGCGTGTGTCATCGAGTGCGTGGAATCTATCCGTGACCTGGGAGTGTTATTTGACAGAAAACTTCGCTTCGCCGACCACATCACAGCGACAACGGCTAAAGCTTTTGAAACATTGGGTTTTTGAAACGAAACACTGCTGACTTCGAGGATTTCCACACTCTGAAATCTATATACTGCGTACTGGTCCGTAGCATTTTGGAGTACGCTGTACAAGTGTGGGCGCCGTACAACGCCGTGCAAAGCAATCGATTAGAGCGTGTTCAAAGAAGCTTTGTACGGTTTGCTTTAAGAAAACTGCCATGGAACGACCCTATCCGTCTGCCACCGTATAATAATAGATGTATGCTACTAGATTTGCCAACGCTGGAGTCACGTCGTACCTTCTTGCAAAGAATGCTCATTTTTGATATGTTGTCGAACAATATTGACTCTCCCGATATTCTTTCAAGGATTAACTTGTTTGTTCCTCCTCGCGTTATAAGAAACCGACCGCTCTTATGGATCCCTAGGCACCGTACAGCATACGGCCAGAATAATCCGGTAGATAGATGTTGCCGCAAATTTAATGAAACTTCCGAACTCTTTGACTATCATATTACTAAATCTAGTTATAAGTTAGCAATTATAAACTTTTAACACATTAACACTTAATCTGTACGGTATCTGCCGAAGATCGAATAAATAAAATAAATAATTTTACATTATAGTCCTGACCTATAGTGCTTCCAAACGGCTGAACTATCCTGCCCCCAAGCGTATGTTTTAAGTTGATGTTCGCATTTTTTTTCAAAATCATGAATATCAAAAACCAACACAATGTTCAGCATTAATTTTTACGTTAGAAAAAATTCCCTTGACATTTTTGTACATTGATTAAATATACTGTACTCAGGACGAAAGACAATGCTTGTTCGAAGAATAATTCTAATTCACGCATTACGAAAGACCTCTGCAATAACATAGCAAAGATAATGGGCTATACCTATTGACCCCATTCGACTCTATTTCCCATATAAAACATCCAATTTCGCTCAAAATCGTTCAATTTTTCGACATTTTTGTTTCGGTGATTGATTTTGATGATGATGTTGATGCATTTTTTTATCGGAGATCATCGCAAAATAACTGCCACCCGATAGTGCCTATTGGATTGGCTTGCTGCCAAACACAGTTTCGATTTCATTAATTCTCATCAGCTTTTGATCAGAGTTTCAAATAATGTTTTCGTTTTTGGAGTTAGCTTCCATCCGGAGCTCGCTTAGTCCTTCCAATAAGTTAGTGTCGGATTCTGATGAGCCTAATTCGAATCGCAAATTTCAGAACTAAATACTTTTCTGAAAATTTAAAATATTTTCATGCTACTGGCGTTGGTATTTCACCTACGCTACCCCAAAGCATAAGAAAGCCTAGCCATATGGAATTGCTACATTTAAAATTAAGGGGGGGGGGCGTCTGGTGTAAAGTGCTCAACCGTAAAGTCATTTTGTTTGATGGCAAGGCAACAATGGATCTTTTGTATAATGTTAAAATCGGTTCATACAATGTGCACGAAAATAAAATTTAGTTACGCAGAGCCACACATACGAGCGTTTCAAGAGTAGACGTCCAACCATTTCCACGTCGAGAAGCGCCGCTGCGCACACGATAACTCTTGATAAAATTGTCTAACACAGGAAATTCGACAAGATTTGTAAAGCTTAGACTTGTAGCTACTCTATGCAGCGATGCCACATGTTTTTGTGAAATGTCTGTATCAGAATAATTAAAATGTCTGTAAAAGTCTGTAGATGGTTGTGTAAATCCTATTTACACTAGGCAATTACTTTAAAAGTAGCTTGAAATTAAAAAACTATTGTGAAGAAATCGCTCGAATTCGGATACAATTATTCTAGTGCAATTTTGTTAAACACTGTTACTCTTTTGAAAGTCTGTAGATTTCTGATTACGTTTGTAGAAGACCATCAAAAGTCTGTAAAATACAGACATATCTGTAAATCTGGCATCGCTGACTCTATGAACCAAAAAAAAAAATAGAAAAAAGTTTGAGTTTCGGAAAATGGCTTTATTAAAATCGAAAAATCTCATATTTTGCTTTAAAATTTGCGTACTTTTCCTCAAAATAATAGGGAGATAAAAAATTATTCAGTTTTCTGTGGTTCATCGACAGACTACATATATTGTGAATTCCCATAAGGAAATCAAGTCGACCGTGAGCATCATGAATGCAGTACCGATGACGACATGGACGTGAACAAAAACGTGAGAGAAGACGGACCGAATGACCCTCAAGGTGCTGCAGACAAGGCACCTCATTTTTCGCCACCAAAGAAGAGGATCTCAACACGCAGCAGCAAGCTGCGTCAACAAGACCCTATGAATAGTTGAAAATTAATTTTAATTTTTGCACATTGTAAAAATCTTAAAAGACCCACGGCTCAGTTATGCTAACGCATTGAGCCATGTCAAATAAACAAGAAAAAAAGAAATCAAGTTAATTCGTTGAACGAGGTTTTGAGAAAAACGCTATTGTAGGGTGTCCCACATCAAATTGCATCACGGAAAAAACGCTGTAGAAAATAACTCATTGAGTATTTTCTCTTGAAAATTTGAGTAGAAGTGGTTTAGAGTGTATTGTTTACATTGTATTTTTGTCGTTGTCACAGAGATGCCAGATTTGCAGACATGGATGCAAATTCGCAGACTTTTAATTTTCGCTGCAGATTTTTTAGATGATGCAGATATTTGCAGATTTTTTAGTTTGGTTGCAGATATTTACAGACTTTCCAGTTTGGTTGCAGATATTTACAGATTTTTTAAAATAAAGGCTTTTGTTTACACTAGTTTTAAATCTACTTTAGGGTGTTCCATCATAAGCTGTTTTTCTCTACTTATCTTGGGCTATAAATGCACTATTTTCATTTAATATAACACATCATCAATAAGTCATTTTTGGTCAAGAATAGTTTTCCTGTCATTTTTTGTTCTTCCCAGACTTTTAAAATTATTTTTGCAGACATTTGAAAAAAGTATCTGGCATCTCTGCGTTGTCAGCTTTTCGGAAATTGTTTCCAATAGATTGAAATCTGCATGTGATATAGCAAATACGCGCTTGGAATATATGACTGTTCAAAATAAAAGAAGTTCAGCGTTGCCACCGGGAATTCGGGAGACTATTCTAGAGTTTCAATACTAATAATTAAGCGGATAAAATAGAATTCGATTTTTTTTGCCCACTACACCAGACGCCCCCTTAAGAAGTGCTCGAACACAGATCTCGAAAATTTAAAATTAATTTACAAATCACTTTTATATCTATTTGTAAGTATCTTAAGATGTCCCATAACATTTTTAATCTCAAGGGAGGATCACGATTTTGCCTTCGTGGTTTTGATGTACCATAGATTTATAACGTGTGAAATGAGATAATTAAATAAGTAAGTTTCCAATATTACGCAAGCATTCAAAAAATAGCGAAAAATGCACGAGTTACGAACGACAATTTATTTTACTTCTAGCTTTGGTATTCTCACAGGTCACTTGAGGGAACTACCAATAGAATAGTGCACCTTACCCGCAGGAATTCAGTTAGAATATTTTCAAAAAGTTAAACGATAAACATCTTATCTTGAATTCAGGTAGTTACAAAAGAACGTTTCCGTTAGTATTCTCCTAGATAAAGTTGCTGATAAAGTTAAGGCACAAGGGTAATAACTTCATCGCATCGTCGCGTTCAATGAGAGCTCCACAAAATAACGAGTTGCCATCTCGTCCGCCAGCTCTCCTTTCGGGAACTCGTAATGGCATGAAACGAATAGTACAGTTCTCCCTCATTCGCTGCAAGCCAGCATGCTATCGAATAAATTGAGTGAATTGAATATAAATTTTATCACACATTCTCAAATACACCCGCATAGGGTAGTTTGCCAATTTTAACCCTATTTTGACATCCGATAAATTTTTCGTGAATTGATATCAATCCGTCCACTATGATCCTAAGAATCAATAGAATAACAAACCTTTTGGATACAATATTTATGTAAAGCTCTAGTATAGAAGCAAAGCATGACTTCCCAATTGATACCCTACGATTTAAGCCTATGCGTGAACTAAGATAGCGGACACTATACGTACTGATATAATAGAATGGTGAGGTAACAATAGGAACATGGCTAAAACAGATTCAGCACCGTACTTTGTCCCGTTAGCATGGCTGACATTCAATTGGCGAGTCAACCTGGAACCAATGCTTTTCGTGAATAATCGTGGGCTAGGTAACGGTGAAACATACCAGTGAAAACTCTAAAATTGTGAATAAAAGTGCGGTTTCAAACAGGCCCACCCAGAGGCCCAAACTTCTGTCGGCTGTTGGGAAAACTTTCAAGACTCGAGTGGGTGCATTTTTCGCTAACCCACCTCTATACAAATAATGCTGCGTTCAGGTTGTCGGTGCGGTTCTAAGGAACTATTGTAATAAAAGTATGCAAGACATTTTCATTTTACCACCCGACAACGATCGTCCCAGGATCCATTCGTGTGCAGCTACTTGCAAGGGAAAAATACGTACAACCTACTATCATGCTAAAAGTCACAGAATGCGAATGGCTTCACTCTGCTGGAGGGGAAAACTTTTCAAATAAATGAATGCATAAATAAGCGTTATATGACGAAAGATGAATAACTCCTCACAGGATTCTTCGTCTGTTTGTGCTTGTTCGAGGGAAAACTCTTCGGATGATTTATCCGCTCGTAAGAGTGCGGTTTTATAGACATTTTTTTCCTGGTTGCAGTTTGTATTTTTTAAGCTAGAAATACTATCGAAAAAACTGATGCTTTGTTGCAACTCTGGATATGCGTAATTCAGCTAGAATAGATCTCAATCACATTGAACGATGAACATTCAACAATAATAGTAATAACGGCTAAAAATCCATATAATCTAGTGAGGATATTTTTATCCCTGAATCAATACCATGGACACTGCCCCGATAGAGAGTTCTACTTTGCAGTACAATTGACACTAACAAATAATATATTCATTATGAACTAAGCAGAAATATTTCTGGTACACTTCTGAAACACAATGTAGTTTAAATTAGCTGAAGTTGCCACCCGTCCTTTTTTAGAGTTCATGTCCTTAATTTCGACGATTTTTTGAGCGCCATTCAATCATTTTAACCTTTTCAAATTTTTCAGATTAAGTTTATGAACAAGCTTTTCAACCGTCATTTTGATTGGTCAGTTTGTTGTCAATAAAATTATTCACATGCATACATAACCTTCGTGACTCAAAACAATCAAAAGCTCTTTTACCCAAAAATGAATAAAATCTGCTTCACTTTCGGACACATTATTAATTCTATAGTAGTGCATCTAGTGGTCGGATTGACAATGTTGTAACGTTTTGTTTGGAAAATAACCTGTGTCAGTGGAAAAAGTTTCGCCTCTATATGCAGTCTTAAAAATGTGCAAAATGCAACACGAGAAGTTTGTTCAGCATACTCAAAACGAACACCCAACACTGGCCTGTCAAACGCAAAAGCATTTTGTTCCAACATCGAGCTATTCGTATAGCGCCCCGAGTAGTCTTTCCAGTTTTTTAGCTTCTTTACATTTGCCTAAAACTTTTAGATTGGGCAGAATTGCGGGTAGTTGCGTGGATTAATATCCTTGTGGACGAAATCCGCTTTTTTGTCACGGTACCACTGTAGTACCTCCCGATTGTAGTAGCAGGTCGTCCAATCTAAGTTCATCTAAGCCTTAATAAAAGCAGGTATCCATTTCTCCAGGTACTCTTGTTCTTTGAGTCTATTGTTTTTTTGGATAAAATATTAGTTTTGAGTCAGAAGCTGGAAATTCCTGATTGATAAAATCGTTTGGTTTGGTAAGCGATCTGCTCTTGTGACATAAAATGTTCATCACTCGGGCCCAACGAAGGATACTACAGGAACGAATTCATCCGAAAAATGGCCTTGATTGTGTATCGAAAGCACGACACTCCCCCATTGCAGCGTCTCATTGAACGGTTCTACACACTCAATTCGGCTCGGAAATTTCCCAAAAGCCGTGTAGTCAGCAAATTTAGAAACTGATGTCTCAGTGAAATATTTTCCGAGTCTCAGCTATCAAACGCCACTTTTACTGAACAACAATTGTTTGCTGAGATATCAGCGGTTGAAGTTTCGGCAAAAAATGCGAAAAAGACTGATATTGGTCGGAAAATTTAAGTGTGTAGGCAATTATTAAACGGCATTGGAGCATGCATGAGAAATACATTCCACCGTAGACTTTAAGAAAATTGGTTCCAAAACTACTCGAAAAGTGAGCACAATATTGTGCAGAATCTCACGGATGGCAGCAAGAGCTATTATTTTAATAATTGTTTGGATTACGAATTTAAAAGGAACAAGAACAATGTATGTATGCTACTTATTTTGCCAAGGTAGCAATGATAAAAGGTTTAACTGATGTTGTAAAAATTGTTCAAAATATGTGAAATTCAGGATGTGAACATACATTATTTGAGACTTCCTTGAATTCAATTTATCTATTACTTTTGCAAAGTACTAGTGACCGTACCGTACTATTCCTTCTGACAAGAGAGATAAACTTTGGTTCACAAAATACCGTACCCTCAGCGAAAAAGTTTCCCTCACGCTTGGACGAATCCCCTCCGGCGCGCAGTGTTGAAATCATTCAAGCCCAACTTTTACATTCGTCATCGACCGATGCTCCTGCTGTTTGCAACCTCTCCGCAGCGGACCCAGCATCTCATGGTGTAACCCAAAACAAGTGGGAGAAGGAACAAAAGTGGATGAAAAGTTTTCCCCCTCGTTCGATTGCATCCTTCACGGAGCGCGTGTCAATAACCTCAAAATATTTGCACTGGTCAAAGCCATAAAACAATTTTATGTTAAAACATTGCATAAATCTTCGTAAGTCAACTTAACCCCCACCAACCGACCAACCACTTTGTCGGACGCTCCGAAGACGCTCCGGGTCTCGTTTTGCTAGACGGTTACCAGAGTTTCCCAACTCGGCTTGTTTGTATAGAGTAGCGTCATACGTGCAAAGCGTGTACCGTATGTGTGATAATATTTGAACATTTGAGAATGCAAAAAAAAACAATCTGTTGTTCAAAACCCTTCCATGCTTATGTGGAGACATGCCGCTAAAGTAATTTCAGCAAAAATTAAAATAACACTCAACCAAGCATTTATAAAGTGTTTCAAGTTTCGTTGAAAAAGGCAATTTGTTTCGAAGAAATGTCTTAAAACGTGTAATTACACCATCCAAACAAACCAGAGAGCGTATATTTAAGAAATTTTACTTGCGAGAGGCAACAAACAAGAAACGTTACGCATAAGCGGTATTTCTCGACATAGAAAAGGCATATGATACTTGTTGCGATTGCAACGAAAAAGAGACAGTTTTTCCGATTTTCTGAACGTTGTATTTTACAGTATATGACAGCGTTAAAAAATACCTGCCGGAGGGATACATAATTTTTAGTGTAGGTGGTACATATTTCCAGTTAGTGGTTCGATATAATGTTTAGTTTATAAATTTAAGAAAACTTACGTTTAGTGTCCCTTTTATGTCTTTTACAGTAGTTCAATTGGTGGTGGTAATGCTAAAATAAGGTTTGTAGGTTAGGTTAAGTTTCACCACGTTTTCATACTGAATATTTTACCTCTTATTGCGTGTAGTATGATTAATTTAGTTTTTACGATACCGTAGATGAAAGGATAGCAGCTATGTAGTACCTAAGGATTTTTATGGTTTAATTTAATTTAGTTAAGAACAATATATAGCACTAAACTAACCAATTTCAATCAGCCGTACTAATAGCTGTAGGATTTAACTGCTTTTAATTAGAATTTTTCAATTTATCGTACTGCACTCGTTTTTAGAACTATAATTTTAGATTTACTGCACTGTACTTGATTTTAACTAGAATAATTAATCTACTGCACTATACTTGTAGTATTTAATCCTGAATTACAAATGGCAAATAAACTTTAGTAGAGTACAACTTTTCCTCGCTGACTTGCAATTCTTTTTTGACATTTCTCCCTCGATCATCTCCTAACGCCAGCGGCGCCCGATTTATAGGGGCGATCGCACGGCAAAGATGTTTACATATAGGTGCAGACTATTATTTTATTTGGATGTATGGTGCGGTGCAACGAGCAGTTGCGACACTCCCCCCCAGTACTTCGAGATCACTGGTCCGATGTACTTACAGTCGCACCAACGTCCAATACTGCAAGCTTCACTGCTGGTCTCTCCAGGACTCCTGTAGCAGTCTGCACAAGAGCGCGACGAACTTGTCCATCCTTAGACTGGATTGCACGAACCACCCGACCTTTTGGCCAGCAATTTCTCGGCAACGTTTCATCCACAATAACCACGATATCTCCATCAGCTATAGGCTTAACCTGCTTAAACCATTTCGTCCTTCGTGTCAGGGATGGCAGGTATTCAGAAACCCAGCGTCGCCAGAATCTATTAGCGTAAACTTGCGACATCTTCCAGGTGTGTCTCAGTACATAGCTGCTATCATCAAACGCGATCGGGGGCTTAGAACCGTCGGATGATCCGAGCAGAAAGTGATTCGGGGTTAACGCAGTGGACAGATCGTCCTCTTGCGGCAGTTCTGTGAGCGGTCGAGAGTTGATGATTAGTTCGACCTCGGTTAGCATGTTTCTCAGCAGCTCATCGGTGGGTGTGCGTGTGAGTTGTGTGTGTTTAAGGGCCTTCTTTATAGTCTGCACCAAGCGTTCCCAAGCTCCGCCGAAATGCGGGGATGCGGGTGGATTAAACGACCATTTGGTCTCGGTGGTGATGAAGTGTTTCATAATCTGTTCCTGATTCACTTGCAGCAACGCTTCCTTCAGTTCGCGACTGGCGCCGATAAAATTGGTTCCGCGATCACTGACGATTTCTATCGGTGCACCTCTTCTTGCGACGAAGTTTCTGATGGCGAGTATACACGAGTCTGTTGTGAGGCTGTGGGCTACCTCTATATGTATTGCTCGCACGGTGAGGCAAGTGATCAACACACCCCAGCGTTTCTCAATCCTCCGGCCGACAACCACCGACATTGGCCCAAAGTAATCGATACCAACGTAGGAGAACGGGCGACTGAAGGCTTTCAATCGCGTAGGCGGAAGAGCGGACATTTCTGGTGTAGCCGGCATTGCCTGTCGGTTCTTGCAGAGTTGACAGCGACCTTGCATATGACGGTATACAGAACGGAGCTGAGGTACGTAGAATCTACGGCGAATTTCGTTGAGCACGGTCTGGTGATTCATGTGGCAATATTTCTGATGGATGCTCATGATGATGAGATCTGTTATTGGGTGACGTTTCGGCAGCAGTATCGGGCGCTTGGTACACTCCTCTGCAAATTCGCAAGCGTCTATACGACCTTTCATTCGCAGCAGTCCATCTTCATCCAGCGTGGGACTGAGACCGTATAGAGTGCTACTCTTTGGTATCACTCTTTTCCACGGCACAGCGTTCGGTTTCTTCAGTCGCTCTATGTCTGCAGCAAACTCAGCATCTTGCACTTGCTTCAGAATAAACAGCTCTGCCTCCTTAAGCTCCAGTTGAGTCAGTGGACCGGTGGCAATGGGCTTTTCTGCCAGTTTCCTGATGAGATTCGCTGGATATCTTTTAACAAACGCTACTACACGCATCAACTTATTCCACTTCGAGAAATCTTCCCACCGAAACAGAGAACGCTGTACAGAGTGATGGAGCACATGTAGACGCTTTTCTTCCGCAGTTTGTCCGATTGGCGACATTGTGACAGGCCACTGAATTCTCGACATCCACAAAAATTCCAGGCCGCGGAACCATCGACTTTCAGGTGACAAATCTGGGAGTTTCTGCCACTTTGTGGCGTCATCCGCTACGTTTAATTTTGACGGAATCCAGTTCCACTCGTTCGGTTCAGTCATCTCCAATAATTCACTGACTCGCACTGCTACGAACTGGCTGTATTTTCGGTGATCGGAGTTAATCCAGCAGATAACATCACGTGAGTCCGACCAGAAGAATCTTTGCGTGGGTTTGAGCTTGTGTGTCTCCATGACATCGTTCGCCAAACGCGCTCCAATTATCGCTGCTTGAAGTTCCAATCTTGGAATTGACACGAACCGCAATGGGGCTACCCGTGTCTTCGCTCCGATAAGCGCACACTCCACTTCACCATTCTCCTCAAACCGCAGATACGCAACAGCAGCATACCCATTCTCCGATGCATCTACGAACACATGAAGTTGCATCACGTTCTGCTCTCCTACGCCGGTCTTTATTCGATAGCACCTCGGTACCTTGACATTTTCCACCTGCGGGAGGACTCGCAACCAGGTTTTCCACTTCTCGTGCTGCTCGGACTTAATCTGATCGTCCCAATTAACGCCACTTCGCCAGATTTCCTGAAGTAGTATTTTGAGGAACATTAGGAAGTGTGCCAATAATCCCAGGGGGTCGTAGATCATCATCAGAGTACTCAAGACCTGCCTCTTGGTTGGTATTATACGAGCTTGGAGTAAGTCGAAACTAATTCGCGGCGATACTTTGAATGTAAACGTATCCGTAGCAGTGCACCACCACATGCCGAGAACTTTCTCCGTTCCCATCTCATTCGATAGGTTTAAGCTTTTCTCACCCGGCCTGGCTTCTAGCTCTCGCAGCACTCTTTGTGAGTTTGATAGCCAGTTGCGTATTTCAAACCCGGCCTCTGCATGAACGTAGCGAACATTCTTCGCAAGTTGCACCGCATCTTCTTCCGACTCCTCACTGGACAGCATGTCGTCGACATAATGTTCTTTGACAATCGCCTCAGCCGCCCTCGGAAACTGTTTCTGGAATCGTTGCGCATTATGATTCTTCACATACTGCGCGCAGCTCGGTGAACAGCTAGCCCCGAATGTCATCACTTTCATTGCGTAGACGTCTGGACTACGATCTTGCTCACCATCACGCCACAGAAACCTCTGACATTGTTGGTCGTTCCTGTTCACCGAAATTTGGTGGAACATTTCCCGAATATCACCTGTAACGGCAACTCGATATTCTCGAAAACGGCGTAGGACAGAGGGAAGAGAACTAAGTTGATCAGGACCAGTTAACAGGAAAGTGTTCAGAGATGTTCCTGCAACCTTTGCAGCTGCGTCCCATACTATGCGAAGTTTCCCTGGTTTGTTAGGATTTACGACAGGGAATATGGGAAGATACCAGACTCGTGGAAATTCTTTCGACAGGTGACTTTTATTCAGTTTCTCAATATATCCGCTGCACTCGTAATCTCTGATTTTCTGCTTCAACACCTCAGCTAGTTCCGGTTCGCGCTGCATTCGCTTCTCCAAACATATCAGTCGTCGCATGGCCATCATTTTACTGTCCGGTAGTCGGACATCGTCATACCGCCAAAGCAGTCCTGTTTCGTATCGTTTTTCCTTCACGTGTGTCAGAGAATCTAGCAGCTGCTTCGCTCGTTCATCGTCTCTCGACAAAGGTGGTTTGATAGGATTCATTACTCCAACGCTGTCTAATGAGAAGTATGCCTTCATCGCACCATGTAGTTCGGCATCGTTCCGCTCGCAACACGGGCACACATGAAAGCTGTGGTGTGCTGTAAAGTCCGTCTCTGATTGTGGTGCCATAGAGCAGGGGCCGAATACTGTCCAGCCCAAAAGCGTTCTGGTGGCGATTGGTTCGTTGAATCCTCCTTCTCTGCTATCTAGCGCGTGACCCAGCCGGCAGTTGTCCATTCCTATCAGTATCTGCGGTCGAATATTGCGGTAGGAGTCAGCCGGCAAATTTTCCAAGTGTTGATAATGTTGCTCTAGTTCCTTCATCGCGAGAGTTTGACGAGGTAAAGCGAGACTCTGTACTGTGTGTACTTTAGAAATCCGGTATCTGCTCGAATCGTTTGTTCCAGAAATCTGCAACGGCAGCACCACGGAGTTCGTTTCCTGGCGCTGATGATCTGCCGTCCAACCAAGGCACAAGGGATGCGGTTCGCCTTCAAGATTAAGTTCCTTCAGTAAACTATGTTCCATCAGCGTTACTGATGAACCCTCATCCAAAAAGGCAAAGATGCGCACAGTCTTTCCTCGCCCATGAAGAAGTACTGGGATGTATCGAAAAAGAACCTTGCTAACTTTGTTGACGTGAGTGTTGCAAGTTTCGTTAGGCGTCTCTACACCAGCTCGAGGAATCGATATTTGTATGCTCTCATTTCGCTGGTATCTGAAATCATCGTGTAGCAGTTTGTGATGCATGTACGAACAACCGTTTCTTCCACAAGCTTCTTTTACTGAGCAGGCTCCGAAATGCTTAACCAGGCACTTCCTGCAGAGTTTGTTCTGCTTTAGTGCCGTCCATCGTGCCCCGACACCTAGTTCTTGGAACTTCTTACACGAGGCTACATTGCTGCATCCCCCTAGACAAATTACACACTGCTTGTTGTATGATTTCAGAGACTCTATTGAGCTCGATGCCTGACCAGAACTGGTTTCGAGATGAACGTGGACCTCTTCCTTTCGACTACGCTTCTCTGGCTTGGCAGCGTATATACTAATTGACGACGGAACCGTAACTACACATGCTGCTTCCACAAGCGTACCCAACCAGGTACTGAAGTCTGACAGTGTGATTCCTTGTAAAGATTGTCGATGTTTCGCCCAATCGAGCTTAATGGTCGGTGGTAATCTTTCAACAAGCTCTTGGAGAAGTGCTACATTGCACAGATGCTCCTTCAATCCACAAGCCACTATCGTTGCACACATGTTCTGGACTGCGACACCGAAATCAATCAGAGTTTCCAATTTCTCTGTCTTCGGTGTAGGCATTTCCCGAATCTTGCACACTAGCGAGTGTACGATAATCTCTGGACGACCGAATAGCGTACGTAGCGTATGAATAACACCTTCAAGCCCAGCTGGATATAGCAATCGGCTTCTTACCACCTCGAGAGCTTTATCTTTTAAAGATCTCTGAAGTCTGAGCAGATTTTCTTCGTCACTAAACCCGCACATCTTGGTGGTGCTTTCATAAGTGGCGATAAACAGAGGCCACTTCTCAGGATTGCCAGTGAAGATGGGCAGTTCCTTTGCCACTGCATGCCTCGCTGCAAGCTGACTTCTACTTAGTTCGTGAGACGGTGCTTCTGATGGAACGTCAGAATGATGATTCTGCTCGAATGGATCCGCATCGACGTTCAAACCACTGCTATTTCTCTGCATTTGGTCACGAGTGCTGATTTCCATCGCTCTTAATCTTCCTTCAAGACGCTTCGTATCTAGACTCTGCTTTTTCGCCATCTCCTGAAGCCGTTTGTCCATTCGCTCGAGCACCTGACACATATCCGTCGCCACGCGGTTCTCATTTCCTAGCGTAGTGGAATTCGCACTAGGTGGCGGCACAGCCGGCGGGGCAAGCAACTCATCTCGAATTTGTTGCTCTTTCTTCTCCAGGCGGCGTTGGAACTGGTGCTGCAAATCATCAACCGTATTCTTCAACTCGCGATCCTTCTCCTGAAGCATTTTCTCATATGTCTGCTGCTGTTCGTCGAACCTACGTTCCATATCTGCCATTTGCTTCCGAAATTCCAAGACTAACTTCTTTTGCTGCTCTTGGGTGCCTTCCGTCTGTTGATTTGTTCCTCCTGGCACTGAAACCGTTAAAAGGGTCGGAGTGACCTGAGCTGTCCGCCTTTTTTCGCACGATGAACAATTCCAGTCGACTTCCTCGATCCCTTCGTCAACGCCCACGCACCTAAAATGGAACCATCTACCGCAGTCGTCGCAGCATACCATCCGACTGTCGTCCGGATCATCGCACACACCACAACTCACACCCGGTTTCGGCACATTTTCTCGCCCGTTTTTGGGCATTGTTAAAGCTTCCCCGATCGCGAAGTAAACGTATTTTTTAAAATGTTGCGATTGCAACGAAAAAGAGACAGTTTTTCCGATTTTCTGAACGTTGTATTTTACAGTATATGACAGCGTTAAAAAATACCTGCCGGAGGGATACATAATTTTTAGTGTAGGTGGTACATATTTCCAGTTAGTGGTTCGATATAATGTTTAGTTTATAAATTTAAGAAAACTTACGTTTAGTGTCCCTTTTATGTCTTTTACAGTAGTTCAATTGGTGGTGGTAATGCTAAAATAAGGTTTGTAGGTTAGGTTAAGTTTCACCACGTTTTCATACTGAATATTTTACCTCTTATTGCGTGTAGTATGATTAATTTAGTTTTTACGATACCGTAGATGAAAGGATAGCAGCTATGTAGTACCTAAGGATTTTTATGGTTTAATTTAATTTAGTTAAGAACAATATATAGCACTAAACTAACCAATTTCAATCAGCCGTACTAATAGCTGTAGGATTTAACTGCTTTTAATTAGAATTTTTCAATTTATCGTACTGCACTCGTTTTTAGAACTATAATTTTAGATTTACTGCACTGTACTTGATTTTAACTAGAATAATTAATCTACTGCACTATACTTGTAGTATTTAATCCTGAATTACAAATGGCAAATAAACTTTAGTAGAGTACAACTTTTCCTCGCTGACTTGCAATTCTTTTTTGACATTTCTCCCTCGATCATCTCCTAACGCCAGCGGCGCCCGATTTATAGGGGCGATCGCACGGCAAAGATGTTTACATATAGGTGCAGACTATTATTTTATTTGGATGTATGGTGCGGTGCAACGAGCAGTTGCGACAATACTACTTGGAGGCGATTGATACTCGATAAGCTGAGCACGTTGAACATCGGAGGAAGAATGTTGAGCTACCTCTCACGGTCCTTGGAGAAAAGAACCTTCAAAGTTGCAACAAACGGAGTAGTCTCAAGCGAACAGGAAATGGAAACCGGCCTATGCCATGGGTCAGTACTGAGCGTAAACCTATTTCTCATCGCCATTGAAACGATCACTCAGTTCTTACCAAATGGAGTATTCTGCATTATCTACGCTGATGATGTGATTCTAGTAGCCGAAAGGATTGATTACGCGCAAGTGGAAGCAAAACTTCAAAACGCTTTAGATGCGATCACCGAATGGGAAACCAAAACCGGCTTTAAAATATCAGCCGAAAAATGCGCTACAGTGATCTTCAAGGCTACCAGAGCCAGAAAAATCTCAGAATGCAAATTGCAAAAAAATGGAGTGCTGATTCCGCGAAACAGTACACATAAGTGCCTCGGAGTAACGTTCGACCAAAGCTAAACTTTCCAAAAACACGTTGAGGAAATTAGAGCAGCCTGCAAACAACGATTACAGTTCCTCCGTTGCATGGCCAACAGGTCCTGGGGAGGCGACAGTAAAACAATAACAAAGCTATACAAAGCCACTATATTAGAAAAAATTCTGTACGCAGCTCCAATCATAGCATCTTTCCAGGATTCTACTCTGAGAAAACTTGATACCCTGCACAACACCGGACTAAGAGCGATAAGCGGAGCATTTCAAACTAGCCCTATCGAAAGCCTGCACGTTGCAGTTGGAATTCCCAACCTGCGAACGTTGCTACAACAACGCACGGCAATGTTTGCAGCAAAAATGAAAGCGTGCGAGGACAGCAGCAACGACGAACCGTCACTCAACGAGCGAAGCAGCGAGCAATCCAACGTGTCCGACGAAGAACTTACAACTGATAGCAATGGGAGTTCTGGAGAACTATGGGGCACTCCAAAACCAAAACAGGAAACAGAACTTACCGAACCAGCAAGAAATCGCGGTAACAACATACTGGAGGAGTTGGGGCTCAAATTGCCTCTACTGAACATTTTCACAGTACCAAAATCCGCACCTTGGAAGAGAACCCGAATTGCTGTGGATAAAAGTCTACTTCAACCAGTCAGACAAGGATATTGCAGCGCGGTCATCCAACAACTTTTCCATAGACTCAAGTTGACTCGGTATCGAATCCATCGATTCGTATTTACAGGCGGCTCGAGAAAAGACAACAAGAGCGGGTTCAGTGTAGTCACCGACGATGTTGTGATAATACGCCGAATCGACGACACGAGCAGCATTTACGCTGCAGAAAGCGAGGCAGCGATGGAAGCGTTATCGTGGGTGGCAAGCCAAGACGGAGCAGGTGCATATCTTATATGTACCGACTCACTGAGCGTAGTTACCGGGTTAGAAACACTTAAAATTACCAGTAGATGGAGAGATGATATCGGGATGCTATACAATCACTGCAAGAACACACAGAAAGATGTCACATTTTGCTGGGTGCCCAGTCACATCGGCATAGCGGGAAACGAACGGGCGGATAGAGAAGCCAAAGCAGCACTAGAAGGTATTATAGACACGGAAACAGCGTTGGATTATAAAGAAAGGCGAAGAAACATAACAAAACGTACCGTTTGGATATGGCAAGAGCAATGGCAATCCACAACAAACAACAAATTACGCGAAGTGAAGAACGCGGTGACCCCATACATAGCAACTGGAAAAACTAGACGGGAAAATGTGGTGCTTACCCGACTCCGGATTGGACACACAAGCCTTACACACAAATTCCTGCTTGAGAGAGACGAACCACCAAAATGCCGGGTTTGCAACGAGCGTTTGACGGTGAAACACATCATCGCTCTCTGCCCACGAATGGAAGATGAACGTAGAAGCACAGGACTACCAACGAGTATGAGAGAAGCATTAGCGGACGACGATGCGTCAATCAACATTGTAATTGAATTTTGAAAAAAGACAGGATACTTTGAAAGCATTTAGAGCCAATCCCGTCAAAAAAATTTTTTTTGCCTAAGACCCGAATGACGTACCGTTAAAGGGTCTATAAATTAAAAAAAAAACAAATGACGACGTTCCCATAGGCTGCTATTGAATTTCCTTAAATTCCGACATCCGGTTCCGGAGTTACGGATTGAAGAGTGCGGACACACAGCAAATTCACATTTTTGCCTTTCTCCTATAGAAAGGTTATGCAATCACTCTGAACATCGTCAACTTAATCCCGGCCATTTTTTTTTTGACTTACACAGGCTTATGGGGATACGGTGAAGGCTCCCCCACATCACTCAGCACCCTTCCCTAAACCGCCCTTCCCTCTTCAAGTACCCCTCCACGCGAATAAAATTTTCTAATTCCTCTACAATAAATTTTCCTAGTTGGTCTGAAAAACCAGTGCAAAATTTGGTTTAAAATCATTTTGAGTTGAGAAACTAATTTAAAATTTCTTAACAAGTTGAAATTTTTTGGCGGGGTCCAAATCCCTGAACTCGCCTCCTGGATTCGCTGCTGGTTTCAAGTTTTTCAGCGTCGACATATAGCGACTCAAGTTCGTAGCTGTCGATTCATTGTACGTATGTGTAAATCGCATTGAATATTTAATAGACATTTCCACCATTATATTAAATATAACCGGCCATAGAATCGTAGTTTGGACAAATGAGAAAGGCACAATTGCACCACTAGGTGGATTAAAACGGGTTTTTAAATAATTTTTTATAAAATATGCAGTTGTGGTCCTTTATTAAAACTAGTACCCTAAAGTTTTATCATGTATGTCATAGCAAAGTTTTATAGCGTAACTACGGAGGAAAAAAAATGATAGCTGCATAAAACCATGCATGCTCTAGTCCGTGTACTTAATCATCGGATTCTATTTGCTTGAGTAAGTTAATATTTTTTTTGTTTGAGGATGTTTAATTTTAACTTATAGTTCCCGTATTCGGTTGCTTACCGTGTTCGTTTTTTCTGTTCTCTCAAGTTCGCCCGCTATCTTCCTTCACGATTTTCCTTACCATATTATTGCAGATCTTATGTTTTACTACCATTTTCTTGTGGAACTAAAAGGATTGGCCTGATTTTTTCTTCGAGCACTTACAGGATTTGAGTTCACCCCGAACGCGCAATAGTTGTAATTTCTTCTCTCGGTCTAGAACCCTTTTTTCCAGTACACCGGGCACTTCAACGGCAATTGAAATATTTTTTAGTACAGATCACGAGTACGCTATCACTTAGGAATTTTGTAACTCTGTGACTAAGCAAATCGTTTTCTGCTTTACACAGCCGACACTGCAAGGTGGTACAGAATGTAAATTGAGAAAGAATTTTAACTTTTCGCCAAAACTTAATAACTAAACCTTACAATATGTTTAGGAGTCTGGTTGTACTTTACAAAGCCCTTCTATTCGCTTGAACAGAAGCTAGGGTGGTTCTAGATAGAGCCTGTCTTCGATGAAGTAGTACATATAACTAATTTTAGACAAATTTGCTAAAGACACGTAAGCTGTATTTTTCGTTCTTTCCATTGCACGAGAAATCCAAATGTTTATGGTGTTGCTTAAAAAACGGTTTATATTTGTATAACTTTTGTAGTTTTTATTTTAAACTAAATTCACCTTGGGATAACTTGAAGGATGTTTTTGGGCGCATACTTTGTTTTTATATACCAACTTCTAAACTTTTTCCGTTTTAAAGTTATGAAAACTTTTACATAAAATATACGGATTTTTCAAATGACTTCGATTAGGGCACTTATCATTAATTACCGCTGCTATCATATAAAGTATCATGTCCTGCGGTATACATCATCAAAAAATGGCAAATGTGATATTTTTATATCTTGCAATGTTTACTCAAAAGATTTGATAAAAGTATACATAACTTTCTAACGAAAGAAAATTCTCGATACAGAGTCAATAATATCTGAAAGTCTTCAAAAATATCTGAAACTCATATAAACGAAAAATTAAATCTGCAAAAGCTATATAAATAAGACCATTTATTATGAAACGCCTAAGTTTTTGGTAAAAATTTTGGGTAAAATGGCAAAGATTTCCAGTGTCTTCGGCAAAGTTTAAAAAAAATATATTTCTTCAATTTTATTGAAGATTACGAAGCTCTATCTCGCACCATTAAAAGGTTAATATCTTGATATTGACAAATTTAGAATGACCTTTTATTTAAGATAACAGAAAAAAATTGAAAAGTGCAAAATTTTATCGTGAGTACGAAAGCATGACTTTTATATTGTCCATCGTGAAAGTAATTTGAACAGATGTACTACCAACGGTAAATTCATGAAAATCCTATTTTCAATATAACTTTTGCAGTTTTTCTTTTTGCTAACATATTCTTTAGATGATTTTCAGAGTGCTTGAAGTCGAACATTTTATTCTATGTCTTTTGAATAAGAGAAGATAGAGTTTCGATGTGTTAGAAAAACTGCAAAAGTTATATTGAAAATATCTGATAAATAACAAAAATTGATTTTTTGAAATCAATTTTATGAAATTTTAAACTATCGTTTTCGCCATTTTTTGCTCAATTATACCTAGAATCATGACCTTATATGTTGCTGAAAAAGAATTATCTTTCAGTGATATTGGTATTCCAAAAACACCCAGTTTGGCGACAAACTGCTCACAACTTTTCAACGACAACAGTACCGGAAAAGATATAAGATTAAAACAGCATTACAATAATATACCCTAAACCTTGATTTTAACTTTCTTCCAAAATGAAAAGTATGACGGATATATGTCTTTAGTAAACTAAAATTTGTCGTTCTACAGCTACAAGGCTTTCTTTATTGTAGAGATTTTAACCTTAAGCGCGTTTTTCTAGTTAGTAGAAAACTACGCTTTGCTATACCATGCCTTCGTATTACTGTAATGGCAGACTGAAAAATGAAAAATACCATGCGAGATGTTTATTCCTTACAAGTGTAGGGTTTTAATTTCTATTTCTTTCGTGAATGAACTTTCTTTATTCAAATAAACAGTTTTGGTTCAAGCACATTAGATGTACGCAAGCCTTTTATATGTATTACCAATACAATTGTATCCAAATATTGAAAAAAAAAGCAAAATAATGAACTAAGTTTTGGACATTATGGAAAGTTGCAGTGTTATGACCTGCATCTGCATTTGGCTACGGCTGTTACCTTTGTGATTATACCCTTTTTGTTTCGGTAACTGGCACAGAGTACACAAAAAACTCTCCCTCGTATCAGAAGTTTCCGTAGTTCTATCTTTGATGACCTCAAGAATATAATCATTGAACCGAATAATATGGGAGATAATCACTATATAAGCAACACGATTGATTTAATTGTTGAATAAATAATAAAATCCATCATTCTTTCTTTCATGAGCTGTTCTTCAAGGCAAACATTTTCTTCTTGGACAATTGTACCATGCATGCAGGGATGTAATGCACCTCAGAGCAAATGAAGAGAAGAATAAAAAACGCTCTTTACACTTTTCATGCGAACCACCGCTCTTCTCTTTCACAATAAACCTTTGCACTCCGATGTGTGCTGCTCCCATACGTACATTCTACTCTATGGCTACAGACCTCAAAGAGTAGAAATAAAGAGGCTCTTTATTGTGAATCTAACCAAAACCAACAACCAAAACCAAACCAAAAATTGTAGTTTGATTCGCCTTTCTACCAGTGAGGGGAGGCACAAAAAGTGGCTCTTCAAGGTGACTCTTTGAATGAAATTGTGCCGCTCTTGGTGCACAAATCTTTCTCCTTTTCGTTTTCAAGTTTCTCTTAGTGCGGTCGTTCTGCACATCTCAGTGTTTTTGTGCTGCTCTATTTTTCATCGGTGCATTTCGCTCTTTGTGGCCAATTGTGTGAGCAAATAACAATCCTGCATGCATCTATGTAAGAACTAATCTAAGTTACTGTGCGATATTCATACCTTCAGATAAAAAAGATTGATTTTAAACAAGAGTTTATTTGTTTATTTGTTTATTTGTTGTACCGTCACCAACAGACCCCTTGGCCCCAATGGTGGTTACTTAAACTAATTACATTTCAGAATACGAATTATTTTAGTTTTTATCGAATTCCTTGTCAGGTTGAAGTCAAACGCCGTCGCCACACTGTTAAACACACGCTGGAGTCCGGTAACAGCGCCCTGGCGCCCATAGTTAGTTCTCCTGAATGGGACTCGCAGAAGAGAGTTATTGCGCAGAGCTCGAACGCGAGCTTGAAGATCGAGGCGTCCGAGGATTGTAGGGCAATCCACCCTGGCAGACAGTAAGTCTGAGACGAACAGGGCTCGAGAGCAGTCCCTCCGGATGCTTAGAGTATCGAGCTGTATTAACTGACAACGGTTTTCGTAGCTCGGCAGCTGAAATCTGTTTTGCCAAGGAAGATGTCGGAGTGCAAAGCGTATGAACCGGCGTTGGACGGCCTCGATTCTGTCGACACCGTTCTGGTAGTAAGGGTTCCAAACAGCAGAACAATATTCCAGTGTTGAGCGAACCAGCGCACAATAGAGAGATTTTAAACAGTATACGTCCTTAAAGTTTTTCGCTATTCGGAAGATGAACCCAAGCTGTCTTGAAGCCTTATCCACAATGGATGATGTATGTGGTTTGAACGTTAGTGCCGAATCCATGATGACTCCGAGATCCTTGACGTTAGAGTGTCTTGGAATACTCGAGTCGAAGAGATGGTAGTTAAACTGAATCGGATGGCGTTTCCGCGTGAACGTAACGATTGAGCATTTGCTCGGGTTTAAAACCATTCTGTTTAGATCACACCACGTACTAAAGCTGTCCAATTCCCTCTGAAGAAGCTCGGCATCGGTTTTATCCCGTATTTGTTGAAAAATTTTCATGTCGTCGGCAAAAGAAAGGCGGGGTCCTTGTAATTTGATGTTGACGTCATTAAAGTAGAGGAGGAATATCACTGGACCGAGATGGCTTCCTTGTGGGATGCCGGATGTAGCGAAGAATGGTGTAGATAGACAGTCCTTAATGCTGATTTGAAGTTGCCTTCCATCGAGGTAGGAACGAAACCAGCGCAGAAGTTGTCCATGAATACCGAGTTTGTCCAGCTTCGCTATTGCGATATCATGATTGATTTTGTCGAAGGCCGCAGATAGATCCATGTAAATAGCATCGGTTTGCAATCCGTCAGCGAATCCATCCATTGCATATGTTGTGAACGAGAGCAGGTTAGTCGTTGTCGATCGTTTAGGCATAAATCCGTGTTGATCGTCTGCAATGTAGTGTTTGCAGTGAAAGAAAAGAGGGTCTAAGACAACCAGCTCGAATAGTTTTGATACTGCACTTAAACACGAGATTCCTCGATAATTGTCAATGTTCGATTTGTTTCCTTTTTTGTGAACTGGAAACATGTGCGCTGCTTTCCAGCAGGAAGGGAATGTTCCAGTATTGAGTGATAGCACAAAGACTCGCCGAAGTGGTTCAAGAAGCCCGCTGATGCACTTTTTGACAAAAATCGAAGGAACGCCATCTGGACCCGGGGAACTAGATGCTTTCAGCTTGGAATTTGCTGCAAGAATGGCAGCATTATCGACACAAATTCGGTTGATGGTTCGTCCTAGAGAAGGAGTTAGATTTGAAGCGGCAGCGACTTGTTGTGGGGAAAGGTTCTCGTCGGAAAAAACGCTTGAAAATTTGTCGGAAAACAATTGGCAAATTTCCTTAGTGTCGGTGCCTAAAACTCCATTTAATGACATACAAGATGGTAACCCGGATTCTTTTCGCTGCTCGTTCACATATTTCCAAAACGACTTGGGCTTGGATTTCAGTTGACGTTCGACGTTTCGCTGATATCTAAAAAAGGCACGTCTGCTTTGCTGTTTGTATTCGTGGTTGAGTTGAAAGTAGTGGTTTCGTAATGCAAGTGTCTTATGCTTCGAGAACTTTTTAAATGTGGCTCGTTTGGCAGTTTTTAATCGTCTAAGCACTGTTGATTGCCAGGGAGGGTGTTGATTTGTGCTGACTGTTCGTTTTGGCACATGACGGTCGATTAGGTAGTTAAGAATATTAGAAAACGTCATCGCTGCTTCGTTCGCGTCATCATTGTTAAGATTTTCGTCCCAGTTTATATCCAACAGCGTGCTAACGATGCTGTCGTAGTCAGCGTTTTTAAAATCGTAGACGATAGAGCTTGAGACGTCTTCAAAACTCACTCCTAGGTTACCAGCGAGTACAAGATGTAGTGGGGGATGATGGCGCACATGCTGAACTAAAGGTGTCGGAGCGGCGCAGCAGTACGGAGCGTAGTCCCGGGCACTTACAAAGCAGAGGTCCAATGTACGTCCGTTCTCGTTGATGATATTATTAATTTGCCGAAGAGTTGCGCTACTGTAGTTGTCCAAGATACAACTGGCATTGTTGATAAGCACAGATTTTTCGATATCCAATCGTAGAAATCCATTACTTGCTGGGCACCAGGTCAAGCCAGGTAAGTTAAAGTCGCCCAGTATAACAATATCATCAGATGGGGCAGCGATCGAGGTGATGAAAGAAACGGAGGAAAGATGTACATCGATCAGGCTGTAATCACGAATTCGGTCAGGTGGAAAATACACGACACACAGGAAGAGATTGCGATCGGCAAGTTTCACTGATATCCACACTTGCTCGGAGCTCTCCCACCGCTCATCGTTGATCACTCGGGCTTTTATACCATGGCGAACGGCGATGAGTATACCACCACCTGATGTCTTGCGGCTGTTGAGGGCATTGCGATCACAGCGGAAGACATCAAATGTTGAACCAAACACCTGCTGAGACAGAGTACGGTTGTTGAGCCACGTCTCGGTTAAGGCGATGACGTCATAACAGCAGCCCGTGGTCGCGAGCAAATAGCTGTCCGTTGATGAATTTAAGCCACCAACATTCTGGTAGTAAATCTCGATGTTATTGGATGACGGATCAGGTTCTGCAGAGGGCGAATCAACTGCATCGCGCTCCAGAATGCAGCGATCATCATCGGCGACAGAAATAGTTGACATCTCGTCACAAGATGTTAGAGCAAAAGGCAAATTACTGGAAGCGAAGAATACATCAGCGCTTGAAGTGTTCGGATCAGATGTATACTTGCCATTTGTGGCGGGTTGGAAGACCCTTTCACCCATCCCACACACAGGACCGGGACGACTGATGATCGCTGGCTGCAATTGCTCGACTGTGGCGGGGGGCTCGAGGGCTTCCATAGTGCCAACTGCGGTGCGTCCCAGTATGCGTTGAACCCCGATGGAGCGATGCGGAGAGCAGGAACGGGACGGTAGTAGCTTACGGCGAGTGTTGGACGATGAACTAGAAGCGTGAATCGGTTTAACCGTTGTATCGTTACAATTTGTATAATACTTGCCGAGAAAGGCGGCTTGGAAGACCCCTTCTCCACCCACACATACAGGACCGGGACGACTGCTGAACGCTGGCTGCAAGGGCTCGACTGTAGCGGGGGGATCGAGGGCTTCCATTGTACCAACTGCATTGCGTCCCAGTATGCGATCAGCGTCGACACTCCTTCACAATGGCGGTGTAGCTTGGTATAGTGGCATTGCCAATCGTTGCGGAGTCCTCTGTAGGGTTGATGGGCCGGGTTGACTTAGCGGAATACATGCGGCTTCCGAAGGCGTAGGAAAATCAGTCGGTGGGCACCAAATGTTCTGGGTACGGCTATCCTCAAATTCCCTGAACAATATGCCTTGCGGCCATGTGTCAGGGTTAAGAGCTGCTTCACGGTACTTTGGGTGAACTCCAACTTTGAAAGATATGAAGTTCAGAGTACTGACGTCTATGCCTTTTTTAACAAGCGGAATGACCTTTATTTCCTCGTTGCAGTTTAGCCCTTCTTTGGACATTTTTTCGACTGTCTCCTTGCTAACGCTGGGATGAAAGCGGGAAAGATACATCCAGAGCAACGGAGTGGGAGGAGGAACCGTGAGAATGTTGCTATTATCGACTAGCTTTCGACCGCCGACAAGAATACTGCTCGGATCAGGACCATCCTCGCGACGACGTTTCTGAGGTGGTCGAGATGTACCGGAATTTGGCCGGACTGGAGTGGCTGTTGAAACCTTTCTGGCGAGGTGCGAAATTTGCTGGTTATTTTTTGATAACTCTGCCTTTAGTTCAGCACAGACGTCATCCGTTTTCCCAGCGATAGCAGCGATAACACATCCAAGCGAGGAAACGGTGTCGCGAAAGCGAGCAAACTTTTTGGGCCTATTTTAGTAATATGCAATTTATTGGTTGTACGTCCAGAAATCAACGCGAGTTGAGTTACTTCATGCGAAATATTCGGTCTGCTTATTTATTTGAGCAAAGGTTTCTTCAAGTATATACAGCAGAAAAAAATGTTGATAGAGTTTTATCAGCTTCCAGAGTAATTCTACAACATCAAATAACTTTCCAACATTCACACTCTTACTACCCGAGGCCATCACCGTCAAAAAGTGAACTCTTTGAAGTGATACTTTAACATGACATTTTATGCCTAACGTTCATAATGCCTATCGTCCAGTTGGCAAAGCTTTATTATCGTGCAACATGAGGCCAATCTATGTCGCCATTCACCTCTGATACAGAACTCCTATACCTTACCTCCCCGCGGTTCCAACCGGGATACAGGTCTCCTTTTGCCGTTGTTTACTTAAACTCGCGACTGGGTCGGGTTATATCTCCAGCCGTTGTGAAGTCGTTCACTTCGACAAGTTGACGGATTGGAGCCTGTCTCAGTTTCGTTTCGAGCAGGAGTGGCATTAGTGAAGACCGTTTAGGATATGTGGTCGTATGCTGACAGGGAAGGGGGACAAGTATTTTTTGACAATAAACAGTTGTTCGGAAATCAGCCCCAATAAGACTTCAATCTGTCTGGTATCGAAGATCAAGGGTCAATTACATGCTGAAAATTCGCGGCGTCTGTTTTTTATGAATCTAATTTCGAGCTCCATTATTGCTAGCAAACTCGTGTCTCAGGTTACCTATCCTTTGTATTTCCCGTCAATGTTCAATATTATCGTTTATACGTATATTTCACCAACAATCCGATCTGGAAAATATGAAACACTTTCCTTGATTTATAACATCTCGAGTTATCGTAACTCTGTCTGTACAACGTGTCACTCGGTAGTTTTTAACCCAATAGATATATCGTAGAAAAGGAGTAGCGAATTCTTTTTGAGTATTGTCGAAATAAACAGTGATCCGACTCATTATACAGATAAGATTATCTTATCTAGGCAATACTCCCACGGTCGGCTTTGTGGAGTTCAAATTGCTTTTGTTTAGAAAACAAAATACTCTCGGTAGCCGGCTACCCAGAGTTTAAAAAGAACAAAAAACTAAATAAGATCTTTTCTACTTCGAGTGATCGTTTACTCGAAAACCAACTAAATAACTACCTAATAAACCATGCTTTACAGGTCGCATCGCTTGCTTGGAGGGAATCCTATACCCTTCCAAACGACCAACTCCGCGACACCTATGGAAGAGCCTGATGAATCGTCTACCTTCCGTAAAGTAGGGTGGAGCATCAACACTTCTCGTCTACCTTATCCTTCCCCGTGAACGATGGAGATGGAAGCGACCGGCAATAATGGCTATCATGATGTTGATGTTTTTATATGGATCGGATTGGTATGAATTCCTACTTACGACTTCCTAAGCAACTTTTATTAGATAATCAGCGGTGATGAAGTCAGTGTGCAATTTTGTAATTTTATTCTGATCGGGTAGTATGTAGCAGACATAGTAAAACAACATTATATGCACAGGTGAAATAGGAATCTTCCTTCTATGATTGTGCAAACAATATCACGCATACGGTAGGAGAAAAGGAAAAAAACAACACGACAACGGAAACGATGATCAGATGATCCTATTGGTTGTATACTCCACTCAGCATGTCGGTGCAGTAGTGACTGCGAATGACTGCGAAGCGGAACCGAAAGTCTGGACAGGGTACCGAAGGATATAGTTCAGAATACTGGAAAATTGGTCATGATGCACTTTGTATGTTTTGTGTGGTAATAATTTTGTCTTCTGTTTTTTTATTGGGTGTTCAACCCATTTGCACCATATTCTTATTGTCATCCTGCCCATTTGAATGCCCCAATTTTCGGGTACTCGATTCAAATTTAAGTTTCTCTCAAATTCAATAATCTTCAGTGTTCACGTCAGCCCGTAACTGTACCTACTGAAGAACGCTTCAAATATATTGATATTAACTATCGATTGTAAACGCAGTTCATCGAATAATGTGCGTTACGGATTTAAAAAAGGTGAAAAACAATTTTTGTTTTGTTTTTATTGACTGAGAATATTTTGGGGAACATATTTTTAACTTCTCTTATTTTTTTTAATTTGAATACTATTCACACAGTTGGTTCGCATAAAACGTAACACGTAGCAGTAACGTTTCGCGTAGTATTTTTATATTCTTAGCCACACTTTCCACGTCACCCTTCAAATAAAATCGATTTAGGTTTGAATCTGAAGATTTCCGCAGATTGGGTTTTGCGTCCTCGGCAGCGACAAATCCAAACGCTTCCTACCATCATTCAACATTGACAAACGGAAACAAAAAATAAAATGTAACAGAAAACAAATTGCTGTGAGATAAACGGAATCGGTTGAACCCGACACGAGTTCGTTGCTGTCAATGCACATCGCTCGATACGAGGGTATGGAGGAGGACAAGGGTACGATATGATTTTTCCCAAAGCAGAGGTAATTTATTTCTACAGCTTACATACATCTTTCTATAACTGCGTAATAACGGCGTTGGGCGGCGAGAACAGCACGACACTTAGCAAAGACATGCAGGAATCAAAAAGTCAAACACCCGTGAGAAGGGTTTGACAGCGAGCGTGAAGATAACGTTTGCATATGGTAGTGCTAACAGTTTTCCAGGGTGTTGATGTGGAAATCCGCAAATTTCGGAATGGTACAGAAAGTTTACTCGGGTCACATCCTCCGTAGAAGGACGTATTGTTGACCGTATGCTTTGTTAGTCACAAAACACGTTGACGA
Source organism: Topomyia yanbarensis (assembly GCF_030247195.1). Taxonomy (NCBI): domain Eukaryota; kingdom Metazoa; phylum Arthropoda; class Insecta; order Diptera; family Culicidae; genus Topomyia; species Topomyia yanbarensis. The sequence continues at coordinate 154,742,807 of NC_080671.1, forward strand.
TGAACATTTCTATTTACGTTTGTACATTCACTACGCTGCATTCTTATAATGTATACTTTAAAATTACGTGAAATTACCCCAATGTGAAGTTTTCATCAAATTCGGATCTCTTTTGAGGTTTTGACCGACTTTTGTATGGAAGATGGTCACTGCGCGAAGACTCAATTTGATAAACATATGAATAAAATTGTTTTTTTTTAATTTTTTTCTTTCATCTTATTTCATTTCACACAAGATTAAAAATCCTTGAATACTAAAAATCCAAACTTTAAAAATAAGCTTCCATTTTTTGGCACGGTTCCGGTTTTGACAACTTAAAAAAATAAAATAGTTGCCAAAAACGGAATGCTACTGTGTCTTACGCACTCAAATATACACAATAACTGGCAACATACTTCACTTTGTTATATCGAATGATTTTCAATCCAATGGAAACTATTTTTAGAATTGATAATGAAAAATATCTTCAAACGCTGCTCATGCTGAGTTTTCGAGATAATTTTTCGATCAAGAGGATTTTCTACTCATCGAATGGCGTAATTTTTCGTGAAAGTTTGTAAGTTGTTAGAAAAGTCAACCGAATATGTCATTTTAAAAGGAGTGTTCGAAATAGAATCTGCTGTGTCGCGAACTATCAGTTATGTTGCCTTATCAACTTCATTTTTTAAATGATTATATTTTAAAATAAGGCTAGTTTTGTTTTTGGATCAATAAAAATTTGCATTTCTGGTTGTTGCATAGACTATGGTGAATACGATGAAGAAGGAAAACTAATGTTTGGGTACACGTAATTTGATTCTCTACGGCTGAAAAAATATTAACTTCAATGATTATTTCGGGAGATTTTAAGGCTCAAGTTACCTCAAGGCTTGGTAGTATGCGTAAGAAAAATTGTGTTCAGCTTTGCCACCAGATTATCCATTTAAACCTTTTCAAAACTCTAAAAGAAGAATATCAGTCGATTTATTAGATCATCACGATTCAATTCATGCAAAATACCTGCTGGAAAAACCATCGGCTTAGCTGGATGGTGCTTTTGAAAAAGTGGCTGTGATTTTTTATCACACTACCACACCGAGCTGGGGTACGCAACACTACTGCGCAATGAAAAAACCACAGAAACTTTTTCAAAAGCACCATTTAGCTAAGCCGATGGTTTTTCCAGCAGGTATTTTGCATGAATTGAATCGTGATGATCTAATAAATCGACTGATATTCTTCTTTTAGAGTTTTAAAAAGGTTTAAATGGATAATCCGGTGGCAAAGCTGAACACAAATTTTCCTACGCACACTACCAAGCGTTCAATTCTAACACATGCTTAAAAAAGGTAACTTGAACCTTAAGCATGCGATTTTAAAATTTGTTGATTTGATGAATGAATGTCTCAAACTTAGTTTTACCTCTGATACATATCAAGCAAAGCAACTAGACTTGGAGATACATGTCTTGATGTCGTGTTCGTAAAGACCATCAATGTAGAAAGCCGAAGATTTATTTCGTATTTTTCATATCCCAGGCTACCTCTTTCCTTAATTATTCTATCCGTTTAATTTGTAGAGTAGTACAGAACAAAAGTCATCCAACATCCAACGATAATCTAATCCAGCGCATCATTTACCAACGCGAACATTAACGGTCCTTTTCAGGACTACCATTATTTTGATTAGGAATTAATTTGAAAAGTCAATTCGAAAACCATGTTGAGTATCAACAATTTCGTAAACAAAATTGCTGTGTATATTCACTTCATTGCGGTGGTATCTTCTTAACATTTATTTTTGTTTGAATTTATTTGTTTATTGCATATTCAATAAAGCAGTATTTTGCTTTCATTGATAACATTTCGTAGGTCATCGAATAGTTATTCGATGATTTTTGCTAAGCAGTAGAGTTTGTAAGCTATTGTGTAACGATCAATCGCACTTTATTAAATAATTTGATTTTAAATAATATTAAATAACATTATAACATTGCCGTTCGTGCTTGCATCAGTTATTTGGATTGAAAAGATCATCTTTTTTCCAGACGGTATCGATACACACGATTGTATTCAAAATAACGAGAACAGTCACCACGGTGTCTTTGTCGAACAACTTTATTCAAAAAAATTCGGCATCTGTAAAACTTCGGGATATGAAAGAATGGACTTTTCCCTTTCATTTGAAAGTAGAATTAAAATATTCTGTGGGGGGGGGTCTAGAACAACTTTTTATTTTAAAGTTTTTTGTTTGAAAACTTAAGTTTTTAATGAAATTAATTCGCATTTTGCTACTAATTGGTACTGTAGACATTCAGAAAATACTAAAAGTGAGAATCTAATGAACAATCTCATTGTCTACAACTTCGTACAATGCTATAAATCGATGTAAAATCACCCGAGAAAGTTATTAAAATTTAATCAGTTTTTAGGTGTGCGCGGAGCATATGGATTAAGAAGTCGAATAACAAGGATGTTGAGTTTAAATGAACAGTAAATTCAGATAAATTTAATTGTATAAAAAGTAGACAATTCGAGTCATTGTAATAAACGACGGATTCTATTGCAATTTTGGGTTGAGAATCCTGTTTGTCTTTATCAACATTAAAAGAAAAATGATTGAAAGAGAAAAAAGCTCTTCGAGTTTTGGATCCATGTTTGTTACTTTTTGGGGTAGATTCATTTCATCATGTAGATTATTACTTGTCCTCAAATTTTATTTTCAAATTTTTATTGATCCAAACACAGTTCACATAATCATAAAAAAACAAGTTTAATAATTTCCTTTAAGAAGAAATTTCTGAGTCGCTACTGGACAATGCATTCAGTAAATTCTCAAAGTAATACAAGTCTGTTTATTGAAGATTTCCCTCATAATATGGGATAAGAGCAAATACCACATATCAAGAAGACAGAGTTGCCACTTCAGTTCAGAATCTGGAGACATAAACAGCAACACGTCTTTCGGGTGAAGGTGATACTTTCTATATCTACTTTTATATTGAGATCGCTATCTTCGTACAATAGACAAAACCTTTATTTCTCATTTACTATTACGATTTCCGTTGAATGTACAGCGATTCCCAAAAGTTAACGAAACTTGAACATATATCTCATGGAATTATTTTTCTATCCTTCATGAAACTTCCAATCAGGATTCTCAATCGAAATCAAATCAAATGACTGAATATCTAATCGAGATTGATCAAATATAAAGTTAAAATTTAGGCCAAATATATCCCACAAGATGCTAACGAGCAAAAAGGTTGATTCAAGATTACATCAAGCATATGACAGAAAAAAACTGTTTCATTTTGCTGCATTACCCAGCATCTTTCAAAAGAGTCTAAATTTCGTTCAAATTTTATCTACACTTCTCTATATCTCCTTGCTCCCAAAATATCATTGGTGCGCATAAAACCGTGGAATCTGAAATTATGTTTTTTCCGCTTAAAGGTGGGACTTTGCTAGCATTCAGGTTCTTCTGAGCACAGTGTTAAAATGACGCAATACATTTTTTACAAATGAAAATGTTTTTGCAATAAAACTTCTTAACCAATAGGCCCCGTGCGAATCTAGAAACTTTGATAAAAATTCACTAGCTTTCTCTGGCGATTTTAGATCGCGATGTAATTTTCTACGAAGTTGTACACAATGAAATTTTCCACCAGATTCTCATTTTTGGTAATATTTGAATGTCTAAAGTACTACCTAGGGGCAAAAATGCGAACCACTTGCATTGAAAAAGTTTTCAAACAAAAAATCTTTAAAATAAAAAGTTGTTTTGCAGCCCCTGACAGAATATTTTAATTTTACTTTCAAATGAAAGAGAAAGGCCCATTCTATCACATGCTGAAGTTTTAGGGATGCCGATTTTTTTCGAATAAAAATCTTCTACCAAACACACCGTGGTCACTAGTCCAACTGATATACGACCAACAAGAAACTTGCACAAATTAACATTTCGACAGAATAGTTTTCGGTGAAACGACATTTTCGACTAGTAGACCTGTAATAATCTTTGTCGTACACTGAACAAAACTAGACACGTTGGCATCATATGGAAAACACTTGAATTGATTCGATTGCAGAACACCTGAAAAGCAAGTGTTTGTCATTTCAATGTTCAATGTGATTTTTAAGTGAAATTCATGCGAACACTGTGTGAAAATCACATAAACATCTTAAGAAATATCAATGACTAAGATTCATAAAAAAACTACACATTAATATCACTTCGTTTTACCTACACTGAAAATAATCGACACGATAAAACCATATGCAATTAAACGTAACTTTCATGTGAGTTCTCATGTTAAAAAGTAAAAAAAATAATTTCCCTTCGAATTTCACATGAAAATCCATTAAAAAGCATTTCATGTGGTGTTTCAAATTAAATTCAAACAAATTCCACTTGAATACGACATATTTATCCATTGAATGTTCATTACCATGCTATTGAGTCGTAAAGTATGAACTTTACACATGACTTTCGCATGAAAAACATGTAGTGTATTTCTACATGTAAAACAATTGATTTCACCGATTCTTCTGCAAATGTATTCTATAAGTAAAACAATGTGATATTCTCGTGTAATTCATTTGGAAATTTTAGTCAATGGTATTTCTTATGATGTTGATGTGCTTTTCCCACCATGTTCGCATAAATTTCATTTGAAAAAATAATATTTCCCACACACGAATGGATATTCAAGTGGCAACCGTGTGCATTTCATGTGTTTGTGGATTGAAATAATTCAATAGATTTCCACATGATGTTAACGTGTTAAGTTTGTTCAGTGTATGTATTTAATTACCATTAGAATCGATGTAATCAATTGCTTTACATATAGAAATGCACTATATGTTTTTCACGTAAAAATGATGTGCAAAGTTCATACTATACGATTCAAAAGCACACCAACCAACTTTCAATGCAAAAATATATCGTATTCATGTGAAAGTTGTATGAATATAATTTGAAGTATCACATGAAATGTGTCCAATCGTTGTCCAATGGATTTCAATGAGAGAATCAAAGAAAAACAATTTGGTTCTGTTTTCACTGTTAAACAGCGCTTGAAGGTGATGCATAATATCAGATGGTTTCATCGTGTTAATTATTATCAGTGTACGGATGCAATATTTATTTATGGAAAATGATTTAACCAATTCATAGCTTCTAACCAAGTGTGAAACAATTATTGAAGTAAAAAATAATAATGGACTGTTTGTAGTTACCTATTAAGCAGTCATAATCACAAAAAGTGTAAATGTCAAATGTCGATGTGCGGTAGCAGAGTTGTTCTATTCTATGAAAAAAACTTTTTTCAGTATGCCCATTATATCCTATCCTTTGATATGTACCGTACGTATTACAGATGAAATCAGCGTTTGCTTTCTGTTTCCCTACGCATCACTAGTTCCATTTCGCTTGCAACTTTCAAGGCTTCATGGATGCGTGGCACCGTCGGCAGTAGTGGCATAAAGCATAAACGTAAATATTTGCGGAATGTATTCACGCAACATACTTGCCTCAAAGGCTTCCGCAGTTCTACTGTGGATCTGTTTCTGATGCCGGGGATGCAGCTATTGCTGGATTCTCCTAGCTGCCACCGCATGCACCGTACCAGCTTGTTTACCATAGCTTTTGGCAGCTAGGCATTGGCGGGCTCATGCAAAATGCGCTAACCAATTGGAAGCCTTCGAGCAGTTGCACTTTTGTTTGTGTTTATGTTTATGCTGTGCATTTCACTTTTGCACATACACGCACGGAGTGCTATGTTTGCCTAACCTGATTATAAAATATGATGAATGTCGGAATTGGGTTTTATCGGTTTTATAAACTGAATGCAGTATCTGAGTTTCCTGGAGGGGGACGAGGATCTGTATTTTTAGATTCAAAATACGCCAGCAAAATTCCAAATCGAATATAAAACGAATCTAGAGCAATAAATAGTAACTGATTTTGTGGTTCATCAACAACTGTGTCCGTTTTTGCTGGGTTTAAATGGCGTAAGTCTTGAGAGATAACGTGTTTTAAGTTATGATAAGTCAGTACTGTGTAAAAATAATCTTGAGTAGGGCTGAAAAAGGCGTGTGTGGCAGTTTCTCGCCAAACAGATACAAAAGCAAAATATAAAGAATATGATATGATATATGTTCAAATTTCATAATAATGCAAATCGCCAAAAAGTGGTATTTAGTAAATTCATACTGAACCAAATTATATTATAAGAAAATTTAGGAGCAATTCTGTGTAAGTGTAGGAAAACCGAATGAGCATTATTATGACCAGTTATTCTGTTAGAATTTAGAGTTCAGAATAAATAAAGTTTTAAATAGATGACAACTTTTAAATTGGTCTGTGTATCTAACCTTTTTACTCCGCTACGCCTTTCTAAAACTCCCTCCACTGACTTTACTTGTTTTGTATCTCGCCATCCTTCTCCTGAAGCATCAATTCATCGGTTGTTTTGTCAAACAACAACCTAGTTTCAGTGCACTTTCCATCGATACATTTTCCCAATCGCAATACTCACACTTTCAGCACATGCGGTGTTCCCCGACTGCCAGTGAACCGATAAGGGTAAAATGAAGCTATCCATAATGTCCGAATATTTTCGCCGGAATTTTCACCACAATAATGCTATGCAGATTATTCTGAATCGTTTGCTTTCCCCTTCGTCGTCAGCGTCGCTGAATAATGTACAACGTTCCACCAACACCCCCTCGCTCGATTGATGACTCCTTACTGTGTTACCTCTCCTGCTGCTAGGATAATGTTCATGCAATTTTTGCTTTCTGTATGCATCCATTCCCTTCCAGCAATTGCTATGGCGGCATGTGAGGCACAAATATGCAACAACATTTGCGAGGGAATGCTCTCCTAAAGTACAACAGCGTGCTGCCGCTCCTACTCCTGCTATTATTGGGCAGTAGGATGTTCAAACTATTCATATAATTTTTGATTTATTAAACTTGCTTGTGGAAAATACTAAACTGGATGTCTGGGGGTGGCTATGAAAGGCATCGTTCGAATAATCCATCTGGTACAGTACATAAAACGAAACTATTAAATTATCTGAAGTTAAAGGAATCACTTGAAATCGAAGAGGCAATTAGCTATTCGCAACACTTTCCGGGCATCCCTAAGCTCTTCCACCCTCTAAACTCTAATAATTCGGTACAACGATCGCAGGAAACTTCACCAGCGGTGCAAAAAAAAAAATCCTCTCAATTTTACCCCTCATCCGCTACAGAGATTCTGCTTATCTGCTTTGTTCGATCGGTTCGCTTTCCGCAAACTATAACAACTTCTTTCTTGCAGCCAGGAGCGAGGGGGAGTCCCATTCGTCTCGGTGACTCATTCATCCCACAACCACCACCACCACCATCACCACTAGATATGTCTCTAGAACGAATTTCTTTGCCAGATAAGTAGAAATGCACTGACTGTAACGGGAGGTGACTTGGAAGTTATAGTCAGAGAGCAAACGGAATCATCCCATACTTTTATGTATCCTGCTACCATCGTTCGGTGGAGGGTAGTAAATATTATTTTTTTTATTATATTCAGTTTTATTGTTATGGTTCTGTTTTTGTGCTTTCGGTTATACTTCTAATCATTGGAAGCGGTGTACGATAGTGAATTGTCGAGAGCACATTCTTCATCACTACTGCGAATTGGATTGAACTAGTTGGAAACGAGACAACGGGTTTTCGGTGATTCCAATTCTGTATATTGTTTTTTGACTAAGTACGAAAGTGTACAAAACCGTAAATTTTTTTTTTGATTTTTTGATAAATTGTCGCATTTTCTTATTAATTTTCTTTAAAGAGTAAACAAATGAAAAGTAAAGCAATTCATAAGAAATTCACTTGTGTGTTTTCCTAATATTCAAATCCATAATACCATGTTGTAAAACAAGCGGTTTTTCCCCATAGTCGTTATTTGTCAAGGGAAAAAGCACTATGTTTCTTCTACACAAGTATTTACTCAAAAATAGTTTACATTTATTCATTGTTACAATTGAAAACATTATATCGCTCCAATACTTATTTCAAATATTAGATACAATCTTACAAAAAAAGTATGGAAATGGAAGTCTGAAATTCTACCTTCCCTTTTAATTTTCGCCACCATTAACAAACTAAGAAATTAAAGAACTGAATGTGTATATTAGAGCGGGTAAATGAATTTCAAGCCACCGGATTTTCAAATATACACACTTTATTTGAAATACTGGGTACCGTAAAATTTCGCAGCAAATAATTTTGTAGTTATATCGAAATTTTAAATGAGTTATACATGTAAATATACAGTACAACTAAATCATATACAATGTGCAAATATGCTACATACGAACAAAAGTGGAGGCAATATATCCACATTGAGAAAAAATTTGGCTTCAATATACGATGTAAACTGTAAGTAAATGCGACCGTGGTCGGTACTGATTCCATGTGGTAAGAAACAAACACCTTTTATGCACTCTTACGACGCAAAATAGTACTATATACGTTTACTTTAGACTTTCGGCAAATATTAATATAACCAAAAATTAAGAATGAGACACATCTTTCGAATGCCTGTTGGGATGGGATGTTTACATGTTTGAAGGATGTTTATTTCATGTTTGGTAGTCTTTTATTGTTTCCGTCCAATTGGTCAGTTTATTTGTTTTATCGCATATTTTTCGGATATTTTATAGAAAATAACTAAGCCGATAAGAGGGAAGTTATTTTCCAAAGCACGAAATGGAAATTTCATTTGTAATTTTTCTGAGAACGATTTTGTGGTCCTAATAAGGACCGTTTGTTGTGATTATATCGCCGATTCCTTGCAAAAACAATGCGATTTCTCTACACGTCTAGAGATGGAGGCAATTTTGAGAGCGCCTTTGTTTGCTGCTGCAAACGGGGAGTATTCCTTCCAGGAACTAACGAAGCGGGTCGCCGACGACAAACGAACTGATTTCAACGATGATCAAATGCAACCTGAAAACATTTTCCTATAGACAGGGCCGCCGAGAGGGGGGGGGGACCGGGGTGTTTTCCCCCGGGCCCGGAGTTTTGAAGGGGGCCCGGATTTTTAACAGAAACTAAAATTTTGACAAATACTTTTTCGACAAAAATTTATTTGAGAATACAATTAAAAATTCAATATCTTGTGTATGAGGTAACTAGAATAGCGAAAATTATAAACTACTGCATATTTGATATCAACTATGTTTATACCAACCAAATTCTCGCTTCGAAACAAGATCAGACTCGAGCAGAATTTGTACATTGAATGTCATGTACGCTGCTCACCTGGGTTCGAATCCGAACCCCGCACACATGAAAAGAGATTTGTTATAGGAAAATTTCTAACCTGAATGAAGAAGCGAATGACCTTAATGTTACAATGTCTATAATCGAAACAAAAATATGATCAGACTTGTAAGGGTAAAACAACTCAATGGTTTGATTAGAAGTCATGAGGTTGTCTTCACGGAAAACCGATTCATCACAAAAATTAGTTGAGTTTTTGGTTTCGTCTAGTTAATATTTGGGCGAACTAAATTTTTGTTGAAAACAATAATCCAACGCTGTTGGTTTGATGCTGTCAGTTTCAGTCTGGACACGAACGTTTCAGCCTAGCACAAAACTTTAAAAGCCTACCTGAGCTAAAGCTTGAAACGCTTGTCTCAGCTTGTAACGCTTGTTTTAGTCCAGACACAATTGCATATGCCGTTACACTACCTTTTCAGCCAAGATACAAACGACTGGAATTCAACTAATCTCATTGTTGAATTAAACTGCTTCATCGTAAAATACACCATAGGATATTTCAAACGTTTTGTTTCACCGACCGACGGATGAAGGTATGGAATTAAATTGTTGGAATAATCCGTATGCCAGTAATTCACACGTAAATATAATATAGAGTTATGTTTCTCATGTTATCTTTTTATAAACTACGCCCTAAAATGAGACGAAATAGCCAAATGTATTTCAGGATTGTTGGTAATTGATTGATGATTTCAATTTTAAATGAAAGGTATAATCGACTAAATCCGAAATAGAATGATTTTGACTATTTTCGACAATACTTTCAACTTTCAGTATACATGTATTGAAAAAAATGTCAATCAAAATCATCCCTTTATTGAAATGTTTTTAAAGAAAAACTAGGTACAACCAAAATTAGGTCAGCTGAATTTCTGTTTTTTTGTGTACTGGTTCAAGTAGTTGCGTCCAGGCTAAAACAAGCTTTCCAAGCTGAGACAACTACCTACATGCATAACCGTTATGCCCAGCGTGTTGCTGTCGCTACCTTGATGTATTTCAGTAAGGTGTGCATCTTGGCTACTTTGCTGTCATTTCGTATGATGTGCGTCTTGAATCAAAATCAATAATAATTTTCAATACCTATTATTTGAGAATCTCGCAAAATTAAGAGACAACTTAGTTACGTTTTTCATTTTTCTGTTGAAATCAACTAATTAGGAAAACAAGAATTTGTTTTGTTATTTTCTTCATCGAATGGTTTTCAGTGTTCAAATTTCGCTAATTTGAAATCGATTTTTTTGATTTACTGAATTTCCAATCTCCGAAAGCGCTGGATTAGTATCGAAAGTAATTTTTGAAAGAAGAAAACCCTGCTTAGGGTTGCCACACCGGTTTTTTGAGGCGAATTCCGTGTCTTCGTTCAAGTAAATCCGAATTCGCCCGGAAGAATCTATTGGATTATATTGCAATTTTGCGTTGCCCTTTTCTTTACCAGGAATCGCCTAGCACCCAGTCCTCATAAACATCATCCTCGGGTTGCAGGCCCTAATTGTTAAGAAGGGCCCCTCTTGGCGTTGACAAATATTATTTTAAAAGTGCCATTTGGGTTTACTTTACCCCATTGAAGAACCTACGCTTCAATGGATTAATGATCCTCACAAAGATTCTCGAAAGAAACTGAAGTGTGATTTCACACCCCGTGTTTGTTTACTGAGGAGCAGAGCAAAGCTCGCTCGGGTTATCATTCACAGCGAGAGTGGTTTGTGCTTCTGGATTCTTTGTGAATATCCGAGAAAACGAATCACTACATCCAACTAAATCAACAAAACTGTTAACAAATGCAAAAACATACAATTAAATATGAACGGCACAGAAAGGTGGAGTGCTTTACCAAAACATTACACTCTACGGTGAATGTGAAGAAAATAAGATATTTTTTCTCCTAGTGCTACGAGCTACATGAGAAGTAAAACAGTACATATTTATTTGCTTTTAAGCGTTTTATACAATAAAAAGCAATGGAAGTGCTCCAAAATTCTGTCGAGTGATCACTTTAATTTGAAATTCTAATTGATTTCAACGCATACCCATTAGAGTGGCTCGCGGTTGTATGGGAAAACTTCAAAATGATTTAAACTAGCGGGAACAGCACTTTTTGAGTTACTTTTGTGGTCCCAAATGCCTGTGCAAAATTTGGTAGCGATTGGTTGCTTCCCGGGTTTGCGCATTGCCTTCAAAGTTTGCATGGGATTTTATATGGGGAAATTAATTATTTTGCATTTACGTTAATAAAGATCGCTATTTCACTTATATAAAAAACCAGCTTTATAAAACTATAATTCAAACCTTTGTAAACAACTTTGTCGAAGACCGTAACTAGCTACGAGTTTTCAAAAAATAGTTATAACGATTTTAAAACTTATGGTAAAATCCAAATGCAGAAAATGATTACTTTTTCCAACACTGCCTGTGCACCAGTGACATCGACATTAAAAATTTCAATAAATGAGAATATATTCGTCGCAGAGACTTAGTACCGTTGAAGAAATGTTCAGAATGAATTGCTGAATATCATAGACGTAGTCAGAAAATGAAAAGAAGAAAGGAGGGGCATGTGTACTCCCCAGTCCCTTTTTAGATTGTTTTGTATAAGACAAAGAATCATTACGTCCTTGTAAATGTCAACGACTGAACTTTCTTAACATTTTGATAGACCCTAATATGAATCATACTACAATCTTTGTTGTGGGAAATAACATTTACAATATTTAGAATTTACACCTACAAATTTATGTGTTGTTTTTGCTTGGGGCAAAAACCAACTCAGGTCTATAAATCGCGTTGGGTTCTAACCTAAAGTATATTTCTGGTTCGCCAACATCACCTCTGTTTTGCGTGAAAAAATTCAAAAAATTTGTTTGAAATAACTATTCTGGTTTCGTTTCCAGATTCTCAAACGAAAACGCGAATAGAAACAATTCCGAGACTTCAAGGAATCTAAGGATATGCAATTTTTAAAATTCTGACTCTGAACGGCTAAGAAATAGGGTTTTAAAATATGTAAAATTTATAAACCGCTGTACCATTTTAAATGAGATAACAGTAGAGCTCTTAAATAGTAGCACTCAAACACGTAAGATTAATTTTTAATTCGGCGGTATGAACCTGCGTTGAAGATGTGCTCATTATGTTATACTAAACAATCTAAACAGGGAACTGGGGAGTACACAAGCCACACCCCCTCTTCTTTTCATTTTCTGACTACATCTATGTTATTCAGCAATTCATTCTGAACATTTCATTCAAAGATACCAAGTCTCTGCGATGAATATATTCTCATTTATTTAAGTTTAAAGTATCGGTGTCGTGGTGTACTGACAGTGTTGGAAGAAATAATGAAATTCTGCATTTAGATTGAACCATAAGTTTTAAAATCGTTATAACTATTTTTTGAAAATTCGTAGCTAGTTGCCGTCTTGGACAAAGTTGTTAACGAAGGTTTGAATTATCGTTTTATTATTTTATATGGTTTTTCATATTGAGTGAAATCGCGATCTTTATTAACGTAAATGCAAAATAATTGATTTCCCCATATAAAATCCCATACAAACTTTAAACGCAATGCGCAAACCCGGGAAGCAACCGACCGCTCCCAAACTTTGCACAGGCATTTGGGATCACAAAAGGACCTCAAAACGTGATGTGCTGAAAAATGTTATTTTCGAGCCACTCTAATACCCATGTGTCTCTTGAAGTCACCTGCTCAGTAAAATTCTGCTGGTCAAAGTACCACTAGAGGTGGTAACCCTACCTCTATTTGAGCGCTCAATTGGTCAAATGAGTCATCAAAAACTCTTGATATACCAAAAGAATTCAAAATTAATCCAAAAATGTAAATTTAAAATTTAATATATTTGGTTTTCCGTTCATTGATACAAAATCTATAAAAAATCATATTCAGATACGAGATGATGAAAGATGAAACATTTTTGTAAAGGGGTCATACTCAAATGACGTAGCTTTTTTTGGCGATTTTCGACTACCAATTCCCCCTAGCAAAGAGGTCAGGGATGGAAAAAATACGTTTTACAATTCTTTCAAATACGGTCTTTTATCAACATTTTCATTATAACAGCAAATTGCGACCGTAAAACGGGGGAACATTGATCAATTTTTTCAAAGTTTTTCGAATAACTTTCTTCAATTTAGGTAGATGTAATTGTTACTGGTAAGCATAGATTGAAAATCTTCAAATTGTTGGATATTTCATTTCGTTTTACTATAAAAATAAAACTACTTTGTTGTAAATTTTCATTCGTTGTTTTCGGGGTAAATTTAATCAGCAAAATATGTGTATCGAAATGAGAGATAACATTCGAAATGTTGTGTAAATTGCATATATGTTGGCGATTTAATGGCCCGATATTGTGACGTCTCGAAGGAAAATAAAATTCCCTAGGAGAATACAGCTGACTTTTATTGAACTTTTACAGGAAAATAATCGAAATTAAATAGTTAACAACAAAAATCTAGGATTTCTATAATGAATTATTGGACAAAAATAATTACGGTTTCTAAAAAAGTGATCAATTCAGTTGAATTTGATTGATTCCATTAATATACAAGGGATTGTTTGAACGGATTGAAACGATGCTTGAAAGTTGTATCATTTTCAATTTGAATTTGTGTTCATAAAAATACAGTAAATGACGAAATAATCGTTGTCTATGAATGCTGAACATGTTTTGAATATGGTTTGTATTTTGTTTCGGTGATTTTGCTAAAGGGAATCATCTTATCGTACATTATTGAAAAAGTCTCATTTGATCAAACTTACCCCTATGATCAAAGATACCCCGTTTTACGGTACACCACAAGCCCATTTCGTGACGAGTATAGTACTAACAGCTTTGTTTTGAATTTTATATGGAGCATGAAGAGAAGATTTCTCAGCTCACAATCCAGCAGATGATTCTAAGAAGCATACGTTCAACTAAATTGCTAAATTGTGTTTGATTGATTTCGAAGAGAAAATTTAACTCTGCTACCAAACTAAATCAACTAGTTAGAAAGATTAGCTAACTAATGTAGCAAGTTAAATCCGCACACAAAATCTTTTCGTTTTGGAGGAGTGAGCGTGAGATTTTGAACGTCGCTTCCTGAGTGTAACGATTTTATTTTTATTTTCTAGAAATCAGTTACAACATTCTTGTAAAATATTTCAAGATGTGCTTACACACCTACCTATTTGCATACTTTTATTTTATCCATCTTTTTCTGTTCCTTACTTTTGCTTTTTTCTATTGCTATCACTACTTTAATTTATAGTTTTTTCTTTGTTATTTAATTTTATTCGCAATTTTTCGAAAAAAATCTTTCTTTATTTTTTTTCTTATTGTTTCATATTTTAATATCCTGCTTTTTTATTTGTTTCTTTTGTCATTTCCATCTTATTTTTAGAATTTGTCTATTTACTACATTTATTCTTGTCATAAGCCTTTTCTATTTCCTTTTTTCATATTTTTTTGCATTTCCACAAGCAATTTTACTTATTCAAATTCATTCCAATTTGTCTTATTGTTTAAATTTTTACTTTTCTCCTATTTTCTTCCGCATTTTCTAGTTTTTAGCTTTCCGTTTATCGTAGTTTTTTCCCCATTGTTTATTTAATTTAATGTTATTTATTTTTTATACCTTTTTCTTAAGATTTAATTCGTTATTGTTATTTCTTCATGTTTTCCATTTAACCTATTTTGAAAGTACTTTTTCTGTTGACCATTGATTTTTTTTCCTAAAAAAACATTTGATTTATCTTTTCTTGACACTATGCGCATTTTTTCTTAATTTTACATTTAGTTCGTTGTTTGAATTTATGTCAAATTTCATTTCTAGTGCTTTTTATATTCTTTAAATAATATTCATTTTATTCATTTTTATCGTGCTAATATCTTCATTTTTGTGTTTCTATAGCTTACCATATTGGCTTTTTTCTACTATTTTTTGCGTTCCATTTTGTCTGTTTGCTCCGTTTTTGTTCAATACTTCCAATTTTCTTTACTTTTTCGTCTTTTTTTCGTTTCAATTTTCCAGATTTTCAAAATTTTCTGGTTCGTTCAATTTGTTAAATTTCTCTTTGATTATTTTATTCTTGTCTTTTATATATACTCCTCTAGTTTTATGCATTCTTCGTTTTATTTTTTCTATTGCTTTAAATATGTCTTGTTTTTAAAGTTAAATAAATTTAATTATTCTTTATTTATCGGGTTTTTCAGTTTTATGCATTTTTTTATTAATGTTTGTATTCTTTTTAATAGTTTTTATTCATTTTCAGTGATTCAGAAAAAATTCCTACTTTCCTATCGATTTTTCATTATTTTCACCATTTGTTCAATAATGTTCGACTTTTTTAATCTTCGCAATACGTCTTTCTAGTTTCCTGTTTTCCTTTATCAATTTTTATAGGTTTTGTTTTGATTTTTCTCGATTAAAATTTTTCTGACAAATGACATTAATTTGTTTTTTTGGTTGATTTTGTTGTTTTAGCTCTTTTGTACATTCTTTTAATATTTAGTTTTCCTTTTTTTTATTGTTTGCCGTTGATCGCAGTTTAAATATTTTTAATTTTTGTAATTACTACATTTTTAATCTTGCCATTTCTTTACTTTTATAAATACTATTAACAAAAATGGTGCTTTTCAAAGGCATCAAAACTATCGAAGAGGTATTAAAAACTCCCAAAGTATAAAAACGCCTTTTTTCCTTCATTGGTACTACAAACAACTAGAGCAAAAAATGGTACAGTGTACTATACATAATATCAGTGAACTCCAATGGATTTCAAACATTGACTTTTTTGTACTCAGGCAATATACAGTGGTGTAGGCCCGTACGTTGGACCCCCCGGGCCCGTATTTTCTCTCTGCGGTCCTGCCTATAGACAATTCGTTTTTTTCGGTATATTTACATTTGCACAAGCCGTACAGCCCGCTACAGCGACGCATCACTACAGCTCTTGCCAGAACGGTAGCCAAACCGAGTACATTTTCCCGTACAGCAGTAGAATACATTTTTGTTTTGCTGCTGTACTCTGACTGCTCGGTGAGAGTGTGGCGTAGTAAAGTTTGTTCTCTCGCTTTGTACATTTTTCTCTGCATAGTCTAAGGGAGAGGCCCGCACACGAAAGCGTTGATGCCGGCCGTGGCGTAAATGAGCCGCATTCATTGTCGTCATTTTTGAATAAAAATATTAAAAAGATTGAAAATATTAAAAAATGTAAAATAAGGAAAGAGAAGCTGTACCGCTCGCGTCTGGTGGCTGTACTGGGGACAGTAGTTTTTGTCATGTTACTGCTTTGCACACAGGCAGCCGTACAGCGCTGGGCGTCCTGCACTAGCGAATGACAGCAGCATCGAGAGAGAAATGAGAATGTAGACAGAAAAATTACAGCTGCAGAAAAGGTAGGCATTTTGCATCCTTGCTAACAAGTAAGCCACCAATCAAAGCACGGCTAATTAATGCTTTTACAAAATCATTTCTATCAAAATTTACGGTAATCGTATCCTCTACGTAATCTGCTACACAATTGTTATGGTTCTTTCCCAAACCACGCAAGAATTTGTTTGTTCCGTACAGTACATCGGCAATTATTGGCCGTTTGTTTATGGGAATCGTCCGTACACTACTCGTCGACCATCAAGTATCGAATGATAAGGCAAACGGAAATTCAGCATATATATATTTATAACTTTTTCTTGTTTGATTGACCTCTTAAATGCTCTGTATTGACGGCTCTGCTCGGAATAGCCGAGGCATGCACATTTCCCCCTTTTTCGTGAAATTTTTCAATTTCAATTCAACCGATTATCAATAGAATACTAATATAGTACATCAAACTTATTAACAACTATATTCAAGTCAGGTGTTTGTGAATCGATTGGTGTATAAATTATTGAAACCCATCAACTAATTGCGAAGTTATAACCGTACAAACCTTACATAGTTTCGTTACATAGGAGAATTTCAAAATTTAGAATGACACCCAGCCCCAGATAGTAGAGTAAGACATTTTTAATGTCAAAAGTTGCATATTTGGCAACACTGCCGTAAAAACAAATTTTTTTTTCCGAATCATTAAATAAATCCTTCAGAAATCATCTCTCTGATTGCTTCTAGTGCAAAGAGTACCAACTTTTTCAAACAATTTGTTAAAATTAGGAGTGTTCACATGAACCGAGAAGTGGTTAAAAATGACACAATAGTTTAGGATATTACATATTGTCTCTAGATGAAGAATTTATTCAAAACTGGTTCCAATTCGTGAAGGTCGATTCCAAGTTTTGGTTTTTTCGGCCACTTTGCGTGGAATAACCCATATATAAGCTTTTTTTGAGGCACACCAAAATTTGTGAGGAGGTTAACTCTAGACCCCCCCCCCCAAAAAAAAGTTTTGTTGACTGCAATGATCGAATTAGTTCTATAATCAGACATTCTAGTTGAAATTTGAATCTTTTTCGAAACACCCGGATAATCGAATCACGGATAATCGAATCCCCGGATAATCGAGTCCCCGGATAATCGAGTCCGACCTGCATGGCCGATTAGAGTAGTTTTGAGTTATTTGGAAAGAAGAATGAATATGCTAAACTATACAGGTGAGCCTTTCGTGTTGAAATTATTAACGTTTACATTGATTGTCATATCAGCAATTTATCTTCATATGTCTTACAGTTTTGGAGATGGTCTCCCATAGATCACTTATCATGAACCAAACTCAAAATTTTGTCTAGTTTCAAAATACAGAGACCTCATCCTGCGCATTTTTGAGCCAAAGTTTTTATAGTTACGTTTTTGAAAATACCCATATGACACATTCTTTCGTGACGTTTACAACGATTTGAAGAATCTTCATTCGACAAATAAGTTTTGCAATAAGTTTTTCTGTAGGCGTTCATTTGATAAAGTTATGACATATTTGTCGAAAGAAGATTCGTCAAGTCGTTGTAGCGTCACGAAAGAATGTGTCATATGGTGACGTTCTGTAGCTCATAAATTTTCTTTCAAATTGGTTGCCTAAACAACATTACGTTACTAAAAATGTAGTGATTTTTACTAGCTTTGATTGGTTACTTCTATTGAAGTGTATATTAAACCTTCAACGACCAATGCCCACACAAAACTGGTCAAAAAAAATATTGGAATTTCAAAACTGAAGCAAAAAGGATACTCAGCGACCCAAAATTAGTAGAAAGCCTAATTTTTAGCCACATAAACCAATTTTTATAATTTGTCACAACTTCATATGAAGAGGTGCCACTGTGCTCCGTGAAAATATTGCTTTACTGTGCAAATTGTCGAATGAAATTACTGAACTATTTGTGGCGGGCTTAGTGTGTAAGTTTTATTTCCAATACAGCTAAACTTGGATTTTTAAATCAAAATTGGTATCATTTGTGGGGATTTTTGGGGTCAAATTCATTTTTAAATTCATTGTTGCTTTTGAGTGCAGCCAGAGTGAGCGTTTCTCATATAGAAAGGATATGCAATCACGCTGAAATATAATCCCGGCCCGGAGGGTCATACACCATTCGACTCAGTTAGTTGAGATCGGAAAAAGTCTGTATGCATTGTATGTGTGTGTTGTTTCCATATAAACTGGTACTGCTATGATGTCAAAATGATGCAAATTTTATTAAAATGGTTAAAATGGGTGTACAATTACTTTAATTTGCCAGCCTAGAACACTAATGACAAACCAAAGTCGCTTTGGTCATCTATGACGGTTTCTGAAGTTACGCCGAAAAAATTTTTTGACGAAAAATGACTTCTTTGAATTTTGGCACATTTTTGCTTTTCTCATATACAAAGGTTATGCAATCACTCTGAAAATCGTCAACCTAATCCAGGCTTTTTATTTACGACTGTAATAGAGTTTCTGTATTTTAACAGGAGCATAGGTAGGGGTGTACGACAGGGTTCCCCTTCCCCTGATCACATCACCTCACCCCTTTCTCATTTGTATATTTCTTACAAAAGTAATATTTCAAACTTTGAAAGCTTTTTCCGACAAGTCTAGCTTCCGGACCAACGTGCCTGTAGTTTGTATGGGATGTTTCGACAAGTTACATGGAGAAAATACAGTATCTCGCATTTTCACCGCTAGGTGGCACTGTATGCATCGTATTATCACTGTAAGTGAAAATAAGAAAGATAATTTAATTGTCTACAACTTTGTCGAAGACTGCTAGTGAATCCGGCTTTGTTAAAATAAGTTATTAAATTTTTAACGAAGTGATGTCTGAGTCAGTTTTGCATGGGGCCTAGCGGTGCATGGTTGTGTATCGGTACTCGATTCCCACCATCTATAGAATTTTGTGAGGTAATGGTTAGATTTACTTAATAGTATGCTCAGAGGGTTTATAGTAAGTAATACGAGTCATATTTTGGTTAGAAAACATTAGTTCCACATTTTACCGCATAGAGGGCGCCAATACTATCTTTTCAACGGAAAGAGATAGAGATTAGGTGTCTTCCACAAAGTTGTAGAACAAGCATTTTTAAATAATTCTTCCGAACATCTTGATGTTCTATTTCACTTCTATGAAAAGTTTATGTTGGCGCCCTCTATGCGGTCACAGGTGGAACTAAAATTATCTAACATTACTCCTATTATGTACTACAATTCTTGTAAACATACTATTCAGCTAAATCTAACCATTATCTCACAAAAATGTATAGATGGTGGTAATCGAGTACTGATACACAACAATGCACTGCTAGCCCCCATGCAAAACTGACTTAGACATCACCTAGTTAAAAGTTTAACAACTTATTTTAACAATGCCGGATTCACTAGCAGTCTTCGACAAAGTTGTAGACAATTAAATTATCTTTCTTATTTTTACTTACAGTGATAATACGATGCATACAGTGCCACATAGCGGCGAAAATGCGAGATAGTGGATTTTCTCCATGTAAATTGTCGAAAAATACCATACAAACTACAGGCACGTTGGTCCGGAAGCTAGACTTGTCCGATTTGCTTCAAATTTGGAGCAAGTACTCCTGGTGGGACTAGGAATCGACTCAGGGGTGGGCCGATTGAGTTTTCAAAAATTCATTATTTTTCTGGGCACTCTAATGCGCACCTTCCATTCCAACACATTGGTCCTCGAACACCAACTCAGCCAACAACGAAGCATACCTGGAGGCAACAGGTATAAACACTCCGTGAAACGTCATCGCAGTGAGTAAGCAAATATCACAATTTGATCGCGTAAATAAGTGTATTGAACCTCACAGAAAATTGATTTAAAACTACCCTAATCTAGTACTACATAATTGCCAATCTAACTTAGACAAGTGTAGTCTAGTGCATAGAAACTACCGTATAACTACAACTAAAGTCGGTAAGGATTTAATACCAATTTGTTATAAATATGTATCTTACAAAATTAAGATAGTGATAGCAGTTACCCACTAGCGGGAATCCGTGATTTATATTCTACTAAAATTCGACCTAAATCGCACCAGAATTTCCGTATCGTAACCGGATAAACGAAATACAGTATGCATTAAACGTGAGTAAATATTAAATACACTTTATATCAATAATTCCAATGCATACAAACTAAATATGAATAAGCATTCAAAACTTAGCTTAACTTATCTAAACTTTCATCTAGATATATTTTCATTATATATACGATTATTAAAGTTAACTAATCTAAAGCTATGCTACGCTAAAATGTACAGTTAAACTAAACTAAGATTTAATTTCTCAATAGGAAAATTATAATCTCCCGTTACGAAACCCGAGTATTTTATTGGAGATTACAATTGCGGAAATACCCTTTTGTTAATCCGTTGGCCAAAGTCAACATCTATGTATTAAAAAATACGCATATGGTCTTGACCTTGGCTCCGAAAATGGCAATAACAGGCGAAATTTTTTTATTAAATTTTGCGTCAAACTATTTTTTTCGTTTGTAAATAAGCTCTAATATTAAAAAAAATGAATTATGAGCTCAGACAAAAATTCCATGTCTGTCATTTATAAAAGTTTGTCGATGCTTCTTGCATGGTCTGAAAATGACTGAAGATAAAAAGGTAAACAAAATCCATATTTTCAACTTTTTGCCTGGATCCACATTTTCCATCGTAATCTAATTTAAATTTTATGATATTGCTTGAAATTTGAGATGAATATGGAAAAATGCTTTTTTTAATTGTGATGTAATGAAAAACAAACAACTTGTAACGTGACAGATCAAAAATTCGAAAAAGTTTTGTGGACCACACTAACAGTTTGCATACAATGTCTAACCTACATTTTGTCTTACTACTTTAAGTCTACTTTTTGAAACTGTATTGTGAAAACCTTATAGTTTTATTCATTTTTGAGAAAACATAGTTGATCTTATGTAACGTGACAGATGTTTTCTGCCATAAAGCAATTGCATCAAGTTTGATACAATTACGTCAAAAATGGTGAGCATCTTCGACTCTGATGAAACTTTTTTAGGTTTCATCTGTATGGGAGACTAAGTATTTTGCATGGTTAAATATGCAATTTTTATTCAAGAGTAATATTTAAAAAGGGCGTATGAGATCTACGCTACTTTCAAAATATATTGTTCGAAAATCGTCATTTGTGCAGCAAAACTATATGATAGCGAGTTTTAATTCTGCTCTGCGAATATTTTTGGTGAAATTTTTAAAAAAGAAAGACAAAAAAGTTGAAAACTACAATTACAATATACAATGATTTTTTTTGTTAACGCAGGCCTAAAAATAGATGAAACAGTGATTGCATTGCAAGTTATCAGTAAGAAAACATTTTTCACAACGACTCTAAGTATGCTTCTAGATTTCCTAATATTTTCCAGTCATAAATATAATTTCGAAGCAAAATGCTCTTAAGAGAAATTTTCCAAAATATTTTGCTTTTTTAAAAGAAAATATTTAGTGGTGAGAAAACGCGCTTTTAATAAGTTACTCACAAACACCAAACGCTAAAAACATACTGCGTTTAAAATTTAATTAAATAAAAAAGGTTGTAAATATAATGGCATTGTGGAGAAAATAACAATATATGATTTTATAACAAAAACCTGAAACATATTTCAAATTTTTTTTAATTTTTATTTTAATTCAATTTTTTTCTGTAAATAATTTAGTTATAGAATGTCTTTTAAAATGTTTTTGCAATTCGAAATGCTCATGAAAGATTGTCCTTAAAAATGCAGATGTTTTTAAGTTATTTTAGATATTCTTTCGACATAAAGTGTTACTTCGTTAAATTATGACCTTTTCACAAGTTATTCACGTTTATTCATCAAAATCAACATATTTTTCAAAATAAACATGAAATTTCCCGTTAATACTCAGTTCCCAGATCAAAGATGATTTGTGTACGACTGTCTCGATATCCTTGCTTCAATAAAAATACAGAACTGTAACGTGACAGATTACACTAGTTTATAAATTTTGTGTTAATTGCATGAAGTTAAGAAAAAATGTGTTTTCTAAGTCAATTTTGGGTCGCTGAGCACGAAAATCATATCCATTTTCTTTTTCAAAGAACCGTTTTTGTGATTTTTTGAAAAAGGTGTTTTTGGGCACTTTTTTCAGTTTCTGGTCAATATCTCAGGAACAAATCTTCCGATTAACACAAACGACTCACCATGCGAAAGGTATTGATCTGCCTATTCCAAAAAATGTATAACATGTTAGGATAAAATATCAACAATTTAGGGTTAAGAGCAACCAAAGTCAAAAAAGTAGTGTTTGGTAAAATTGCTAATTTTTGGTTGATTTTTCATAAAAAAATAAATCAGAAAAAAAATCTTTTAAAATCTTATGTGACAGGCAAACTTCTCACTTGAATTTTAAGCCTAAGATCACGAAAATCCGACAAAAACTGGTGATGTTATTAGGCACCGAGTGAAAATTTCTCTGTTTTACACATATCTCTTTTGGTCTTAAATAAGATTACACTAGTTTACAAGAAAAATTAAGTTACGAGAAAAAGTGTTTTCTAGATTAATTTTTGGTCGCTGAATACGAAAATAATACTCTATTTCTCTTTCAAAGAAGTTCGAGTTAAAAAAAAAAAGTTTTTCTTTTGCTTCCGCTTTTTTGTTTTTGCTCTATTTTTTATAACAGAAAATAATTTTTCATATTTTCAGAATCAAATGTGACAGGTTTTAACAATTTTAAGGTAATCGCGATAAGCTAAGAAGAAAGGTGCTTCTTCAGTTAATTTTGGATCGCTGAATACGAAAACCAAGTCCATTTTTTCAAAGAAGCATTTTCAAGCTTTCTTTGAAAAAGGTGTTTTGGGCACTATTTTAGTTATTTGTCAATATCTTGTTCAAATAGGATCCGATCGAAACAGTTCGAAAGATATTGATGTGCCCTTTCCGAAAATGTATAATATACGTAAATCAAATCTCAACAAACATATGATTACGGCTTAAAAGCCAACTGTCAAAATTCTCTTTGAAATGAAATTTCAGGCAAACTGTTACTCGCCAATCACAGATGTTTATAGTAAACAAAAGAAAAAAAATTCTCTTTCATTAACTACTATGAACTGCGTTTAGCCAGTAACGGTTTGTCCGGAATTTCCTTTCAAAGAGAATTTTGACAGTTGGCTTTTAAGCCGTAATCGTATGTTTGTCGAGAAATGTAATAAATGTAACAAATGATAAATGAATGTAATAAATGTAACAAAATAAATAAATGATAACAATCGACCAAAGTAAAAAAAGTCTAATGTTCGACCTTTTTTGAACAAAATGCATATTTCTAGTAAATTTTTTATAATAAATCAAGGACAGAAGAAAATTCTTTTAGTATCTAATGAGATAAACAATCTTTTTGCATAAATTTTAATCCAATGGTCACAAAAGTCGGATGAAAAATGTAGATGGTATGAAGCACTGAGTGAAAATTGTAACTTTTTATTTTTCGCATAATCATACTTTCGGTTGAAATAATCTTCTATACTTGATAGTTATTGTTTGTGTTGGGTACTGTCTTCTCGAGCTTGCATCCATCCATCCTGCGGCATTTAAATGGTTTTGGATATTTCATTGCACAACTAAGTGCTCTTTTTAAAATGTGGAAATATCGTTGGAAAAGTTTTGTTTTGTCTGTGGTGAGTACATATTTTACGAATTAAAGGAATTTTAGCCTTCTGCTTCAACAGGCTTCACAGCAGATTCTCAGTTCACAGAATATTCCGTAGCTAGTGCTACGATCCCACTGAGACTCCTTCCCGATAGGGACTCAAATATTTGACTGGGTTATGAGACCAGTGCTACACCCTCTAAACCGCCGCACCAGAGCAGGGTCCGCTAAAATCATAAAATTTCCATTTCGTTCTGTGCAATAGCATCAACATTTTCCATCCGATGTTAGTGATATTTGGCTTAAAATTAACGTAAACATATTATTTGTCATCTTAGATTCTAAAAGGTCCGAAAAAGAATTCGTTTTTCGGTAAAAAAAATCATTTAAAAATGAGTAACTTTTAAAAATGGTCAAAATTGCACTTTTTTAAAACTGTGGTCGCTTGCAGAACTAAAAATTCTACATATGATCGACACATATTATATGTTTTTGGAAAGGGCATCTCAGCATCTTTCAACCTGCATATTGACTAAATTAATTGAATGATTTTGACAAGAAATATTGACTAAAAACTACAAATTTTTTTTGAGAAAATCACAAAATCGCTTCTTTGAACAAAAAAATGATATTATTTTCGTATTCAGCGACCTAAAATTAGTCTAAAAAATACTTTTTCTTGAAGTTTCATTTTTCTTGTAAACTAGTGTTATGGTTGTAACGTAACAGATCATTGAGTATACTCCATAAAATCGAAAAAAAGTTTTTCTTCGGGAAAACTATATTTCATACTCTTCTTTGTTTTCCAAGCTTCAACTTAAAACTGTGTTCACGCAAATTTGAGGGCCAATGGAACAGACTTTTTCAATTTAGTTGGGTAACCTCCAAACTCACTGCGAAAAATGTGTAACGTGACAGACGTATCAAAATGACAATAAAGCGAAAACCATTCATGATAAAAAATAATTTTCTATAGAAAAAATGTGCGCCTTAGTGACCTTAATAATGTGCAATTGTGATATAATCTGAATTTATCGTTTTTGCAAACTAATCTTATGAAATATGCGTAAACTTGTAACGTGACAGACAAAAGCTTTGACCATATGGAGACACCCCGGATTCCTTAAAAGGAAGAAAAATATATGTTCCGATTTTATCAATGTCCCGGTTTTATCAGCGTAAATTTCACCAAGGGGCTGACAAAAACGGATCTTCACTGTAGTCGAAAAAAGAATTATGGAATGTATTCAGCGTCCCAATATTTGTTAAAACTCCAATTTTAGCCACATAAATCAATTTTCATAATTTTGTCACAACTTTGTATGGAGAGGTGCCACTGTGCGGAGTGCTCTTTTGTGTATTCTGTGTACACTTTTTACTTATTATTAGAAATGTCAAACATAAATTTCGTTCCTCAATTTTAGCTCCCGAAATCTGTACAATTCTGTACTTTTTACACAATTCTGCTATCTGTGCCAATAAAATTCGAAAAATGTGTACTTTTGTAATTAAATCTATACCTGTGGTAACACTGCTATGGAATGATGCAATATATTCTTCGAATTGGTGTTAAGCATAGTGAGCAAACCAATGATATTTATAATCATAGTGTGATTTCAGTATTGTTTATGCTGGGTATATTCATCCAAACCAAATTTCCATGGTTTGATTATAATTCTACTCCGTAAACAATATTGTCAAATGAATATAATGAAATAAATGCAGCACATTGTGGTACCACACTTTCCTGCAAACATAAATTTATTTTCATTTAATTTTTTTTCAAACCATTCCTCGAGCAATTCATACACATTGGCCTTATTGCTAGCTAGGTTTTACGTTTTGTATTGCGGTCGAAAACACGTTGCAGTAATGGCCGAAACAAGTTGCAACTGTTGGCAAATTCGTTAAGGGACAAGATCGTTGAGGTTCAAAAAAAAAAGAAAAATAGTTTTCCACACAGCACCAGGTGTTGATGGGGTGAATTTAGGCGAAAGTTGTTGAAATTAAACTCACGTATTTTGTGTAACAGCGGTTAGAACTGTGGCCATGTGTTTAAAACGAACCGGACTTTCTTTTAAATGCACTTATTATTTAAAATTTGGTGATGCTTATTTAAATCAATCAAAACATTTTTTGTGATAGACAGTGCTTAAATATTTGACTCTTCGTGTTATTAAAAGTTAATCAACATTCCAATACATTTCTTATCATACATGGAATAGAGATTATGGGAACTATAAACTCAACGATGAAGCAGTTAATAGGACTAGAAGTTAAAGTTTCCTGCTTCCAATCTAACTATAACCTACTTTCTGTTGGACATATTCGAACCCTCTTTAAACTACTTTAAAACAGCAATAACACTCCAACTGTTTTCACAGCTTCAAACCAATCGAACAAAAAAAAATTGATTTCTGCTACTCCAAACCACGTAAGCACTCTCGATGTACTATCAAGTGATTCCATTATCTGATGATATGAATATGAATATAAACCTATAAAAGCATTTTGCATCATTCCCCAACACTAACCAGAAAGGGAAGCATTAAATCATCCGCCACTAAACTACTTCTCGTCGACAGCGGATGGCTCTCTGACGCTGAAGCTATATACCCGACATCCATTTGGCTGAGCACACTGGGCCATGTTCTTTCCCCAGATCCCGGACCTCTTACGGCTGTTACGGATGGAAAGCACTTCCTCCCATAAGCTTCTAGCCGGGGAAGGACCTACGGCACACACACTGTGTTCTGGTGCCGCAACTTCTTCTGGACTGGTTGTTCCGTTGTTGTTTTTGCCTTTCCTTTTTTTATTATTTGTGTAGTTCTCTCGCGACGAGGCGCCAGCCTGGCGCCTATCGATGATTATTGAGTGTAGGAAAATCCACCCCACCGAAATATGCGGCTTCATCCGGCAGACGGTAACATCGGGAGGAGACTGAACCCAACTTCCACTTTCAGCCGTGATGTTGTTCGTATGTATGTGTGCATGTTGGAATGCAGTTACAACAGGAAGCGTATTCTGTAAGGCTAATAACGGTGGATTGATTTACGATTTTACATCAATATAATGTTTTCGACCTTGCTTTGCGTACGAATAATAGGTTGTTATTTTCAATGTTTAATTATAATTTCAAATTCAAAAAAAATATCAAATTATTGATATCGTAGTTACTACAAATAATTTTGGGTTTTTATAATACTAAGCAGGAAATTAAATTACGATTTGAACTTTGTTTATCACGAAAATCCTTACAATCACTCGCCGTTTCGCAGTTTCAACGATGGCAGAGCATGTTGCTGCTGCACTACGATGAGTGATGCAGTTTTTATGCTCACGCCGCGTGCTTTCACTGCTCTGTTACGTTGGTTGTCTGGGTGATTGGAGTCAATCGTCGGTTCGGAAGAAAGCCGAAATGGTTGAAACGGGCCCGGAACCGGGATTTTCCTGAGGGTAAAAGTTTTGCGCTTGATCTTTTTTAATGTGAAGCTATATGTGGTCCTGGAAGTTACGGTATCGGTACATATATACATATGCACGTTCCCACAGCCTTGCTTCAGGATCTGGGCACTGTCGAGCGTGGAGGAGCGGGAAAGATGCAAAAAATACATATCGAAACTAAACGCTGCTGGTGCAGAACAACTTGGTTTCAGACAAGACAGCGCCAGGCCGCTTCGAGCGTCTAGACCAGAATGCGATAAATTTATAGATTTTTGTTTGTGTCGGGTCAGCTCCATAAGCAGTTGGGATACTTTCATCCTTCGAAGCGGGCTTTTTGGTTGCGGCTATTGCAAATGCCCTTCAAAAAATTGCATATGGAATTCACTGGCCAACTTTACAAACGAAGGATTTTGGAAAAAATTCATTAAATTCCTATAATAAATTTATTTGAAGAAGATACCTACTCAAAACTTTCGGATGAAAAACTTATTCTTCAGCGTTTTAAGTGCCATCGGTTATTCAACAAATCCAATTTCACAGTATCTTGAGCATCAATCATCCACTGAATATCCCACACGAACGTGATTTCCAAGACGTGATTTGACAAGAGCTAATTTAACTATAGTCATCGAACCATTGTTTCGCAAATCCTCACTCAACCGGAAAGTAAACCTCAACGGCAGCTGCTCCAACCATCCGCGTCCATGCGGAATTGAATTAATTGAATATCGAATTCACAAGAAGCTACTGGTATTGGCTGTAGAACTATTCAGATTGTTCTTGAATTGTCCTTTCAACCGTTTCCTTTGCTTACCTTATCCTCATAACGCTAGTTCACAAATTTAAAAAAAATCTACGTTTGATCTATTTTACCAATTCGTGCATTACGTCTGAAACTATAAAAATTAAAATAGATGGCTTTAATAAAAAAATCGATTTAACAGGAATCTGTGATAAAATTGAATTGTCACGTTCTCCACGTTATATGGAGATTTGTGTCTTGCCGTGTTCATGAAGGAAAGGGAATAGGAGTAGAAAATACAGCACCAATTAATCACAAAACATAATAGTAAGCAACATATTTCTTTACTCCCGAAGTAATACTGATCCAAACTGATAAAGTTCGTAGCTCTTCACTACATTGGGTTTGGGTTAGAAACATTAGTGCATTAATTTTGGGCATTTGCCTGTAAGATGCTATGAAGGTAGGAAAATCGGATTAATTATTGTAGATGATGATGATGGTCCCAGCCCGATCAGAAACACATAACAGAAATATTTCACAACTATATCTCGCATTGTTACTTGTTATAAATTTCTGTTATTTTAACTACTAACGAGACCTAATGTATTACACAATATGTTACAAAAATTGTGTTCTGTTATAATCTTGTTATTTCATTCTGATCGGGAGCTCATACCCCCACAAAGGGTATGAGGTGTGACCATCATTATCATCAACAATTATTATTGAATATTGCACGAATAACTCAAAGCGCTCTGAATTGTAGCCACACATTAATCGAATTCGGAATTTTCGGAATGAAAGCACGATTTCGTAAGCGTCAAGCGAAAAACATGAACAATAGGTTGCCCAAAAAAATCGATGTTCGAAAAGTCATGTTGCTCAACCCTATAATGAAAGATAAGCATATTTAAAGTGTCTTTTGTAGAACAAATCATGTTTCTAAAAATCATCTAGAGGTTCCGTGATTTATAAAAAATGGTCATTTTGGAGAAAAATTGTTTTATATAAGCGGTTTTCGCAACTTTTACAAAGCCTAATTGTATTTTGAATATTTTTTTTATTTTTCTATGGACCTTAGAGAACTAATACCATTTAAAAGTTTTTTACCAAAAGTGCTTATATCAATAATAGAACCTTTTAATCTTGACGAAAAAAATATTTTTCAGTCAATTTTGAAGAAAACCCACGCAAAACAAATATCAGTATTTTTTTATTAAATTAAGGACATGTATTGGAAATTACTATGTATTACCAACATTTTCGTGAACAAATATTGTGAAAATTCGGTCGTGGGCTGAAATATAGCATTTTTAGTTAATGCTTTCAAACTTTGATACATTTTTTTCTTTGATCAATATCTCAACCGTAAATTGACCAGTGACATTTTGGGTGTCAAATAAAAAAAATTCTCTCTAATTTAATATTTTTTTCATATGTGGCATTTACTATCTTATTCTTAGGTCGATTATGTTACCCAAACTTTACTCCAATATTCTGATGAAATTTGTCTTTAACACAGATCAATCAGCACGGGCCACCAAGAATCGTTTAAGGCATGTTTGCTCGGAAATCTTAAGCATGCTCGGAAAATATTTCAGTAATGATCGAACTGTACGATTAGTAGCTTCATGTGAAGAATTCAACAAAGATGCCCAAAGATTGGCATTGATAAAACGAGTTATTACTATCGTCAAAAACAGAAACGGCCAAAATAACTTCAACTATGCCATATGCACTCGATAACATATGAAATGGTTTCAATTTGATTGTTTTATTACAAGACTTAACATACATAAACATAAATAAATTAATCTAATCAATCGTGAATGTTATATAGGTTATAGCATCATTGCACAGTGGTCCAGAATGCAAAGTTAGCAGAAATTTTGAAATTATACTAAAACTAAACAACTTAGCCTCATTAAGTCTTTGGAGAAGTTTTCGTACTTTGTGAACCCTTTCTTTTTGTTAAAACAACAGTCAGGATGGTTCTAATTTTACCAAGATCAAAAAATTAATCATTTAATAATTCCAGCTAGAGCCAAACCACCTTCAGCGAAGTTGTTAAACGACAAATTTTAGAAAAGATTGTTGAAGACATGTAAGGTCATGCTGTCATATTTTTCATTTTAAAACAAATTTAAAATCGAAGGTTAGGGTGTTTCTTAGAAAAAACTGTTTTATTCAAATAATAAATTTAAATTTAAATTTAAATTTAAATTTAAATTTAAATTTAAATTTAAATTTAAATTTAAATTTAAATTTAAATTTAAATTTAAATTTAAATTTAAATTTAAATTTAAATTTAAATTTAAATTTAAATTTAAATTTAAATTTAAATTTAAATTTAAATTTAAATTTAAATTTAAATTTAAATTTAAATTTAAATTTAAATTTAAATTTAAATTTAAATTTAAATTTAAATTTAAATTTAAATTTAAATTTAAATTTAAATTTAAATTTAAATTTAAATTTAAATTTAAATTTAAATTTAAATTTAAATTTAAATTTAAATTTAAATTCAAATAACTTATGCGGAATTGATTTAAAACAGAAGTAGTCTTCAGACATCTTTAAGATTGTTTTAAGTCGAATAATTTGTTACATGGCACCACATATCTAACTGTTCTCGTTGAAAAGGTATGAGCACTTTTTCGCCAATTTTTTTTTTTTTAATTTCACATTCTGGACCACTGTGCATTGGTGTTATCACTTCTTATTAACTACCTTAAAATAAGATAGCAAATTCCATATATGGAAACGTTTTGTAAGATAGAGATTTTTTTTATTTGAAGGCCAAAATGCCTACACCGGTCAATTTATGGTTGAGATATTGATAGAAAAAGTGTAGCAAAGTTTCATAGTTTAAAAGATGGGGAGGTAATGTCAGAGACATAACCGAAGTGAAGTAGAATACACTTAGGTTGGTAACTAGTGTGCTGACAATAACACTGCAATTGTCACGTATTATAATAACCGACAACAAAAGTAGTACCAGGACATTACTTTTAACGGAGCATTTCACTTGTAGAGCAGTGAAATTCGCAAACAAAATAAGTAAAATGAAAATCCCGTTTCACGTTTCCCAGTTCGCCTCCAGTATCAAACCATCAACAGAAACTTATATCAGTATTCAACAAACCAACATAATCTCCTTCAAATCGTCAATCGCAGCCACACTACCGTTTGCTAGAAGAAAACTAATAAAAGAGTACACTCCTTCGCAGTGCACTCTGGAGCGCGCGCCGTGGTGAATTTATTTGAGAACGACACACATAATTGAAAGAGCAAGAGAGCGGGGTCTTTCTCATCCAACTACCCCACCGCCAGCGAACATTTGAAATTCGTTTATTTAGCTCCGAAAGAAAGAGCGTTCTGTTTTTTCTGTGGTCATTGTATGCATCCCAACAAACAATTTGGCTAGATAATGGCTTAAACAGATCTTGTTCAGCCTAATTTCGCTGGTTAAAGACTTGTTCAGCTTTCGTTGTTTGTTGGGATAAACATCATTGAAATGATGCCTGGCGGCAGTCATGGAATATATTGCTTCGAGCTGACGGAACATAGCAACTACGACGAGGTCAGAAAGCAAACTGACGATTTTTCCTTCTGTGCTGCTTTCATATGTGTTGAGTGGTTAATTGGAGGCGGTCTTAGCAACGCTCGCTGCTTGGTTGAATTGTTCGGACCAATCAGCGCTGATAATTACCTCGTTCACAAAATACATTATTTTTCTTATTTATAGTAATACTACATTTTACGGAATCATATACAATATTCGTGCACATATTTCCGATCAGATAGAAAATATAGCGATTTCGATCAGTACAACATAAGTTTCGCATTTGAAAACTGGGAAAATATCTCAGCAGAAACTTTGAAACGGGACCCCTATATTGAAACGTTAGAAGTATTCTACTTCAAAAGATATTATCCGGCAGATCCAAAATCACTATGATATACTTGATTAAATTAATTGTTGTTGCCAACAAAAATCTTGTTTTTCGGCTTCCACATTTTCAAAAAAAGCGCTTCAAAACAACAATCGCTCCTGGCGCACGCACACGAAAACCGAGAACCGAGAAAATTTTGTGAGATAAAACAGAACTACTTGACAGCCATAAAATTGATATACGCTTTTCATAATATTACCATAGCTGAGAAACAGCTAGGGGTCCGAATTGGGCAGCGGTCCGAATTGGGATACCTCCCCCTATACTATATATGTACACTAGTGCCATGTAGTTAGAATGTTCCGAATCAAACAGATAATATCGGTCTTATCCTTCAATACAAGATCGCTGAGGGTGCGAATTTTGTAAAAAAAATCAGGATCATCAGATAAAATATGTGCAATAAATATTATTATTTCACATATATAATAGCGCCACGTGTTGACAAAGTTAAGCGATAAAGTGATTTGAACGATTTTTCCAAAGACACGGAACTTCTAAGACAGTGGTTTTCAACCGGGGGAGAACTCATCCCCATGGGCACAGCAGTTAGTGAATTATGTCGGGTAAATTTTGACTTGCCTTCCCTCAAATAAATAATAAATGCTGCGTATATTTTAAGTGCATACCCTTAATAGCGTTTATTCAAATTTTGAAGACAATCTGAAAACTAGAACAGAAATTGCAGCTCCTGATAACACGCTACCTATATGGAATTATTTCGATATCGTCTTTTTCTAAAAGTGTATTTCAACATATTTCGTATACCGTTGGATTAACCATAGCTAGTGATTGAAGTTAGAAAATTAGCCGCAAAAAAATTGGCAAATGAATGTTTGCAACCTGATAAGAGCAGACAACTTGAAATTGTTTGGTGGTTATTTCTAGCTGTGGTGGATGGAAAATGAAGTACAAAATATGTCCTGATATCATCCTTTTCCGTTTTATCGCAATAAAAATCCGTTGGTATATTAAAACGGTTCATTACAATATTGAACAATAAATACATACTATAACTTTTAATGCATACAAGATAGACATTTGGTGTCTTCATACAAATTGTTCGCGAAAGAAAGAGCTACAAATTTACTAAAGACTTCATTTTTATCACTTAAAAGAAATTTAATGAAAATATCTCACTTATAGGGGAATTAAGCTGTGAAAACACTATATCAAAAAAGAGCATATTACATCCAATCAATTCTCCGAAGATGTTATTGACCTCAACTGAGCCGGTTTGGCTTTAATAGCATGATTTTGGTCTTTTTATAGATATTAAAAACAGTAATAATCAGTCGTCCGTATTTAATGTTAAATTTCTCTTTTTATAATAGTATGATTTCAACAAAACATAATTCGTTCGATAGGTATTAGGGTGGGGCATTGTTATATGGAAAAACGTAATCATAACCTAATCAACCGAGCACAGCACTTTTTTGGTTCCATTTGGGGTCCAAAACAACTTTGCCGAAGGATCCATGGTGCTAGAATATTTATACAACAAGTATAGCATACCAAAATAACATGATATACTTTAGATTTACCGCATTGGTAAGTGGTTTGGATGAATTATTCAAAAGCCTTAGCTCAATTTCATGGGCGTAGGTAGTTTCGCAATAGGGCGTAGTGAGGGTAGAGGGAAGGGGGAAGCTTCAACATATACAAATCACGGTGTGTTTGGTAGAACAATTTTATTCGAAAAAAATCGGCATCGCTAAAACTTCAGCATGTGATAGAATTGGCTTTCCCCTTTCCTTTCCAAGTAAAATTAAAATATTCTGTCGGGGGCTCCAGAACAACTTTTTATTTTAAAGTTTTTTTGTTTGAAAACTTAGGATTTTCAGTGAAACTGGTTCACATTAGGGACCGTTCATAAACCACGTAGACCGAAATTTGAGAATTTTTAAAACCCCCTCCCCCCTAGTAGACCTTAGTAGACTTTTACCAACCCCCCCCCCCCACGCCAAAAGTCTACGTAGACTTTTATTTTTTTTATTCGCGAGAAATGTAGTATTAGCAAGAAGCACATAATGTTCAATTAAAAATTAGCGTTCCGATTTATTTCAAACTTTTTAAATATTAAAGAAAGGTTTTTCACATTGGTTTTTTGTCTATGACTGATCAAATCAATTAATAACAAATCAAGGTGCTTGTCAACGTTTGTGTAGCGGAATACTTCTTTTCAAGGTTAGTCACTCAAGTATATGTAAAAAGATTTATTGCTATAACTAGTTCAAGTTTTCAGTTTGTCTTCACATCTCGCCCTGAGCAGAAGCAAAAAATCGTCCCGCGCAAGTGAAACAGTCAATTCTACCTAAAAATCAATCGGTGCCTATCACACAAGCAATCCATATAACAATAGCCTATACCTGATAACTCTCCGAGCTCTCGATCGAAGCAGTTCGTTTTCTGGTGCTGTGCATAAAGTGAACAAGAATATATATTGACAGTGAAGGTCAACTATTGTTTGACGCAGTCTTTGTTCGCCGGTGCCCAGGCTGGTGAAGTGAATACCAGAATTGCCGGACACGCCGCTATATAAGCTAAGTATTATTTTTCTTTCTTTCGTTTCCCTTTCCCCGATCGGTCTACTTTTCCCTTTCCCCTGAATACAAGTTTCATCTCTCGTTTACACCACGTGCTATCCTCGTGCCTAAATGGCCGAGGGCGAAGGAACATTGGATGGGAATGATATTCCCATGGATTTACCGGATAAACCCGATATTACTCCCTCCCCTGATTCCCCCAGTCCTCCCCGTATTAAAACATACCCAGCCAATTCAAATGGACCCTGGGTGGTGTATTTCCGGCCCAACACGAAATCGCCCAATATTCTAGAAATATCACGGGAGCTGACTGCTAACTACCCGGCCGTAGCTCAGATAACACGTGTTCGAGCTAATAAGATACGCGTTATAGTAAATGACCTCGATCAGGCAAACCAGATTGCTCGCAGCGAGCGTTTTACGAAACAATTCAGAGTGTATGTGCCTTGCAGGGCAGTGGAGATCGATGGAATAGTCGCCGAACCGGGTCTAAAGTGCGAAGACCTGTTGAAGTACGGGGTTGGCTGCTTTAAGGACCCTTCACTTCAAAAGGTGAAGATTCTGGAATGCAAGCAATTGTATTCCGCAAAAACAGAAAATGATAAGACGACTTATTCTCCGTCAGACTCGATTCGGGTGACTTTCTCCGGGTCTGCTCTTCCCAACTATGTCCTCCTGGATAGGGTTCGCTTACCCGTTCGCCTGTTTGTACCGCGGGTAATGAACTGCAGAAATTGCAAGCAACTGGGCCACACAGCCACTTATTGTGGCAATAAAAAACGGTGCGGCAAATGCGAGGGAGAGCATGAGGATGACGCTTGCGGTGGAGAAACTGAGAAGTGTATTTACTGCGGGGGCCCTCCGCATGCTCTTAAGTCATGCCCGGCGTACAAGCAGCGTGGGGATAAAATTAAGCGCTCCCTTAAGGATCGCTCGAGGCACTCTTATGCAGAAATGCTAAAGAATGCTTCGCCATCTGTCCCTTCCGAAAATTCCTTTGCTCTTTTGGCTGGCGTTGAGCAAGAATCTGACGACCCACAAGAGGGAACATCATTCGTTAACCCAGGGGAATCCAGGAAGAGGAGAAATCCAGCCTCCCCTACATTGCCTCGTAAGGGTGCCAAGGTGTCGTCCACTCAGAGTGCGCCATATACAACCAATAAATCCAACGGAAGTGATGCACAAAAGCCGAAGCAATTTGCTCCAGGACTTGGAAATATTAATTCTAACAAGGAGTACCCACCACTTCCAGGGACACCAAAAACCCCAAGTGTCCCCGTTTTTCAAACAGACACTCAGTCCAGTAACGGACTAATGAAATTTTCTGACATAGTGGACTTAATTTTCACAGCTTTCAATGTTACTGATCCTCTTAAAAGCCTTCTGATACGTTTTCTCCCTATAGTGCAAACATTTTTGAAGCAGTTGACTACTAAATGGCCCCTCCTTGCAGCGATCGTATCCTTCGATGGCTAAGTCATCGAACGAGGTCACCGATTCGATCACTGTTCTACAGTGGAATTGCAGAAGTATCCTCCCGAAAATCGATTCCTTCAAATTCTTACTAAACAGTTTAAAATGTGATGCTTTCGCATTATGTGAAACCTGGTTAACTTCTGATATAAATCTCAACTTCCACGACTTTAATATAATCCGTCTGGATCGAGAAAACCCTTATGGAGGAGTACTTTTGGGGATCAAAAAGTGCTATTCTTTCAACCGAATTAACCTCCCTTCGACACCAGGCATTGAAATTGTCGCTTGTCAAGTTTTAATCAAAGGTAAAGACCTTTGCATTGCTTCCATCTACATTCCTCCTAGAGCCTCGGTAGGGCACCGAACGCTTTGTAATATCACGGAATCCTTACCGGCACCGCGGCTAGTTCTGGGAGACTTTAACTCGCACGGTACGGTATGGGGTTGTCTTCATGATGATAATAGATCAACATTAATCCAAGATCTTTGCGACAATTTCAACATGACCATCTTAAACACGGGAGAAATGACGTGGATTCCTACACCACCAGCACGCGCAAGCGCGTTGGATTTATCGCTTTGCTCGACATCGCTACAGTTAGATTGCATGTGGAAGGTGATCCCTGATCCCCACGGTAGCGAACATTTGCCTATCGTGATTTCAATTGCTAACGGTTCAAGACCATCGAAAACAATCAATGCCTCGTATGACCTCACACGGAACATTGATTGGAAGAGTTACGCGACCGCGATATCCGTTAAAATCGAATCAACTCAAGAACTTCCTCCGGAGGAAGAGTACAGGTTTTTGGCTGGCTTGATTCTCGACAGTGCGAATCAAGCTCAGACTAAACCAGTACCCAGCGTGAATACCCATGGACGGTCTCCCACACTGTGGTGGGATAAAGAGTGCTCAGAGCTGTACGCGGAGAAGTCCACTGCATATAAGGCCTTCCGGGAAGACGGGTTACCCGCTAGCTATCAACAGTACGCGTCGCTAGAAAGGCGAATGAAGAGTTTAATAAAAGCCAAAAAACGCAGTTATTGGCGCCGGTTCGTCGACGGGTTAACGAGAGAAACAGCGATGAGCACTCTTTGGGGTACGGCTCGACGTATGCGTAACCGTAATAGTACCAACGAGAACGTGGAATATTCAAACCGTTGGATATTCGCTTTCGCCAAGAAGATCTGTCCGGACTCTGTCCCGGTACAGAAAACGTGCCGCGCCGCGTCTCCTCCCGATACCGCGAACGAAACACCGTTTTCGATGGTGGAGTTTTCACTTGCTCTCTTATCATGCAACAATAACGCCCCAGGGTTAGACAGAATCAAATTCAACTTGCTGAAGAATCTGCCTGACACTGCAAAAAGGCGCTTGCTGAACTTATTTAACAAGTTTCTTGAGGGTAACATTGTCCCTCATGACTGGAGGCAAGTGAAGATCATCGCCATTCAAAAACCAGGAAAACCAGCCTCCGACCACAACTCGTATCGGCCGATTGCAATGCTGTCCTGTATTCGGAAGTTGTTCGAGAAAATGATCTTGTTTCGCCTCGACAATTGGGTTGAAGCAAATGGCTTACTGTCAGATACACAATTTGGCTTCCGCAAAGGCAAAGGGACGAACGATTGCCTTGCGTTGCTTTCTACAGAAATCCAAATGGCCTATGCTAACAAAGAGCAGATGGCATCAGTCTTCTTGGATATTAAGGGGGCTTTTGACTCAGTTTCTATCAACATTCTGTCAGAGAAGCTGCACCAGCATGGTCTTTCGCCAATTTTAAATAACTTTTTGCTAAACCTGTTGTCTGAAAAGCACATGCACTTTTCGCATGGCGATTTAACAACATCGCGATTTAGCTACATGGGTCTTCCCCAGGGCTCATGTCTAAGTCCCCTGCTCTACAATTTTTACGTGAATGACATTGACGATTGTCTTGCCAATTCATGCACGCTAAGGCAACTTGCAGACGACGGGGTGGTCTCTGTTACAGGGCCCAAAGCTGCCGACTTGCAAGGACCATTACAAAATACCTTGGACAATTTGTCTGCTTGGGCTCTTCAGCTGGGTATTGAGTTCTCCACGGAGAAAACTGAGTTGGTTGTTTTTTCTAGGAAGCGTGAGCCGGCGCAACTCCAGCTTCTATTAATGGGTGCAACGATCAACCAGGTTTTCACATTTAAATATCTCGGGGTCTGGTTCGACTCTAAAGGTACCTGGGGATGTCACATTAGGTATCTGAAACAGAAATGCCAACAAAGGATCAATTTTCTCCGAACAATAACTGGAACATGGTGGGGTGCTCACCCAGGAGACCTGATCAGGTTGTACCAAACAACGATATTGTCGGTGATGGAGTACGGGTGTTTCTGTTTCCGCTCCGCTGCGAACATACACTTCATCAAACTGGAGAGAATCCAGTATCGTTGCTTGCGCATTGCCTTGGGTTGCATGCATTCGACCCATACGATGAGTCTCGAAGTGCTGGCGGGCGTTCTTCCGCTAAAAAATCGATTTTGGGAACTCTCATATCGATTGCTCATCCGATGCGACATTCTGAACCCGTTGGTGATTGAAAACTTCGAGAGGCTCGTCGAGCTTAATTCTCAAACCCGATTTATGTCCTTGTACTTCGACTACATGGCACAGAGCATTAATCCTTCTACGTATACTCCCAACCGTGTTCGTTTCCTAGATACTTCTGATTCTACTGTATTCTTCGACACATCCATGAAGGAAGAGATTCGTGGAATCCCGGATCATATACGCCCTCAAGTGATCCCCAATATATTTTATAATAAATTCCGAGAAGTCGACTGTGACAAAATGTTCTACACTGACGGATCAAATCTCGATGGGTCCACTGGCTTCGGTATCTTCAACAATACTATCACCGCTTCATTCAAGCTCAATGATCCTGCTTCAGTTTACGTCGCAGAGTTAGCTGCAATTCAGTACACCCTTGGGATCATCGACACTCTGCCCACAGATCACTACTTCATCATTTCGGACAGCCTCAGCTCTATCGAGGCTCTTCATGCGGTGAAGCCTAAAAAGCAATTCCCGTATTTTCTGGGGAAGATACAGGAGTCCTTGTGTACGTTATCTGAAAAATCTTATCAGATTACCTTTGTTTGGGTCCCCTCTCATTGTTCTATCCCGGGCAATGAAAAGGCCGACTCATTAGCAAAGGTGGGCGCATTAAATGGTGACATATACGAAAGACCAATCTGCTTCAACGAATTTTTTAGTATTTGTCGTCAGAGGACACTCAACAGTTGGCAAACCTCGTGGAGCAATGGTGAACTTGGACGATGGCTACATTCGATTATCCCAAAGGTATCAACGAAACCTTGGTTCAGGGGGATGGATGTGGGTCGGGATTTTATTCGTGTAATGTCCCGACTTATGTCCAACCACTACACCTTAGATGCACATTTGCGGCGTATTGGGCTTGCGGAGAGTAGTCTGTGCGCTTGTGACGAGGGCTATCATGACATCGAGCACGTTGTCTGGGTATGCGCCGGGTATTTGGACGCCAGGTCTCAGTTAAAGGATTCCCTTCGGGCCCGAGGTAGACCACCCAATGTACCAGTCCGAGATATGCTGGCAAATCGTGATTTCCCCTATATGTCCCTTATTTATACTTTCATAAAAACGATAAATATCCCAATTTAGCCCCTCTCTTTTTATTTCTCGTTTTTAGAAGTTTCCTCTTGCCGTGTGGAACCGATATGCTTCAGACTACCACTATGTAACCGCCGTCGCCCTTATCACTACGGAATCTGAAGCGAGAGCGACTCGAGGTCCGAGGTCCCTTTGAAGGATCCCCCGCGGGTCCGAAGAATACCATCCGCCAATCCGACCTACTAGACTGAGGCGCAAATTTGTTTCGCTGATCTCCCGTTTGCCCGAAAGTTGCAAGTTTTGCTCTTCTCTACCGGTCACCATCTACGCCTTCTCTCCCCTGTCCTTGATACAACTACTTCTACACCGATTTTGGAAATGACCAAGCATAAGTATCCGATAAAAAATCAAATTTGTATTCCGTATTCCTAGTTTTAAGATAGTTGTAATTTCTACTCTTTGTTAAAACTATTGTCCCCCATCTTGTAAATAGAATTGTATCCCTAGTTTTAAAACATCTGTGAAATTTTTCATAAATATTTGTTCCCCCTTTTGTGTACCAAACTATATTGTTAGTTTTAAGATAACTGTAAATATTTCCTAAAAAACTATTACTATTGAATTCCTTGTTTTAAAATTTTTCATAAAAAAAATCTTTTGCCCCCTCTCTTATATATAGAATTTTTTTTCTAGTCTTAAGATAGCTGTAAATTTTTTCTCTTTTATAAAAAAAAATATTTCAACATTGTAACCTCCTAGTTTTAAGATATTCAAAATGTAAAAACAAAAGAATTCGGCACCGCCAAGCTAACGCATTTGTGCCTATCAAATAAACGAAATGAAAAAAAAAAAAATAGCCTATACCTACTGTGCGATTTAGTGATGAGTGACGGTGCCCAGCAAAAAGCAACCCAGATACGGCCGAACTGTGTTGCTGTTGATTTTTCGAAATGCCTCGTAAGACCAGCCATTCGGGAAGTGGAACAGTTATTAAAAGTGCAGATGAAACTCAATCTGGCTGAAGTGAAAACCCTACAAATGCATCATATCAAACATTGCGTGCTGATTTCGTTCAACAACATTAACCAAGCTGAGTCATTCGCCTCGCGAAACAACATGCAGCACACCGCCGAATGCGGCAATGTTAAATATAGCATTCCTGTATACATCGAGAACGGCGCTGTAGAAGTTCGTGTCCATGATTTGGCTACGCGTACCCTTGACGGCGCGATTAAAAAAATGCTTGCAAAAATAGTATTGAAAAAAAAAAAAATGCTTGCAAAAATAGTATGGAGAAGTAGACTCCGTTACACATGAGACTTGGAGGATTTTTTTCCCGGGCATCCCTAACGGTGTTCGTGTGGTGAGAATGCGTGAGACCAAGCCAATTCCCTCATACATAACCGTCACAGCGTTAGGAAGTGACGATGTTCTCATTCATCAAACATCACTAGTCACGTACCCAGGGCAAATTCCTACGTGCCAGTTCTGCACGAAGAAGCTGCACCTCGGAAAACCTTGCGTAGAAACTGTTAAGGAAAACTTAACCAATCCAACTGAAATCAGCCCAGAACCATCTTACGCTAAACCACTATCAGCTGCAAAACCAACATCTTCGGATCAAGCACCAACAACCAGCAACAACAACAACGAAACGAATGCGAACATACAATGACGACCGATAAGAGTAAGACACAAACTGGAACATCTGACCGCGAGCAGCAGGAAAGTAGTACGGATGAGGACATGGACATGAACGACAACGCAAAAGAAGACAAACGGATCGAACCTCATATGGAAGTGGACAACACTGGCAATATTTCGCCCCCTAGAAAAAGGATCCCAACACGCAGTAGAAAGCTGCGTCTAAACGAGACAAATCTTAACATAGTTGTTTTTTTTTATTTATTGTAAAAAACGAACAATCGGCCTCGTTGAGCTACCGCATTTGGGCCTAAATAAATTTAATAATTATAAAAAAAAATGGTTCAAGTTTTGGCCGAAGTGTAACCTACAGCAACAATGCAGAATTGCTAAACACTTTTTGAGCCTTGCTGGTGCATTCAAAATTTTTAAATTAAAGGAAACAATTACAAAATAATACTGTCGATATGTACTATTATCTAGACTAAAATAATACACCAACTATGCTCACAAACTTCACTTTTCTTGAACAAATATTTAAATCTTCCCAAAAATATTTATTTTTTTTATGTAATTAATAGCCATATCACCTGAGAGTATTATCGCAAAGTATCAAAGCTTAACTCCGAATATTTTCGAAGACAAATATAGTAGAACCGGTTTGCACGGAGTTGCGTAAGGTCAAGACATAAAATTTAACGGGTGTTTAAATATTTTGAAATCAGTGTAAATGATTGCAAGAGAAACTGATTGACTCGAGTCAACACTTTGTTGTAGAAGTTTCACTACACTACTGCTTTAACCACCGAAATCAACAAATAAAAAAAAATTAATCCACCTATTAATAAAAATCGGGTGTTTTGTTGTTACAATGGTAGTTTTATTGCTTAACTTTGACC
Source organism: Topomyia yanbarensis (assembly GCF_030247195.1). Classification (NCBI taxonomy): domain Eukaryota; kingdom Metazoa; phylum Arthropoda; class Insecta; order Diptera; family Culicidae; genus Topomyia; species Topomyia yanbarensis. Next base: position 154,785,531 of record NC_080671.1, read on the forward strand.
ATTTTTTAACTTTTTATGGTTCATGCATTTAATGGTCCATGCATGTCTGCTAACTAGTGGTGTCTCAGATGATTTCACAGTCAAAATCTTCCGTCGAGAGGAATTTTGGTCAACAGGTTGCCCAAACAAAATCGTGGGTTCTGGGTTGTGTGGTTGCTTAACGAGTAGTTACCTCAATAGTGTACTAGCTTTGAAGTGCCTGCATAAATACACCTAGCTGAATAGACCGATATTTTAAATACAACTCTCTTTAAATCCCATTTATAATTAGTAATACGAGAATAACAAAAAAATAAGATTCTACGTAGACTTTTTCAAAGAGCCCCCCTCCCCCCTCGTAGACAAACGTAGACTTTTGCTAGACCCCCCCGTCCCCCCTATGAGTCTACGTGGTTTATGAACGGCCCCTTATCGCCCCTAGGTAGTACTTTAGACATTCAAATATTACCAAAAGTAAGAATCTGATGGACCATTTCATTGTGTACAACTTTGTAAAAAACTACATCGCGATCTAAAATCGCCAGAGAAAGCTATTAAATTTTTATCAAAGTTTCTAGATTCGCACGAGGCCTATTGGTAAAGAAGCTTTATTCCAAAAACATTTTTATTTGTAAAAAAAAATGGATTACCTTATTTTAACAGTGTGCTCAGAAGAACCTGAATGCTATCAAAGTCCCACCTTTAAGCGTAAAAAACAGAATTCCAGATTCCACCGTTTCATGTGCACCAATGACATTTTAGGAGCATGGAGATATAGAGCAGAGTAGATAAAATTTAAACGAAATTAAGTCTCTTTTGAAAGATGCTGGGTAATGCAGCAAAATAAAACAGCTTTTTTCTGTCACAGATATATTTGTTCCTTCTTTTTTCTTCTTCACTCATTCTGGAGTATGCTTGATGTAATCTTGAATCAACCTTTTTGCTCGTTAGCATCTTGTGGGATATATTTGGCCTAAATTTTAACTTTATATTTGATTAAACTCGATTAGATATTCAGTCATTTGATTTGATTTCGATTGAGAATCCTGATTGACAGTTTCAAGGATAGAAAAATAATTCAATGAGATTTATGTTCAAGTTTGGGAATCGCAATAGTAAATATCTGTTGTACGAAGATAACGATCTCAATATAAAAGTAGATATAGAAAGTATCACCTTTACCCGACAGACGTGTTGCTGTTAATTTCTCCAGATTCTGAACTGAACTGGCAACTCTCTCTTGTTGACATGTTGTCGTTGCTCTTTTCCTATATCATGAGGGAAATCTTCAATAAACAGACTTGTATTACTTTGAGAATTTACTGAATGTATGGTCCAGCCTGATATTTTCTTGTTCGTTTTCTGTTGTGATCCATGTACAATGAGTGATGACTCCGCAATTTCTTCTTAAAGCAAATTATGAAACATTTTGTTCTTTTTTCTAAGATTATGTGAAGTGTGCTCGATTTGGAAATAAAATTTCAGGGCAAGCAAAAATCTGCATTTATAAATTCTGATGAAATGAATCTACCTCAAAAGATAACAAACATGGATCCAAATCTCGAAGAGCTTTTTATCTTTTTCAATCATCTTTCTTTTAATGTTGATAAAGACAAACAGGATTCTCAACCCAAAATCCGTCGTTTATTACAATGACTCGAACTGTCTACTTCATTCAAATATAAAGCTTTAAATTTAAACCAATTGTTTTTTACCAGGCAGGATAGGATCAGGAAGAAGGGTCATTCTAGTTTACATTAGCTATCCCCTAGAGCAGCAGTTCTCAACCTTTTTCGTACCACGGACCCCTTAGAAATCACCCTGGGTTGCTGCGGACCCCCGCGGATAAACTTCGATTTTGTATGCTATCAAGATGTTATTTTCAGTTTGTTAGGAAACAAGACTTGAAATTTCAATCTGCACTCGGAAAATATATTTTTCTTCGCGGACCCCCAGCGACGACTCCACGGCCCCTTAGGGGTCCGCAGACCCCAGGTTGAGAATCACTGCCCTATAGCGAGAAAAGAAATGAAAATGGCATGATAAAATCCGTTACTACATTAATAAACATCTTGAAAAGGTATAAGACTATCGAATAAATTTGGTCAACACCTTTCCACACCTCATTGTTCATAAAGTGTCATTTTCGCCCAAGACCCAGAGAAATCTGAAAATATATTTTTTCTGCTGAGAATGGGACTTTGTATACATTGAAATTTATCTGAATTTACTGTTCATTTAAACCCAACTTTTTTTTGTAAGTCCTTGTTAATCGACTTCTTAATACATATGCCCCGCGCACACCTAAAAACTGATAAAATGTTAATAACTTTTTCGGGTGATTTTATATCGATTTATAGCATTCTACGAAGTTGTAGACAATGAAATTGTTCATCAGATTCTCACTTTTAGTATTTTTTGAATGTCTATAGTACCAATTAGTAGCAAAAATGCGAATGAATTTCATTAAAATACTTAAGTTTTCAATCAAAAAACTTTAAAATAAAAGGTTGTTCTAGACCCCCCGACAGAATATTTTAATTTTACTTTCAAATGAAAGGGAAAAGTCCATCCTTTCATATCCCAAAGTTTGACAGATGCCGAATTTTTTGAATAAAGTTGTTCTACAAAGACACCGTAAACTTCTAACTGAAATAACTGAAATCTTGTCGAATTGAAATGTTCAGAAGAATTATTTTAAAACATTTGCACAATGTCCTATGGATAATAGTAACGATGAAACGAAACATACAGTATCGCTCTGCATTGACTTTATATCAATGGAAGTAAAGTTGCAGACTGAATCGACTGATGTCGAGTTGATATGTCAGAGGAATGCATTGATTATATTTCAGTTTAATACGCACTATGATTTGATAGTATGCTCTTTTCGATGTTGTTCTTGTGGGTTGTGTAAATGTTGTAAAATAATTCATCTGAACAGTTATTTCAGTTCAAATTTCCATATTTAAAAGTCTCCTCCCCCTCTCCCCCCACTACGCCCTTTTGCTAAACTACCTATGCCCATGAAATTTAGCTAAGGCTCTTGAATAATTCATCCAAACATACCAATGTGATAAATCTAAAGTATATGATGTTATTTTTTATGCTATATAAAATGTCATTGGTACACCCGCAGTGTAGGCAACAAAAATAATGTTTGGCAATTAATTCGATCTATCGAACTTTGAACAGCTATAACTTGTTGTAGAAACATTCTAGCACCATACATTCTTCGGCAAAGTTGTTCAGCATATCCTGGACTACACTTTTATCTAATTGCTGGTATACTGCAGGAAGAATTGTAGTATGTAAAATTGAAAATGAAAAAAAGTAGGTTTTCCCATACTAATTTCCATACAAATTTCAAACACAATTCGCTACGCCGGGTCAAATCCAATCGACCCAAAATGTTACACAGTTGTTTGGGACCCCAAATGGAACCAAAAAAGTGCTGTGCTGAAAAAACGATCATTTGCCCCACCCTAATAGGTATACGTATAAGCTTTTTAAGAATATGTGAGGTGTTCATCTATATTGTCAATTTTTATAGTTAGTTTCAAAAAACTGCAACATACATTTTTTTACACAAACATCCATATCTCGGAAACTGAACATCAGAATCAAAAACAAATTAATATTTAGCGTTCTGTCTGGAGGTTAGGCCTTTCATTTGTAATTGGTTTTGATAAGAACCGTTCAACCGTAGCTGAGAAACACGAATGAGAGTTTGTCCGTTACATACACACAGACATTGTCCCATTGGTATATAAGACTCGGCCCTCCGGGCCTCGGAAGATTTCTTGAAAATTTGGGTGAATTCTATATATTTCTTTTATAAGGAATGTAAAACATAACAATCCAAAAATAACCATCACAACCTTTAATGAACATCGTGTTCTGTAGAACAAACATCATAATAATCCCAAGGAGATATAAGGCTTGTTCGCGGCAAAATTTGGACACCCAAAAGCATAAAGATCTCTTTAATACTTCAACCAAAATATCATGTTTTATCTAAAAATACCTAATTCGCTAATTGGTAAAAAGTTAGGCTTTCAAAAATAGCATTGAAAGAAATGCGTGTTAGAAAAGTTATTGTGTGCAGTCCAAGCTTAACTCAGGGATATCTAATTAGAATACTCCTAAAAAGCTTGGCAAATCTGCAAGTTCTATGCTTCATGACCAAATATATTAGATAGGATAGTCAGAACGCACTGTAGCTAGGAAAATACAAATGTCGGAGGTAAACACTTTGCGTAATGAAGTCGAAGCATCATTAAGTACACTTGTTCGAAAAAATTGTCGTGGATATTTGACCAAATTTTCCTGCGTAATAATGGAAGATGAAACTTAGTACGTAGTAGACTTCAACCAAGTTCTTGGCATCTTTTTCTATACTGCAATGTAACGATATGAGGTAACAAAGTAATTTTGTTCGATAAAGAAGCCTAAGTTTCCCGAGAAATGTTTGGTTTGGCAGTACATCTGTAACAGTGGATGAACCAGTAAAAACTTCGTGCCAACAAAAAGCTGCCCCAGAAAATGTTCTAGTCAAATTTTGGAATCGTCTCACTACGTCAGTGATGTTTTGCATGTTTGAAAGCAAATGCTCCTAAAGAGCCGAATGTACCGAACTGTCCGGTGTTACATACTATTAGGCGAAATTGGGCTCTCGTGATGAGAGAACAGTTTAAATGCCAACAGTAGGTAATAATCAATGAAAAATGCAAAAAATTAAGTTAAATTGGCTATTCCTGCTTTTCGTTTGGGCTGCACAAAATAATTTCTCTAGCACAATTTTCTTTCGACGTTATTTTTGAAAGCACTTTTTACTACACATTTTTCATTTAGTTTTGGATAGAACAAACAAACGTCTACATCTGTGCTTCAAGAAAAAGCATTTTTAGACTAATTTTGGGTCGCTGAACACGAAAACAATATTCATTTTTTTGTTCAAAGAAGCGATTTTGTGATTTTTTCAAAAAACTCATTTTTGAGCACTTTTTATAGTTTTTAGTCAATATTTCTTGTCAAAATCATTCAATCAATTTAGTCAATATGCAGGTTGAATGATACCGAGATGCCCTTTTCAAAAACATATAATATGTGTCGATCATATGTAAAAATTTTAGTGCTGCAAGCGACCAAAGTTTAAAAAAAGTGCATTTTTGACCATTTTCAAAAGTTACTCATTTTTAAATTATTTTTTACCGAAAAACAAAATTTTTTTTTGGACCTTTTAGAAACTGGGATGACAAATAATATGTTTGCGTTAATTTTAAGGCTAATATCGCTAACATCGGATGAAAAATGTTGATGCTATGGCACATTGAGCGAAATGGAAATTTTATGATTTTAGTGAACCCTGCCCTGGTGCGGCGGTTTAGAGGGTGTAGCACTGGTCTCATAAGCCAGTCGTCAAATATTCGAGTCTCTATCGGGAAGGAGTCTCAGTGGGATCGTAGCACTAGCCACGTAATATTCTGTGAACTGAGAATCTGCTGTGAAGCCTGTTGAAGCAGAAGGCTAAAATTCCTTTAATTCGTAAAATATGTACTCACCACAGACAAAACAAAATTTTTCCAACGATATTTCCACATTTTAAAAGGGCACTTAGTTGTACAATGAAATATCCAAAACCATTCAAATGCCGCAGGATGGATGGATGCAAGCTCGAGAAGACAGTACCCAACACAAACAATAACTATCAAGTATAGAAGATTATTTCAGCCGAAAGTATGATTGTGCGAAAAATAAAAAGTTACAGTTTTCACTCAGTGCTTCATACCATCTACATTTTTCATCCGACTTTTGTGACCATTGGATTAAAATTTATGCAAAAAATATATTTATCTCAAAGAATTTTTTTCTGCCCTTGATTTATTACAAAAAAAATTTACTAGAAATATGCATTTTGTTCAAAAAAGGTCGAACATTAGACTTTTTTTTACTTTGGTCGATTGTTATCATTTATTTATTTTGTTACATTTATTACAGTCATTTATCATTTGTTACATTTATTACATTTCTCGACAAACATACGATTACGGCTTAAAAGCCAACTGTCAAAATTCTCTTTGAAAGGAAATTCCGGACAAACCGTTACTGACTAAACGCAGTTCATAGCAGTTAATGCAAGAGGAAACTTTTTTTCTTTTGTTTACTATAAACATCTGTGATTGGCGGGTAACTTTTTGTCTGAAATTTCATTTCAAAGAGAATTTTGACAATTGGCTTTTAAGCCGTAATCATATGTTTGTCGAGATTTAATCTATGCATATTATACATTTACGGAAAGGGCACATCAATACCTTTCGAACTGTTTCGATCAGATCCTATTTGAACAAGATATTGACAAATAACTAAAATAGTGCCCAAAACACCTTTTTCAAAGAAATCTTGAAAATGTTTCTTTGAAAGAAAAAAAATGGACTTGAGTTTCGTATTAAGCGATCCAAAATTAACTGAGGAAACACCTTTCTTCTTAGCTTATCGCGATTACCTTAAAATTGTTAAAATCTGTCACAGAGCAATTTTCACTCCGTGCCCAATAACATCACCAGTTTTTGTCGCATTTTCGTGATCTTAGGCTTAAAATTCAAGCGAGAAGTTTGTCTGTCATATAAGATTAAAAAGATTTTTTTGCTGATTTATTTTTTTTGAAAAATTAACCAAAAATTAGTAATTTTACCAAACACTACTTTTTTTACTTTGGTTGCTCTTAACCCTAAATTGTTGATAGTTTATCGTAACAAGTTACACATTTTTGGAATGGGCACATCAATACCTTTCGAATGGTGAGTTGTTTGTGTTAATCGAAAGATTTGTTCCTGAGATATTGACCAAAAACTGCAAAAAGTGCTCAAAAGCACTTTTTTTTAAAAAAAATCACAAAAACGGTTCTTTGAAAAAGAAAATGGATATGATTTTCGTGCCCAGCGACCCAAAATTGACTTAGGAAACACCTTTTTTCTTAACTTCATGCAATTAATCCAAAATTTGTAAACTAGTGTTATTGATACAGGGTGTTTGGTTCATGGTTAAGAATCTCACGGGGGGTGATAGACTGCCATATTTGGAGAAAAAAATTGTTCTACACATACCATCAAATCTCAACCGTTACAAAGTTATTGAACTTTTTGTGTAAAAAACTTATTTGTCTTAAAATACCTCTAACTTTAAAAGTATACTTTGTATTTTAAATGTTTCAGTTCTATTCGAAAAGTGAGAAAATTTCCTATTGAATGGTGTTCTCATATTTTTTAAGTAATTAGTTTTAATTGCCTTTTAGCTGTAAAGTAGTTAAAAGTTATTGTTTTTGAGGAGGTTTTTGCTAATTTTCTCGAAATAATGAAGTATGATTATAGCAATATCCATTATCCAAAAGTTGGGTTTTAGGACGATTCATAATTTGTTCTTGGACGTCAGATTTCTATCTCTTCTCATATCTTTGTAATTTCATTACTATACTTTTCCTGTAACCGACTTGCAAGTGCTTAAAAGACTCTAATCTAAAAAATATGATTTATATCGTTATTTACAAGATTTCATTGGAAAGCTGAGAAAATGTCCTATCAGTGTATGTACAAAAATATTTTAGTTAAGTGTACTAAATGATTTTTTACTAACGAAATAACTCAAAATTTGTGTTTTTTGGAGAGTTTTTTCATTATTCTAATTATTAATCAACAAAATTTATCGTTACTATTGTTCATTTGATGCCCCTTAATGTTCTCTATAACTTTTTATTAGACACTTTGTCTATATCTCTTTTCATTTTGCTGCTATTTAATAGTTAACACAGCAAGAGCTCGCCACAAATGTAGTGGGTTCGAAATCGTTATTTTTGCATATGAAACGATGTGATAAAAACGATTTTGCGTCGAAACCAAAAGAGATAATTGAATGGAGTCAAAGAAAGAACTGTAGAACTTGTTGAGATGCATTATTTCCATGATAATAATGGTGATGTTTATTATTTACTATTTTAAGAAAATTAACGAAAATGCTAATAATAGCTCTAACTTTAAACTAATTTACTGTTAAAAGAATACTAAATTCACTTAACTGAAAGGTAATATTACATTTTTCACTGTAAAATTTTCCTGGCTTTCGAATACAAAGAAAAAAAGTACAATGAGTGCCATAATTTTTCAATTAGAGCTGGTACTAGTGAAAATGAGATAAAAATATCCAAGTTGAATAACCCAAAATCATGAAAATAAGAAAAGGTAAGTGTATCATGTCAAAGAACGAATTAAGCAGCTCATCAAGACTAACAATCTGAATTATTAAAATGATAAGGTTAACTATTAGGATTTTCAAGAAATGAACGAAAAATCGTTTAAAATTGTTTAATTTTCAATAAATTACTTTGAAAAGGCTACTTAAACTCATTAACTGAAACATGTGAGGACATCACTCAATGCGAAATTTTCTCACCTTTCGAATGGAACTAAAACATTTAAAATACAAAGTATACTTTTAAAGTTAGAGTTATTTTAAGACAAATAAGGTTTTTACCCAAAAAGTTCAATAACTCTGTAACGGGTGAGATTTGATGGTATGTGTAGAACAATTTTTTTCTCCATATATGGCAGTCTATCACCCCTCGAGAGATTCTTAACCATGAACCAAACACCCTGTATTTTTCAATTATTCAAAATGTCACAGTTAAGTTCACATTGGGTTGAGCAAATTTATTACAGAACGTAAAAACGATAACAAAAAACTGCTGCATAAACTGCACTCTAACTTTAAACATAGTGCTAATTAGAGCTAATTACGAACAATTATAAGCTTAACTCTATTGCGTTCGAAAAGTCTACTGTGATGGGGGCTCGCATATTGTATCCCCCGGCTCGTATATACTCTCTTTGGGTCTGGTTTAATTTTACTATTTGGTTGCTTAATACTGTATAGTAGACTAACTTTACCTAAATTACAAAACTACGCGATTTAAACAAACGCTGCTCAAATGGAAGGCGAACGCTTACTTTCCCCGCTGGCTACTCTACTTGATCGGCTTTCGAATTCGGGTGATACATATTTCATCCTAATTTGCTACACATATTTACAGGCAAATCCACTTTTATAATAACAGACCTAAACACCTGCCATCCCTGGTGAAAATTAGTCATTCAGTCAAGTTATCAGAGTTACCACTTTTCACAGGGATGACTGAACAAAACGCCGCAGGGTTGATTGTTCAATCTATTTGAGATTGGAATTAATGGGTTCGAGGTTTGACAAGGTTGAGAAGATAAACGGATGTGTATCCGTCGGTTTACATCGCTCAATAGTATTAGTAGAACTACTGATCCAGATTTTAGGTAAATATTATGCCAAATTAGCCGTTTTCAATAATTGGTTTGGGATGAATTTTCCAGCAGAGCCGGTTTTTGCAATCGTTTACTCTGCTTATTAAACAATTAGATTGATGGATTTCGATTTCCATACATTATCTCTCTCTCTTTGTTCGATTGAGTGCAAATTTTCCCGAAAACGTGCAAAACATTGTTCGTCCAATTATGAACCAATACGACATACATAGGAAACAAGGGCGCACCAGTTTTATTCCGTGCTTCATCTCTTTTTGAACGGTATAGATAGAGATATGAATCACCATCTTCACCGGCACAGCATCGTTGAAGGGAAAATCTCGACTCGGTCCACCGCCACTGATTCAAAAAGCGTCATATCTCGGGGGAGGGAAAACAAACAACGGCCAACTGGATGGCGCCACGATGCCGGCGACAGAGAGTCCTCCTATGAATCCTTGTGTAGGATACACATACAGACAGATAGACACATAGAATTATTCGGTCCTGTTTGGAAGTCGTCAGCAGAAAATCGAGTCACTGCTATTTTTTTTGGTTTATTCCTTCGGTTTCCCGATGAATAGTTTATTCCGGCATCATACACATGTAGGTATCGCGCCGCCACGTACCGACTGCGTGGGTTCGGATGGGTTCAGGATATGTTGTTTTTTCGTTGCTTTTATCAGTGCTGTTTGTTTGTTTGCTCTTCGAAGTGCATTTGCAAGTGAAATTTCTGACCGGGATAGTGCCGATTTCTAATCGAGCGGAATGCTCTAGATTTGATACGGGTGGCGCTGGGTTTATAGTTTAGCTTGATTTATGCTCTTGTATGAGCCTTAGTGTGAAACAGAGCATTCACACTACTTTCCAGGAGTGCCATGAAATTGACTATTTTTATTCGTTTCCTTTATTAAACATGACAGATTGAAAGGTGCTAGTAATTTAGAACAATATGGTTTTGTATACAAAATCTGTACCACTTCCATTTTGCTCACTAAAGCATGCTTTTTTTGGACACTGTGCTATTTTGTGTGCTATTTTTTGTGTAATTCTCTTGACTCAAACCTAAACTAAAAATTGATATTCCATCAAATTGTTCAATTCAATTTGATGTAAACGTTGTTATAGACTATGGCGACTGGTGTAATTATTTTTCATTACCAACATACCCATAAGGGTGGGACAAAAATTAGATTCCGGCTCCGAGCAATTTTTTGGGTACCATTTGGGTCCTAGAACAACTGTGCAAGTTCTTAGCTGGATTAGTGAAACGTATCCCAAGTTCTCATGGGATTTCGTATGGGAAAGTTGACTTTCTCAAAATAATTCCTGCAGAAGTCGCTCGTTACCTGCTTAAATAAATCGTTATATGTTTATAGGAAATTTAACAAAGAAAAAAAATTTCGAAGGCCCCGAAACGATCTAACACTTGCGGAAAAAGTTATAAAGGAGAAACTGATTGATGTTTTTACGAAAACATTCATTTTGACGTAGGACTACGTCTTTGTTTTTGATATGGAGGTGCACTTTGCCAATTCTACAAAAATGGTATGAAACGAAAAGTGGTCCAATTTTAAACGCGTATAATTCAGCCATCTCACGATAAATTTTGAAATTTGTTGCACGTATCGCCCCGATATACTTCTAAGAATTGATTCCAATAGATAAATCCAAAGATTTTTGATATCATGGCATCAAAAATTTAAGTAATGTACCATCTAGTCAAAATATCGCGCATTTACACACAGAAGATAGGGCTTTCCAAGTCCGGCACGATAGATTTGTGTACCTATCGCACAACGCTTTTATGAATGACGTCATCATCGACTATTTAAAGAACGGATTTGGCCGGACAAGTCCAGTTGCCTGTTTAACGGCAGGCGGAGCAGATAACTGTGCTGTGTGTTTTCACAGTCAGTGTAGCTGAGTTAGAAGTCAGTCACACTGGCTGCGGAGGTACGCCACTGAGTTTGTCCAATACGCGACAGAGCTTGTCCGTTGAAATACTATGCTTTCTTTTGTTTTGCGCTCGTTTCCAGCACACTTTATGTACAATCTCGAACACAATTATTCGTACACAAAATCGTTTGTACATTCTAGCTCCATTTGCAAACACGGTTAACATAGTGTAGTGTCGTGGTACTAGTTGTCTCTTTCGCTCTACCCATCATCGTCAGCGTTCACTCATTTTGCTTTGTGCGCTTGAGTTCAATGTTTGAGGTGAATGTGTAGGTTGGTATTTCTAATCTAAGCAGGGTTACCATATTCACAGATTTTTCTGTAGCGTCACAGATTTTTCACAGTTTATGTTTCAGTTATCACAGATGGTAAAAAGATATTTTTAACCGAAACACAGATTTCAATGTGGCATCCCTGTTTGTTAGCGGTTACATGCGTAACCTGCATGATTGCAATCTGTGCTTTCGTTGCGCAAAGACGAAAACTTTCTTAGCAACAAATTTACGCGGATCGGTGGAAAGCACAACGAAAGTTTATTATTTACGTTCGATTAATTCATTGATTCATTTCCACTTCACTTGATTCATTTCCACGCAGCCTATCCTATTTTGATTCTACTAATAGGTACATACTTCAAAGCCTATTTATAAAGAATACACTGCTACTCGAAAAACCGCTGCAAACGCATCTAAGTCCATATATAAAATTGGTTTCGATTGCTGTATATTTATAGCTTCGATATATCATTAAGACCACTGCATTTGCTACATGTGTATGCGTACTTTAGGAATGTTACAATAATGGCAAAATATAACTAGAAAGCTTGGTCTATACATGAAATGTGATTATATTGTCTAACATTTGATTTTTCTTCACCGGTTCGGGTTTTTTACCGTATACAATCGAAAAGTTTGTACAATTTTTAAAAGCTGATCTTGTGCTATAACGAATTAGTTCCAGATATTAGTTCGGTCACGGTTTTCTGTCTTCTTTCTTGAGATCTTCTCAATAGGGCTGCCTCTTGTAGTTTTTTCTAGAACCACTACTTTTGGCTGTCCTATTATTTGAAGTTTCGTTTTGGCCTTCTCTTATTGTGTCTAAATCAATGATCAGAATTGTTTGGTCACTTCACTAGAGTGTTGAGGGATAATTGAGGTTTCTTTTGTACATAATAAGAGAAAGTTAAAAAATTGTATATAGTTCGACCATCAGCAGCAGTGATTCTACGAAAATTTAAATTTTCTTGAGCTTTCAGAGCATCCGTCGGTTTTTGCTCAATAATATTTATCACAAGCGTCTGATCGATTCGCGGTCTTCGAGACTTTATTTCCTTGAAAAATTTCCTATAAAAATCATACATCGATTTATTTTTAGGATGCAAAGGGCGACTCTTGGAAGAATTATTTTGTAAAAGTCTATATTTCCATACGAAATCCGATGTAAACTTTAAGCCCTGGGCGCAAAAATATAGTTTCACCGATCGAGTTTAAAATTTGTACAGTTATTATAGGACCCAAATGGAACCTAGGAAGTTGCTAGGAGCCAAATTTTATTTTATTTTTCATTTTACCGTGTCCCACTCTAATACCCATATAGAAGTAGGGGAGAGTGAGGACACTTGATCCTTGGGGATATTTGATTCCCTGGCCAAATATCCTAATCTATACGCATAAAGTTATCACAATATAAAAAGAAAATGAAGTATTTTGTATTTTATGATGTTTAAAAAACAAATCTGATGTATTACATTTGGTTTAGAAAAGTTGTATAATATTTTGGAAAATATGAGTTTAAATCCATTTTCGAAGATCTTTGCACAAATTTTTTAAGATCGTCGAGCTAATTATTTATGAATATTTTCATGTACGATTACGTTTTAAGGGCTTTTGCCTAGAAAGCCACGTTTTCGAATAAAAAGTCTCACAATACATACAAAAAAAAAAAATTTTCTTCGCATCATACAACCGGTATCTTTAATCCCTGTAACTCTGGGTATTCTTGATCCCTATCATTAGTTCTCTCAAGTACTTTCAAAATGTATAGAAATAGAAAAAAGTTTTTTTCATAACTTTCTGGCACTATTAATAGATATAAAAAAAAATCCGTGAACAAATAATGGTATAAGTTATTGCAGGTTGAAAAAGCCAGTTAAACAGCACTGATTTACCGCAAATACTTTTATTGACTTTCTACTGTGGTTAAAGTTTTTCGTGCATCTAAAAAGGTAGTCTTATTAATTAATTTGTCAGGATAGGTGGTTAGCTGAACTTTTGTGTCCTTAGGTCATAGTGTGCTTTGTTTCTTTAGCCCTAGTAGGCGGGGGATCAAGTTATCAAACGTTTTTACAAAAATCGTTTTGGCATGATTTTCAAAACTGTTCATATTACTGATAGGACAAAGTATTCGGATATACACATTATTCATAGCTCTTACAATTCGAATTGACTACAAGATGGCGTATTTTGCAACTGAAATTTTTATTTAATTGAAAAGTTATGAGAAAAAACAAAAGTGGGATCAAGCGTACCCTTTCTGCCCTAATATTCATCTGGCAGTTTTTTTACAACTTACACAGAAAAAAATATTTTGTAATTTTAAGTTTATTTTCATGCACATATTTGGAGCATGAATATAAATGTAAAATTAAGTTCCACCACAAATACACACGACTGGTCGTGCTTTCTTCAACGAATTTCACTAGAATTTTACACGTGGATTGAAAATTACAGTTTCTTTAAACGAAAAACCAGTTCAAAGTATTTTTACTCGTATAATGCTGTAAAATGAATGACATGTAATATTACACGAATGGAAGTGTAAAATTGTATGCTGTTTGATGCTCCAATTGCTTTTAAGTCATTTTCAATCAAATTTTTGATTCAATCTTTGTATGTTTACATTCGTATTGATTTACATGTCGTTTAAATTTCATTAATTTTTGGTGTGTATATAACTGGTGATGTCCCCCGTTTTTGTAAATTGCCGGCTGTAGATTTTTTTCGTGAAATTCCGTGTCATTTTTTAACTCACAACTACGCGTACTTTACAGTTATGGTCATCATTCTATGAAAACGAGTCATTAAAGCTACAAAAATCATCTCAAACGCAACAGGTGCCCATCTTTACATTCCTACTTGTTTGATGAAACTGTTTTATTCGATTTCCTCCGCAACAAATAAACAAGCGAAACGTCCCGCACACTGAACGACGATAGAAACAGCATGATTAAATAAGTGATTTAATCAAAGAGAAAAAAAAATAAGCTCAAAACAAACCAAATCGTCTGGAAAATTTCCATTTCACATCCTGTTTCCAACTCGGCTGCTGTCTGGGTCGTGAAAACTGCTCCCGGCTTCGATCTGTCACCGATTTCACTTTATTTAATCCGCCCTCCATTTTCCACTAGGGCAAGGCAGAATGTTTCGATATTTTGTAGCCTCCAGCTCGTGTCGTCAGTACATATATAGTTCACTTCTAGACTGGTTCGATGGCAATGCTGGTCGTTCGGTCGTTGTATGTTTGGAGTCTATGTTTGCAACCGACAACCAAAACATCAGGTCAAAGTGCGTGGTGAAACTTCATAAAAATATACAGCAATTGGATTCGGAAGGCAAATATCAAGTGCTCTTCGAGAGTACACTCGAGTAGTTGATTCGGGAAGAAAAATAAAACATCTATCTGGAATGTTAACTATATAACACCAGTTCTATCTCAAGACTTGATGGCATCGGACAATATATTACTCGTTGGGTGTAACAAGTTAAAATAAATGTTTCGTTTCGTTTGACAACTCTTTGAGTTGCCGAGGACACGGCAGCAACTGATCAAATAAATATTTAAATGTATAATGATGAAAAGCTAGGTTATGTATATTTAATATTACGCATTACCTATGATAATTAGAACTGAGAATGATAGTTTTTTAACGTTTTATGCAACTACGGAAAGATTTTTTCTTGCTTGTCAAAAATTCCTTAAAAAATATTTGAACCAAGCTTTTCAATTTTCTTCCTTTCCCGTCAGACATTCGCTCGTATTATTTGTATGGAAAAAAGAGAAGTTTACCCAGTCATGCCCAGTTACCCATTCTTTTCAATCCGTGGATGGAAAGCCTGTCTCTTTGATGTTGGAACCTTCGAAATTTTGCTCAAACCTTAAAGCACGTACAGCGAATGCCGATGATAGCACGGTTGAAGAAGCACAACGACAGACAGACGTACGGTGTAAGTACCCCAACAAAACTCACACCTTTTGAGCACCTCTTTTGGTGCATTTTCAGCTTTTTCGTGAGATTTCATTTCGTATTGTTGATCTTTAATTATATCATCTCTTTATAACCAACCAGATTACAACTTTGGCTTAATAATGACGTGTGAACATGCAATGCAAGCAGTACAGTTAATCCTTAAAAAAATGCGTTAAAAAATTTATCAAATGCAATGCTTTTATATTTTTTACTGCTACCTAAGGATCTCGACAATATGGGAAAAATATTTACAGTATGTTTTATGTCATTATTTTTTGTTATGATTTTTCAAAATTCCCTTGGTCAAGTCTGGGGAGACTTGACCAAAAAAAAGCCATCACAGAAAAACCATTGTAACTTTTCAAAAATTAAGTTAAAAAGTTTGCAAAAAATCATGACGACGCACAATAACTTTGCTCACTATATGAGAAAAAAAGTTATTGACTTTTGAGGGATTGAAGGCTTTTTTAGAGATTTATGCAGTTTTAGCTGAAAACCTGGTCAAGTCTCCCCATGTTCCCCTATGCACTAAATAAATTGCATGCAAAACAACTTGAGTTACTCTAATTAAAATCATTTAGCTCGAAAGCAGCGAATAATTCCATAGAATAGTGCTCAGATTTTTAGAAGATGTAAAATATCTGTGGAACGTCATAAATTAAAGTAAAGCAAGTCAATTCATTTTACTACACCGCTCATGGATCCAAATACTACTAAATCATCATCATTAAAACTAAGATGTTCATTTTCAGAACTTGACAGAAGGTGCGCTACCTGAGTCGGTTCACCGAAGTTTCTCTCAGTGTTTCCCAGATTTTCTGTGAACTTTGATCTGGGAAGACCATGCTTGAGTTCTAAACTATATATTTTCAAGCTCATAATATGACTTTCTTTTGTCATTTTTTCGATCTCCAGCAATTTTAGTTCACGTTCTTTCTCTAGAACCTATAGAATTCTAGGTTACGTCGGTTAAGATTAGCATTTTCTAGCATTGCTTCATTTGATTGATCTAAAACACATACGTGAGTCAAAAGCGAAAACAAAGATAGTTGTTTAAATTCTCGTCTATAAAATACTCAAATGCATTTAACAAGTTTTCTTTTCTTTGGAGCCGATTGTTTGAATTAGACGGTTTGGTAGAATCTTTAGTTGGTTCCTGCGACGTTTTCGATGTAGTTGGAAGGTTCTCGTTCTCATAAAACGCTACCTCCGCCAATTCCTCCACACTTTCAGGAATGGCTAACCCTTCCAAGACTGGCGAATCTTTTCCAACGATGTCGTATACTAGTACGTCGACATCATTAGTTCTAGCTTCAGGACCCCTGATAGCTCCTGTTTTCCTGGAATAGTCTCGCTTTTCCTAGATATTTAAATTAATTTTTTGGCATTCAATTATTTATAAGAAATGCTACAAACCATTGACATTTTTCGAACATTTAGCCACCAATCATCTCGAATATACATAGCATCTTTTCCATTTGGCAGAGTTCCAGTAGATTTGGCGTATTTTTCTACGTTTGTCCATGCCTTGTTACGCATCTCCTTTGTTAGCGTGGCAGAGAATGGTCCAAACAACACTTTTTTTTTCTTTACGAGTGGTATCAAGAACGCAAAATTTTAGTTTCCTCTGATCTTCTTTTCCTTTTTTGCAGACATTTTATTTTCTAGTTTTTTTGTAAAAAAAATCTTGGAATGTTCATAAACACTCGAGTGAACTTTGACAGATAGATGAATCTAAGTGACTTGTAATTTCAGCGTTACCAATAATACAAGTACTGAAAATATTACTCAGAAAAGATATATTATGCAACGGAAAATATTAGTACTTGTAGTGTTGAAACTTGAAACCTGTACTATTATGCTGATTATGCTACAGACCCCTGTTCGCACATTTAATGAAACTCTTTCATTTACTAATCATTTTTTTATTTCGATTATAGAGGTTTTAAACCTTAAGGTCATTCGCCTCTTCGGGTTAGAAAAATCTCTTATGAAAAATTTCTAACCCTACGTGCGGGGTCGGGGACTCGAACCCAGGTGCGCTGCGTACAAGGTAATCGATTTACCAACTACGCTACGCCCACCCCATGCTAATCAAATTGCTCACGCTTGTAGAGGCACTCTATTAAATATCTGTCCTTTGAGAAGTTTCACGGTCACAAATCGGCAGGTTATAACAGCAAGCAGTCAGCTTAAATATTCAGTCACTCCTAGTCTTGACAGCATACCTTCATGTGTTTTCAAGAAATGCGTGAATGAGTTAATTTTAACATTGACAACTCTTTTCAATAGTTCCTTCAGGCAGTGTCTGTTTACTTCGAGTTGGAAAAGGTCAATTAGGTTTCCTGTGTTCAAAAAAGGAGATCGGCCAAATGCTAAAAATTATAGATGAATTGCATCGCTGTGCACCTGCTCCAAAGTGTTTTAGATCATAATGAACAATACATCAGATACATCAAAGAGATTGCCAACTTGTAGTAAAAATCGGATAAGTGTTCTTTGTCCTATTTTCAAACAACTTGGGTGTTCCTCAAGGCAGTAATTTGGGCACACTCTTATTTTCACTCTTTATCAATGATCTAGCTACAATATTATCGTATATTCTACGCTGATGACGTTAAATTGATACATGGTCGTGCATCAGGAATTGCTTGGCTTTACAGTAAATGTTGGACACTTTCAATGACTGGTGCCCTTTAAACTCGCTCTCAATTAGTATTCACAAGCGTAGTGTGATATCGTATCACCGCAAGCACAAGTCAATTTCATACGATTACTGTACTAAAGATTAGCGTCTTGAGCATGTATGTGATCTTAGAATCACTTTGGATTCTGCACTCACTTTCCAACCTCATTTCAACATTATTATTAACAAAACAATCTGCCAGAAGGGATTCGTGTTTAAAATTTCGAATGAATTCAATGACCCTCTCTTTGTCCGCTCACTGTACTGCGCATTGCACTGTGGGCCACAATTCGATTTTTTGGTCGAAAATCTAGGACTCGTAAATCGTAAATACTAGACATTTAGTTTTTCTTTTGCAGTGATTTTCCATATTACGTTCAGAGTGGCTTCACAAAAAAACATTTTTTATAGGAGGTTAAAACCGTGTGGGTAATTCTGGCCCCCTCGATTTCTCAGAAAATTGTAATGTTTCTGGCTGTCGTACATATTCGTGTAACCGCTATTCTAAAACATTAATTTTGACAGGTGAATCTAATTCTTTAGTTTTTTTTAGAAAGGAGATACAACGTGTTTCATGTTTTTGCCATCCTCAAAACAAAAATCATTATAATGGTAAAACCGTGATTAATGCAACAAATAAAGGTGAACAAAAAACAACAGGTAAGTATTTTAGAAAGCATGAGGTTCTTATTTTATGGAATGATTTTTGTTTGGGTGAAATCACAGATATTTTCAAGACGCTCCCCACTTTTGTTTTTCGGACCCCCTATTCCACCAAACACCGTTCAGCGGCTTGCGGCTAGGCAGACGATTGCACACTAGAGTTACAGAAAAAAATGACCCCCATCGGCCCACCCCTGAGCCGATTTCTAGTCCCACCAGGAGTGTCTGCTCCAAATTTGAGCCAAATCGAACAAGTCTAGCTACCGGATCAACGTGCTTGAAGTTTGTATGGGATTTTTCGACAATTTACATGGAGAAAACCCACTTGCTCACATTTTCGCCGCTAGGCGGCACTGTATACATCAGATTATCACCAAAAGTGAAACTTAAGAAGATAATTTTATTATCTATAACTTTGTTGAAGACTGCAAAGCGATCCGATTCCAATAGGAAAAGTTATTAAACTTTTAACGAAGTGATGTCTGAGTCAGTTTTGCATGGGGCCTAGCAGTGCATGGTAGTGTATCAGTACTAGGTTCTAACAAACTAAACATTTTTATGGAATAATGGTTAGATTTAGCTGAATAGTATGTTCGGAAGAATTGTAGTACATAATACGAGTTATGTTTTGGTTAGAAAATTGTAGTTACACATCTGATCGCATAGATGGCGCCAACACTAACTTTTCAACGAAGAGAAATAGAAATTAAGTGTCTTCTACAAAGTTGTACAACAAGAATATTGCAGTAATTCTTCCAAACATCTCGATGTTCTATCTCTCTCCGTTGAAAAGTTAGTGTTGGCGCCATCTATGCGGTCACAGATTGAACTAAAATTTTCTAACCAAAACATAACTCGTATTATGTACTACAATTCTTGTGAACATACTATTCAGCTAAATCTAACCATTAATCCACAAAAATGTTTAGTTTGTTAGAACCTAGTACTAATACACTATCATGCACTGCTAGGCCCCATGCAAAACAGACTCAAACATCACTTCGTTAAAAGTTTAATAACTTTTCCTATTGGAATCGGATCGCTTTGCAGTCTTCAACAAAGTTGTAGATAATAAAATTATCTTCTTAAGTTTCGCTTTTGGTGAAAATCTGATGTATACAGTGCCACCTAGCGGCGAAAATGTGTGCAAGAGGGTTTTCTCCATGTAAATTGTCGAAAAATCCCATACAAACTTCAAGCACGTTGGTCCGGTAGCTAGACTTGTCCGATTTACTTCAAATTTGGAGCAAGCACTCCTGGTGGGACTAGGAATCGACTCAGGGGTGGGCCGATTGAGTTTTCAAAAATTCATTATTTTTCTGGGCAGTCTATTGCACACGCCATAGCAAAGAAAATACATGATGCGCCGATCAACAGCTGGGACTTACCAGATTAAGTTTTTGTAACGCATTTTTTTTGCATCTTGTTTGTTTTTCTATTTATAGGTAAACATAAATCCATTGTAAAAAATATTACGGTCTGAATTCCTCCTACATTGTAAAAGGACGGAAAAACGTAGAGTTTCGCCTAGCGCTGCCATGGAGTGGTGCAAATAAGTTTTTATGGCAACAAAATGTAGCTGAGGTGTCAAACTGACAACTAGGACCTTTGACCGATAAATTTTTCACATCTATCTTTAAAGTTAATTTCTCGTAAATATCGATTTCGGATGACAGTTAACTACTACGAATGCGTATATGTTTTCTATAGAGACCTTGACTTTTAAATAAACAGAGATATTGACGGCTTTATGTTTAGAATTCAACATTTTTCGAGATAAATGGAGTCAAATTGTACATAAAACATAAGTTTTCGGACCTAGGTTTAAAATATGAATGAAGTGTTTGCACGGCACACGATGGAGGTTAAAAATAAAAAAATCACGTGAAGAAACGATAAGAGACAAACCATTAAGCTTTCATTCAATTTTCACAAAAATTGCTATCACTTTGCAAATTTCCAGCCGACTTGAAAAAAATTAAATTCTAAAAGTTGAAAGAATGGTCTAGAAACGGTATAAAATGGAATTTCAGTGTTTTTGAAAAAGAGCAATTATTTGAAAAATCGGTTTTTGCAAAATACCAAGAAATGGGGCAGAAACTGAAATGAGAAAATTAATTCTGACCAGCAATACGTAACGCTACTGTTACAATAGTTACTGTGCACAAATTATACTTGCAAGTCGTTATATTGAAAACCTCTAAAAAATAGAAAATAAAGTCAGAGTAAATGAGAATGAAAACTTTTTCCTATTTCAAAATTAAATCTATTTTTTTAATAAATAATTAAAAACGATTACATAATACTAATTGTTGCTTACGTAGAAAAACAACTGGTATTTAACTGGTATTGTCATGAGTCACATTTCCACTCACAGTACGACACCTGACGAAACGTTGACGGCAACCGTACACTGGGGTACAAATGTACCCCATGCTAACTTTGACTCCTGATTCCACGAATCCAAAAGCAAACTGGCTATACCATATTTTCCTACTCTTACTATGAACTTTAAATTGAATTTTGGTTAGGGTCTCAGGTAGATAAATGCCGAATTGTCCTTTTCACACGGCTCCAAAGATCGCGTGGGGTACATTTGTACCCCAGTGCAACGTTCTAGGGTGCGGCAACACAGCATTTTTTCATATTATCTGGCGCTATTATGATATGAGAATGATGCAAAACTTATTGACATGGGTGCAGAATGACTTGGTTGTCCAGTCTAGATCACTGATGTATAATTATTGTTAAAAAACCAAAAGAAACAAAGTTTTTGTTTATTGGTAAATTCTCAAAAGATGTACAAAGTTTTCGTTTATTGGTATTGTCTCCATCATGCAATCACATTCAAAATGTTTCTATTCTTTTTAGGTTTTCGTTGACAAAATATTTTTTTTAATGGTTTCATTTGCAATTTACGTTTTACATTTCTTATAAAAGAAATGTATAGAATTCGCTCAAACTTTTAAGATTTTTTACGAGGCCCGGAGGGCCGAGTCTTATATACCAATCGACTCGGCTGGACGATTTGGGACAATGTCTGTGTGTGTGTGTCTGTGTGTGTATGTAACGGACAAATTCTCATTCGTGTTTCTCAGCAATGGCTGAACCGATCTTATCCAAATTTTAAATGAAAGTACTAAAAAACAGTATGAACGCTATTAATTTGTTTTTGATTCTGATGTTTAGTTTCCAAGATATGAATGTTTGAATGCGTAAAAATGGCGTTTTTTGCAGTTTTTTTCAAATTATCTGCTGAAATTGACAAAATAGATTAACAATTTATATGTTTTTAGACAGCTTTAACGAATACCTTTTGAACAAGTTATAGATTGTTGAAATCGGACTATTATCAAAAGAGATATTTAACATTAAATGCGGACGAAAGATTTTTATCATTTCCCATTGCCAGAAATATGACCAAAAACATGTAATCTATTATTAACGCCAAAACGGCTTATTTTAGGTCAATAGTATCTTCAGAGAATTTATTGGAGGTAATATGCCCTTTCTTTTGGTATTGTGCTTTTGCTGATTAATCCCTTTATGAGTGAGATATTTTCACAAATTTTCTTGGAAGTGATTATATCGAAATGATGTCTTCAGCAAATTTGTAGCTCTTACTTTTGCGAATAACTTTACTAAAGACTTCAAATATCTATTTTGAATACTTTAAAAGTTATGGCTTGTTGTTTGTTGATTACTCTTTGTCGCCTATTTATTGTTCAATATAGTAATAATCCATTGAAATAAGCCAAACAACATTTCGATAAAACGAATTTTATATTTCATTTTTCTATCTACAATCGCTAGAAATAATCACCGAACACTTCCAAGTTGTCTGGAAGGAACCTGATAACTTATCAGTGCAAAAATGTTTATTTGTACGAACCTTCTGACTTGAATTTTTCTAACTTATAACCATCGGATCGATCTGAAACATATCGGAAAATGAAAAGCGAAATAAATAACTCCAAGCAACGGTGTAGCCAAGAGAAGGTCTTGGGGTTTAACACCATACAACCCGCCCCCCCCACCACACCCAAAAAAAATATTGGATTGAAGTTGAAAATTTATTGATGTAGACTGATTTAATTCAATATTACAATAACAATTATCTGATCCGTAGATTGATAACCTGTTGTTGTAAACATCATGATGACTTTTGATAAATTGTTGGAATGGGGTCCTGATATGTAACTGATCTATTGGTCTTGATTTCACAGTTGTCTAATAGCATCAATATCAAATTCCTGCCTGAAAACATTCCAATAGAAAATTCCACAGTTCTGTAATCAATCATAATCCTCAGATTTCTTTTCAAATTGAGCTCGCTTTTGTAGAGATGCACTGTAATAAGGGTCTTAATTTAATAGGAAGCGAAAATTGATTTAATGTCTATGAAACATAGAACTACTCACCAAAAAAATACATAACTTTCAACATTTGCTAAAAATGTTTTTGCCTTTATCATTCACTCTAAAATTCGTCAATCTAATCCCGACCCGGAAAGCCGTGTGTCATATGCCAATCGACTGAGTTCGTCGAGATCGGAAAATGTCTGTGTGTGTATGTATGTGTGTGTATGTGGAAAAAATGTGACCTCTGTTTCTCATATAGAAAGGTTATGCAATCACTCTAAAAATCGTCAATCATACCGGCCCGGAGGGTGTATGCAGTGAGGGGTGGCTACTTTAAAATTAAAACTAGTTTAAAATTTCTTAACAAGTTGAAAATTTTCGGCAGGACTCGGACCTCCCGGATCTTTCTCCATGATCCGCCGCTGGTTTCAAGCGATGTTTCAGTATCACATAGTATCTCAAGATCGTGGCTGTCGATCCATTGTATGTATGTGCAAATCGTACTGAACATGTGGTCGGTGTTAAGTCAGACCGGACTAAGTCGCAAAACATCAAAAAATGAGGTAATGATAGCACTGGATAAAGAAATGCTTCATCTACATTCTACTTTAACCTGATTAAAAATATGAAACAATAAACAAGAATTATGGCAAAAATTATTTTCCAATTATAATGTAAAGGATGCTGCGATTCAA
This sequence comes from Topomyia yanbarensis, assembly GCF_030247195.1. NCBI lineage: Eukaryota > Metazoa > Arthropoda > Insecta > Diptera > Culicidae > Topomyia > Topomyia yanbarensis. Next base: position 154,809,443 of record NC_080671.1, read on the forward strand.
ACTTTAAACGCGTTTTTCTCGAAATCAATGCACTGTCACTTAGTCCGGTCTGATCTAACACCGACCATGTAATATTCATTTCCACCATTGTATTGAACAGAACCAGCCATGGAATCCTAGTCTGGATAAATGGGAAAAGCACAATTGCACCATTAGGTGGATTAAAACAGGTTTTTATTTTGGGAATGCGTCGAGTTGAGACGAAAACGTAATATGATTAAGGAGGATAACACTTTCCGAATGTAGAGAGAAATTTATGAAAAATGACGATTTCCTTTCGATTCTAGCAGGTTCTGATCGATTTTGATGAGCATTTGATTTTTGTTGTATGACCAATTATATGTGTAGGTCAAATGTTTAAAAACAGTAATTTAAGGTCAAGATAGCATCATTTTGAAACCGCCAATTTCGGAGGTTTAGTATCTTCAATGAGTTTTACAAACGTTAAACAGCGCATCGTTTGATAAAATAATTTTGACGGTATATCGTCCAAGAAGTATTTATGTGAATTTTCTCAGGTTAATATTCATGACTACAATAAAAGCTCAACAAATTCGCTAAAGACACGAACTCTGTTACTATTTTCTGAAAAATTAATTCTGTATAATTTTAAAACTTCAAAAATTAAGGTTTCGGAATTATGCCGTTTAAACAGTATGATCGATTTTCACCAAACCGAATTTCTGGCTACGCCGCTGATTTCAAGTTAGTAGAAACAAAGTCGTTCTACATTCGTTCAAAAGAAACTTCTTCGAATGCTGAATATCTATTATAACACATTGAAACCCCGATTTATGAAATATGAACATATGTTTGATGGGCTCTAGCAGACTAACAAGACTGAATTCGAGTAAATCCTTTCTTGAGCATGTTTTACTTACCATGAAGATATTCGAAATATGCAAAAATAAAAAGTTCATCATAATCAGAAATAGCTATCAGACTACATCAAGGGACGAGAAGAATATTTTAACAGCTTCAGTTTATTATAAAGAAAAAATTGCCCGATTTAGTCAATGTCCCCATTTTGTCAGCCTAAAATACACCATGAGACTGATAAAAATGGGTCTTTATCGTATGTATTATTCGCTGTGTTTCACATTAATAGGTACATTTCTTTTTTGGAGATTTTTTTATTGCATCGAACTACAACAATTTTTAGGTAGTTTTCAAGGGGTTATTTTATAGACTTCTTCCAAAATTTGGCGAACCTATTCCTATTCGTATACCAATTAATTGGTATACTTAAGGGTTTATATGTTGCAGATAGAGAAAATACTGAAATTTTCAGCTTTTTTCCTACACAATATTACGTAAGCGTATTAAACAATTTTTCCTAATAAGTTTGTGAAAATTAAAAACTATTTGAAATTTTTTAATAGTTTTATTTTTTTTATTTAACCGTGATTTTTTAATAAATAGTGACCATCGCTTCACAACGTAGTCTATTTTTCATGGCTTGCAGTGAGCACGATGTCTCGAATTGCTGAACTGAAAGTTATGGAATAGAAATTAATTTTTAGTATTCTTTACAGATTTAACTCGCCGCGCAGATAGCTCTGAATTAGACCCGCTGGTGCCCTAAGACGATTTCGCTAGATTTTCAGAGCACTGTGCACCCAGTGCATTAACGCAAGTGACGGAAGGTTATCGAAAAGTTTCGTGAAAATGAAAATTTCAGTAATGATGATGATTTTCCCAAACGGTTCGTTTTGGTGAGGTTTTTATTTGTTCTTTGGCATTAAGATTAGCGATAATAATTCAAATCAAGGATACTACTGGGAAGTCGCCTTTAGAAAAAGTCGTTGTCGAAGTAAAATTTGAAACTATGCACGCATGCACTTCAGAGATAGCGTGATATCAGGAGCTGTGATTTCATTTCAACGCTTTTTTTGTGAAAAGGGCGATACTTACAAACGTAAACATAAGGCTTTTTTCATACATGCGAATGAGGGCTTTGAAGCGCAACAAATTTACCTAAAAATTTGGATTCTACGATATTGCTTTCTTAAACTACAGCAAAAAATACAACGGGCGAAACTGTATTTTTTTTTGTTTATTTAAAGTGTCGCCCTCCACGCTCCATGCAAACAAACAGGGCGATACTTTTTTTGCTAGCAGTTTAGAGGCGAAACTGTTATTTTCGTATTTTTTTAGAATTATCAAGCTGATACCAGCTGTAAATAGTAACAATGATCTCTATTGAAAAAACCCGGACGAAATCGGTGGTGTACAACGGTAGTTATTGTAAAAAACGTAAGGGCGATACTTCAATGCTGACAGGTGGGACCGAAAAAGTAAACAATCGCCAAAGGGGCGATACTATCAATTTGTCAATTTCAATAGCAAAAACAAATTTTAATTTAATAATTTCAAAAACTTTATGAAGTTTTGGGTTTCGATCACTGAATCATGCAATCTAGGATGTAAAAAAACACAATAGTTCTTAAATAGAAAAGAAAACCAAGTCTGGAAATATTCACTGTTGATTTTCTTTGAATGGTATCACTGCTAGTATCGCCCTTTTCAAGAAAAAGCGTTGATTTCTTAGTTCTCAGTCGCGTTGGAAATTTGAGTAAAGTATAAACTTCAAATCGACTCAAAAAAAAATCGATTTTTTTGGCTCAGTACAATATATAACCCCTTTAGGAAAATTCAGTTTTCCCACCACAATATAGATATTTTATTAACAGAGCATTAACAATAATTCGTTGGTATGTCTATTTTATGGGCCATTTTTTCGCTTTCCCATTGATTTGGTTTGAGATTTCTAGCACTGATGTTGTCCTATGCTGATTTGAGCGATTCTCTGAGTCCTGCCACTATCCCATGTAGTATGCGTTATCAAAAACATCGCGAAGCATCATGTTCTAAATGTTCTCAAACGATATAATATCCGAAGAGAGTGATAAGAGTTATAAGAAATGTCTCATCACACTGTTAGGTGGATTAAACACGTTTTTAATATAAGCTTTCATTTTTGTGAAAAATTTGGGCAACATTTTTTTCGAGCAGAAATATTCATTTCCTGCAATTCTTTCTCAGGTAGTTTTGCTGTATAAAATAATACATACGAAAATGTCTACGCCCTCTTGAAGAATTGTTCTTGTCTCAAAATGTTGTAATAGCTAGAGGAAATCATGGGGATTAATAAACCGAACACAACGGCAGAGTTTTGTTCGAATCGGCGATGGTCATATTTTGTGGTCGACGGGTTTCTCATGAAATCCCTCTTCTTTGTGAAATTGCCTCCAAATTTCAATATTAAACTATCCATACGCATAACCAATTGAATTCAAAGAACAGAAATTATACAGCAATTTTCAAAAAAAAATGTTAGTTTCCTCCAACCCCGTACACAAGACTAATGAACTATCCATATGTTTATAATTTTAGATATTTAAGAAGATGTAAAAACCCCTAGAAAGAACATTTCAAAGCTTGTCTCAAATAAATGAGGAACAAGCTACCGTTTAGTGAGTGTTTCAGCGATATTGATTTTTATTTGTGCTAATGTTATTCTACCAGAGAAAAAAGAAATCCGAGCAAAAAAATATTCCTAAAATAATTTTTTTACTATAGTTTTATTTTGCGAATTGAAAACAATTTATTATCAAGCAGAAATTTAGATCGGGGGTGCCTTCGGAGGATTTTATGCTAATGTTTGTCCGCTGATTCATCAAATCTAAAAGTGAGATCTAAAAGAACCATTCATTGGAAAACAATCTTTAAAAATGATCATCAAAATGTAAAACAATTAACTGTTCTAGACCCCCCACTCCTCCCATTCCCATAACATTCCAAATTTAATCTCTGATGAAAAAGTATTGCAGCCATTCTGGTTTTCTGCGAAAATATTGCTGCTTTTTACATTTAAACGATATTTATATCATTGAGTATGACCAACGAAGTGAGGGCGTGAACAAAATAGGTTACTTTGCGGCGTGATCAAAAAATGGTGTAGTCAAACCACAACTGATGGAATACATTACACATACAGTGCTTGTATAAATTATTTGAAGCAAATGATTAACCAAGAAGCAATGCGAATTGTGATTTTATAAAAAAAAATTGGTATCGTAACCGATTTTAATTTAATTTCTACCTATGAATCATAAATTGGTGGTAAACCAAACATTGTAGGGTGCTGCAATAATTTTTGAGCTTTTAAGTGACCTGGTATAGATTGTAGGTCTCATAAAAATGCAACACAAAACAATGTTTGGAAACTGTTGTACATCCTCAAAATATTGATTTATAGCAAACAAAACCATAATAGAATAATATTTATAGCAACCATAGAAGGAAATGAGTAAAACAGAGCTTTACAACGGTGTGCGATATTATGCTGTGATCAAAGATCGATGAACCACATGTTACCCTAGTTACAATTGAGGTTTTACAGTAGTTTTTAAGCCACTAATGAAACTTATATTGCACTTGTAGCGTACTATAAAACTTCGATTGTTACTTGGGTAGTGCTCTGCGAATTTTCCGGACACATTTAATTCAAATACGGATACAACATTTCGTAAAACAGTTTGTTGTAATAAAACAGTCTGACAATCTAACCAATCGGCATGGCGATCGGCTAGCTTAGACTTAACAATTTGTTCAATCCTGCATACTATATGGTAAATTTGTCTACTTCTAAACACACAGATTGCCCGGGGCTATACCATTTCGAACACATATACCGTATATCCCAAAAATCTAAACCTTTCCATCAAATATTCTCCCTAATCAGCGGAAAATTATCCCCGAATTCAGCTTAAAGCGAAATTCTTTATTTCTTCAAAATCAACTAGCTGCCAATTTCATCAAATGTGGAACCATGTATTATAATAAGATCTGAATCGAAGTGTCGTCGCCGATTCGAAGCAGAAGATCAGATTACCTATGGTATGCTGTACTCAATCCCCTCTGGAGGAAACAGGAACAGAGACATCAATGTCGGACATGCATTCCATTGACGCGATTTGAAGGCCAGAGATGACCCGCCTCCATTGGTACTATTTGTGTGAACATTTCAACAGTCAAGTACAACAGGCTATACGGCGAAGCTCAACGATGTGATGGAATGTGTTCGCCCGCATTCGTGGACAAATATTTGGCTTTTCACCGGTTGGCTTTTTGTGATGGAGAAACTACTGTCGATCCTCGCTGTGAATGAGGAAGGCCAAACAAACAAAAAAAAAACACGACTGAGCTTTCTCGGTGGCATCCCGATCCAACTCAAACGGGAGAATAAAGAACCAGTCCGATGCCAGACTACGGCAAACGAGTTCAGCTACAGTAGCCGTGCTGTTTCAGCCTTGTTTGACAAATTCTCAGATGGACGGACTGACAGACCGCATCGGTCGAGGATATTATTGTGATTTTTTGGAAAAAGCAAGTTCCCAACCAATCGGAAAATGCATATTGTCAGATAGTATACACAATTTCAGTGGCCACGGCTTTTCGCGCGCTTGTTTAGACAGCATCTATCAATGCGAGGAAATAGAGAGTTTGGTGGGATTTTCCCGAACAATATGGATAGAGTTGTGTATTGAGAATCAACCTTGGCGAAACGCGATGTGATGTGCAGGAGTTTTTTTAGGAAATTTGAAACTACATACATGTCGGTACTGTCACTGTTCATCACGAAGCAGCACAATACTCACATCGAATATAGTTACTTCAATCTTTAGCGCACAGCTCTGTTGGTTAAAATTACTAGTGATTGCAGTGATCGACTAATCGTCTCCGATAGGCTTTCTAATCATTCCAAGAAATTAGGTACACTCGTTTCAAGCCTTTAGCGAACAGCCACTAGCGAAATATTAGTCTTGTTGGATTACACGGATATTCGCAGAATAGGAGCTTTATGATTTAAACTAAATAATATTTGATTAAATGCTGAAAATAAACGTTCTCATTTGATATTCACAAGAACGAAAGCAACTTTCTCTCCAGATTCTAATAGAATACGGGTTCATTGTAGAGTAATACTTAACAATTTCGCGAAATTTTGCTCAGAATCCTAAGTATAGCACCTTCAAAATTTTGAGCAGGATTCCATTACATTTCTAAAAATGCGCTATAGTATTCCTGAGAAGCATTCCATAAGATTTTGGAGAAGCTCGTCATAACCATGTTCACATTTTTAAGATATATCCCATTATAAAAAAGAGTACAATTCCACTAAAAACTTAAAAAAATCTTTCACGAGAATTCCTAGAACATGTCAACGTGAAAAGTGTGAAAAGATTCATGAGAAAAAATCAAATAGAATCCACTGAGAAATTTCATCATAAAAATGTTATGAAGAACTCTATCAGAAACCTGTACAGGATTTAGACATAATCAGAAACAGAATAGCATAAGAATATTTGAAATGTTTTCCTTAGAGTTCTGAAAGATGCCATCCAACAAAACTGATCGGAAATCGGGCAAATAGAAATCTAGTTCATCAGTTTGTTATGTCAACAAATTTTTCGTGCGAATGGACTATTTTAAGTATATCAACCAACAAATACCAACAAGCCTTCGGACTTTGGTTTTATCAGCAGTAACCATAATATTAGTTGTCCTCTGTTAAGCCTTTTGAGACTACCTCTCAAGCACTGATAATTCAAACTTTTGCTTGCAAAATTAATTATTTACCAAAGTCGTTATATAGCAAAGAACGAACATAAAGCACACGACACCACTTCCAGCGGTATGTGCATTTTTTTGCACCAGAGCTGACTCCGGGGAAATTAAGTTGCCATAAAGAGTGCATCAATATCAATCGATAGAACACATTCACCCGAAGGCGAAGGCTGAGAGTTTTTCCATTCGGTGCAGTACAGAACTTTGGCGAAGCTAGAACAAAACGATGTTGTTAGTGTTTTGAGAATTTAACCAATTTCCTCTTGCAGCACCAGCGAGCGATGGTGTGCTCTTGTAAAGTTTTATGAAACGACGGACCACACAATCTCTTCTAACTTGGTGGTTTATTTGCTTCGAGGCGAGCACTGCTTCAGCGCACTGCCAATTATTATAGAGGCAAGGAGCCCGGTATACATGTCGGTAAACTGTTGCGCATACTTTCGGAAGGTTGAGCGAGAATGCTACTTCCAATCCGTGCCCCACACACGAACAATCGATCAGGTGTAAATCCTGACTGTGTTAGTTTAATTATGCTAAAAATATATGTCAATCGCAATTGTCAACTACTGTATAAAATAGAAATAGTTTAATTTCCAATCATAAGTAGGATCGGTATTAAATGTGCTTTAATATTTGGATATTTGCTTTTAGCTCGAAAATTTATTAAAAGGACCAGAAAATCAAAGGTTATAATGCACTTTTAGGGGAAATTCGACAATATAAATTCAGTTCAATAAATCGTTTATTTATTTACGTAGCTATCGTTCACCTGGTTGTAGCCCAGCAAATACCGTATTTCACATTCAATGGACAAAGTTTTGTTTAGATATGTTTATCCTGTGGGATTCATTTAATCTGTTCTAGTCCCATCAGTACTAGTTTATGGAACTATGTACAGAGGCGCCGAAGATTTTGTTTGCAAAGATCTTATGTCAGTGAAGGGCACAGTTTTCTTTGATTTATTTTTCAATTAAGAACTAGGACATGATACAATTTTTTTCGAGATTACAGCAAATCTCGACGTTTTTGAAGGCATTTGGTATGAAAAACACAAATTCGGTTTTGAAATTTTCCTTTGGGTATTTTTCAGTTCCTGCTTACATGGTATCAAAAACCGCCGTAGGTGGCCACACGGTGTCTTTTTTTAACAACTTTATGCAAAAAAAAATTCAGCATCTCTGAAACTTCAGGATTTGAAATAATGGGCTTTCCCCTTTCATTTGAAACCAACATCAAAATAATCCGTCGGGGGGTCTAGAGCAAATTTTTTTTGAAGTTTTTTTCGTGAAAACATAGATTTTACAATAGAACTAGTTTATATTTCTATCCCTAGATGGTGCTTTAGACATTCGAACAACACTAAAAGTGAGAATCTGATAGATATTTTAATTGTCTACAACTTTGTTAACACTTTTTTGAACGACTGGGGGTGATTCATGTTTGGTTATAGGCTTTCTCAGTCTAGTGTATATGTATCAAACGACTTAATTTTTGATTATCCGACGTTCCGGTCGTTTTTGGCGACCTTTTTCAAGGAAAATTATATGTCTGTCGCTATTGTCATGTATATTTTTTCCCGCGTTGGGACGTTCGGTTTGTATTTTTCATAGGTGTGCTGTGGAGTTTCTATCGGCACAAGATTTTTCACCGGTACACTTTTGGTTCTTACTTAACGATCCCTTTGAAAAAAACTAGTTTGTATGAAAAATACAAACCGAACGTCCCAACGCGGGAAAAAATATACATGACAATAGCGACAGACAGATAATTTTCCTTGAAAAAGGTTGCCAAAAACGACCGAAACGTCGGATAATCAAAAATTATGTCGTTTGATACATATACACTAGACTGAGAAAGCCAATAACCAATCATAAATTTGTTAACAACTAAAAACCGATTTGAAATTATCCGGAAAAGTTGTTTAATATTTTAACTCTAACTCTAAGTTAGTTTCACCAGGTGGTTTGTAAGTCAATTCACACGCACTTTTTCATTTGCCAAATACATGTGTTTAGTTGAACAGTGCATTCAGTGCATGAACATTATAATTCCAGATTCCACCTTATATAGGGCATCATTAATATTTTTGGGATGAAAAGTCTTAGATAAGTGTTGACCACTAGTATGATATTAATATTGTTTTCCAAGATGGTGAGTGATTACTCCCGCAGAAACAGCTTTTTCAATGATGTATGCCTTCTTTTTCATTTTTTCGATTGTTCTCGGGGATGACTGATAACTATTCTTGCATGAACCTCCTACTTTGTTAGCATCTTCGTATAAAATTCACTTGTCCTGAACTTCAACCTTTATATTTGAACAAACTCAATGAAACTGTTAACACCATTGCAATATTTCGCGAATTTCATTGCAATGCTTGGTCAAAAACGCTGATTATCTTTTTCAAAATTAACTCAATGTGACAAACAGTGAACAAAAAACTTTGAGTTTTTGGATCAAGATAATTTTTTTTTGGGATATATTCGTGGATTTGTATGTATATAAGGTTTTTCTTGTACTCAAATCATATTTTGTTTTCAAAAGTAATACATTTCGCATAATCTAGGATCAATTGATTAACGATTTCTCGCATAATTGATAGGAAATGGCCGTTAAATTATAACTGCCACAATATACTTTGCGGAAAATGATTTGAATGAATCGTTTCACGCTAACCACTCATTGGTTGCATTCAATTATAAACTGTGTGTCCCAACATTTTGTCTTGAACAGAATTATAATAGCTGACTTAAACGATCATAACCTAAATTATGCGACGTATGGTACTTTCTAAAACCACTGAGAACTGACATACAAGTAAACTTTTCAACTTGTGAAAGAAAAATAACTGTCGCTTTGAAATGACAACAGCAAGTAGCAACTTGCCACTGGTCGGCGCTTCGATCGGCCAGCAATCACTATACGGGACTTGTAAGCAAACTTGGACACAATGGTGACTCACGCTTGCAAACCTGTATGCGATGGTGATTTTCAACGTATTTTCATTTAAATGTTTACACAGGTTTTTCGGGAAAGTTTGTTCTATAGGTTATATGTCTGTTCTCTGTGCTAAAACATAAATGTAAGCAAACCCTTGTAACCAAGCAATACCTTCCGATGAATGGTAGTTCCTTCGAACCTATCGGGAAAGATTACAAATGTGAACCAAAAGCACAAATAGTTTTCTGTCTCTGTCAAACATCCTTATTTTCAGAAGGTCAATAGGAATTGTCAACGAAGAAGTTGTAATAAATCCCGTCAAATATTTTCATGTCACTAAACCCAATTATTTTTTTGGTAGTGAAATAAGTGCGAGAAAATATATTTCCAAACCACTAGGTCTCGTGTGAAACTATCTTAGATATAAATTCGTTAAAATCTTAAACAACTTTTCCCGGTGATTTCAGATCAATTTTTAGTTGTCAACAAACTTGTAGACAATTTTTCTATCATATTCTCACATTTAGTGTTTTTCGAATGTCTAAAACACCATCTAAGGACAGAAATATGAACTAGCTCGAGTAGTAAAACCAATATTGTTACGAAAAAATCTTCAAAAAAAAAATGTTGCTCTGGACCCCCCGACGGATCATTTTGATCTTAGTTTTAAATGAAAAGGGAAAGTCCATTTTTTCATATTCCGAAGTTTCAGAGATGCTGATTTTTTTTTACATAAAGTTGTTCTAATAAATACCACGTGGCCAATGTGGTCAAAGCGACTTTGGTTAGTCATTATTGATCTAGACTGGCAAATCCAAATAATTTTGCACCCATTTTGATAAGTTTTGTATCATTTTGTTATCATGGTGGTACCAGTTTATACGGGAATTTGCTGTATGATCGTTCTCTTCAACCCGTAACTCCGGAACCGGAAGTCCGATCAATAGAAAAATCAATTGCGAATTTCAAATGTAAGCTTTAGGGTGTTTCTTAAAAAAACAGTTTTATTTCTATAACTTTTGAAGTTTTTATTTTACGCTAAAGTACTCTTTGGACAACTTGAAGATTATTTTAGGGCGCATAATTTGCTTTAAACTACCAACTACTTAACTTTTTTCGTTTTAAAGTTATAAGAACTTTTATATAAAAAATATAACTTTTTTAAATAGAATTATCTACGATTCGGGCCCTGAACATTAAATACTGTTGCTTTCATATGAAATAGCATGCTTTGTAGTATAGATGACCAAAAAATGGTAAATGCGATATTTTTTTATATTTTGCAATATTTTCTCAAAAAATAGTTTATTTTTAGTAAAAAGTATATACAATTTTCTAACGAGTGAAGCTAGAGGTTCAATATATTAAGAAAAATTGTTCTTCGAAATATCTGAAAGTATTTCTAAAGTGATCTTAATGAAAAATCAAAACTGCAAAAGTTATACAGAGAAAACCATTTTTTGAGAAACACCCTGATTTTTTTTTGGTAAATTTCTTGTAAAATGAAAAGTACACGACATAAAGTTTCAGTGTATTCGACAAAGTTTTTTAAATTTTCTGGAAGACAGCAAAACTATCTCGAACCATTAAAAAGTTAATTTTCTGATTATAAAAAATTAGAACCAGCCTACCCACTATTTAAAATAATGGAAAAGTATTGTAAAGTGCAATATTTTATCATGAAAACGAAACTACATTTTTTATATTGTTCACCGTGAAAGTAATTTAAACATATTACAAAGAGTCAATTCATGAAAAACCAAATTTTTAATAAAACTTTTTCGGTTTTCATTTTTTTCCAACCTATCCTTCAGATTTTTTCACAGTTTTTGAAGATGAACATTTTCTTCTAATAAATCAAAACTCTAGCTTTTATTGTTCAGAAGATATAAGCTCTTAATGTTTCAAAAAAAGATTTTTTTAAATCAATTTTATAAAATTTAAAAAAATATCGAATTCGCCATTTTTTGCTCAATTATAACTCTAACCGTGACCTTATTGATAGTTCAAAAATAATTTTATTTGCCCCAAATGAGTGATATCGTTATTCCAAACAACCCCATTTTTGGCGAAAAAGTGCTCATAACTTTTCAACGGAAATAGCTAGATATATGGTGCCATGAAACAAATTATTCGCCTTGAAACAATCTTAAAGTTGTCTCAAGACTACTTCAGTTTTAAATGAATACAGCAAAAGTTATTGGAATAAAACTGTATTTTGCAGAAACGCCCTAAGTTCCGACTTTCAATTTGTTGTAAAATAAAAAGTATGACAGATAGAGCTTACATGTCTTCAGCAAACTTTTCCAACATTTGTCGTCCTACAACTTCACTGAAGGTCGTTTGGCTCTAGCTAGAATGATTAAAAAGTTAATTTTTTGATCTTGGTAAAATTAGAACCACCCTAACTGTTGTTTTAACAAAAAGGGAGGGGGGCTCATAAACTACGAAAACTTCTCCAAAGACTTAATAAGGCTAAGTTGTTTAGTTTTTGTAAAATCTCAAAATTCCTGCTAAATTTGCATTCTGGACATTTGCATGTGTACAGTGACTGGTGCAGCTGGACGTTAGGCTGTGCAACGAAAGTTCCACTAGCACATTCCGTAAACACGGCTGGGAATCCTTCATCGACGTAACATTCTGCAGCGCGTTGCTGATGGATAACATGAATTGGCGAGTTAGTGAGCAGTACACACATAGTGACCACCAAGCGATCCACTATACCATTGGTCGGCGAAATTGTACGGTAACGCCGAGAGTGAGGACTGGCGAGCGGAAGTGGGAAATAAAGAAATTCGATAAGAGCCTTTTTGTGGTAGCACTTCGTACTGGCAGCATCACTACAATTCCGAGTGCCGATGAGCTGTCGAAAACAGTTGTTAGGGCATGTGATGTAACAATGCCGTGGAAAATGGAGCCGAAGAACTACCGGCGTTCGGCGGCGTACTGGTGGAACGAAAAGCTACGCATTCTCCGGGCTGCCTGCATAAAAGCCTAGTTCAGAGAGCAGGATCTAAGGCAGTCAAAGAAGAGTGTAAGATAACATTCCGGGCGGCCAGGGCCGGTTTTATACGCGAGATAGTTACTAAGCTAAGCAAGTCCACCTGCTACAAGGAGCTGTGCAGAGAAGTAGACGCTAACCCTTGAGAAAATGCTTACCGTGTCGTTGTGATTAGAATCAAGGGTCCAATGACGCCAGTCGAAATGTGCGCCAACAAACTGAAATTTATCGTGGAGGGCCTTTTCCCGCAGCACGACGCAACCGCATAGCCTTCTACACCGTACGTTGATGCAGATGGTGGAAATGCTGATGACAATCGAGTTACCAACGACGAGCTCCTTATATTGGTAAAAGGGGTTGAGAACCAAGAAAGCTTCCGGTCCGGATGGTATTCTCAACGTGGCACTGAAGACTGCGATCCTAGCGTTTCCGGACATGTTCAGGATAGTACTACAGAAATTCCTGGACGATGGCTACTTCCCGGATAGATGAAAGATCCAGACAATCCATCCCACCGATGCGTGCGCTGAAGCACCTGGATGTGATGGTCGACGATCGGTTAAATTTCAATAGCCATGCGAACTATGTATGTGCGAAGGTTGCGAGGACAACTAACGCATTGGCTAGGATCATGCCGAATAACGGAGGAAGCGGAACCGGACGAAGCTGATAAGCACGTTTTGCCTAATGGCTGTTCGTGTCGCGTGTGCGTACAGAACGATATCGTCGGAGGTGGTTCGCGCAATAGCCGGGATAATTCCCATCTGCATCACTCTGGCTGAGGACGTGGAATGCTTCCAGCAGAGAAATGCACGAAATGCAAGGAGACTGGTTAGAGCGGACTCGTTGGCTAACTGGCAGCAAGAGGGGGCAACGCAGAGAAAGGAAGGTGCACCCATAGACTCATCCTAAATGTGTCTGCTTGAGTACATAGGAAACATAGAGAGGTGAACTTCCCTTTGACGCAGTTTTTGTCGGGGCACGGGTGCTTCCGGAAGTACCTGCATCGGTTTGGACACACTTCGTCACCCCATTGCCCGGAGTGTGTGAACTTGCAAGAGACATCGGAACACGTGGTCTTCGAATGACCTAGCTTCGAAGAAATCCGAAGCTGTATGCCTGTTGTGACAGAAGACAATATCGTCGAAGAGATGTGCCGCGATGAGCATATCTGGGACGCTGTCAAAAAGGCAGCTACTGTATCGATTTTGTTGGCTATTTTCGGCAAATTTGAGACTAAGAGAAACGAAAGCAATGAAATTGAAAGACGGATAGGTATTCTAGAGCGAATCAGTTATAAACTTAGAACGGAAAACTAAGACTAGGCAGGCTCATATGGATATGATCGAAAGGAAATGGGTAGAATTCTTTGCCTTCTGCAAAGTAGGAGTTGGGCGTTGCACCCAAGTCTACCGCATGGTCTATGGTAGAACATAACTCATCATCATGTTTTACTGCCGACGCCGGCCGAAGGGCAGCTACGAGTATACTCTCCGAACTGCAGAGGAAGTGGCGAAGGGACCAACAAAGTAGCGCCATTGGCTAAAATGCCGCCGTGGAACCACAAATCGGGTGTCGCGCGAAATTCCGCCGCTAGGGAGCTCTCAGACGGTGTAGACTGCGTCTACCGCCGGGGACCAGTTGAATAGTACGCGACGTAGCACCGGGTTCGGGTCGTCGAGATGCCAGTGAAACGGACGTCAGGCTTCACCGGAATCGCCGGACCGACCTCGACACCCTATCGGGTAGCTCGTGACTAGGCTAGATCCACTACCGGGGATTGGACCGAATAGACGTTTCGAATAGCTAGCAACGGCTCGTTGAGGCGCCAGTGAAACGGAAGCTACGCTCTCGATGGAATCGCTGGATGGACCTCTGCACTTACTGGCTGGCCCATTGAGTAGGCTAGGTCCACCGCCGGGGACTAGACCGAGTAGACGAAGCGGGGATCTAAATAGTTCACAGAAACGAACATCGGGAGCAATCTACCGCCGGGGAATTAACGATAGGATAGATTCGCCACCGTGGACTACTCGACAGAATCGTGACGAAAACCGGAGCTAATTGGCTGACGAAACAACACCGGTACCGAGAGAAATCTCGTTGCCGGGGAGCTCTCAGTAGGAAGGTTAATATCCGGGTTGATCTCGAGAAAGCTGGGAGCTAAATGAGTCAAGGAAGCGGGAATCGGTATCGGAGGAAATTCCTTCGTCGGGGAACTATCGGTCGGAGTAGGGTGAGTTCACCGTTGGGGACTATCCAAGTAGTTCGTAAGGCCGGAAGCTGAATGACTCACGGAAACATGAGCTAAATGGCTCAAAGAATCAGCACCTAAACGCCTCACGGGGACAAAGGCTAAACGGCGACGTAACAGGTGGAGACAATAAGTAAGAAAAGAATCGAGAGTTAAATCAAAGCTCATAGCACAGTGGAACGACTTAGAACAAAAGGTGGACTAAAGTCCAAACTTTTCCGTATCGGTTCATATAGGACGTTTTTATGTAATTTTGGTACGCTGAATTCGTTTTCGATATTAAAACATTTCAAAAATGAACATTTACTATTCATTAGGGTGTCTCAAAAAAAAAAAATTTTTTCTAGATCGTTCTTAAAATTTGTGTATATTAATTTTCGTGTGCTAAATCGTTTTTGATAATAACATTTGCAAAAAAATTCATTATACATTAGGGTAGCCCAAAAATAATTATTTTGTTGTGAAGGTTCAAAAAATTTTTAAAGACATTTTTGTGCGCTGAATTCCTATGTTGGTTGTAGAAAATAGAAATTAACATTACTACTTATTAGAGTGGCTCAAAAGTAAATGATTTGTGTTTTATAAAGATTTCTTTCAATTGTAATTTTGGAATTTATTTTCCAAACGAATTGAAACGAATTGATTGACATCTCATTATGGGGCTTTAGAAATGACTATATTATTTTTAAGGATCAAATAAGATGTGATCGACTAATTTTGGAACGTTTAATTCATTAGTGGGTTACTTGGTATGAAAACTACATTTTTTCATTTTCAAAACAAACATTTTGAGCGTCTTAGTGGAATATTGATTTACATTCACTAATCAACAAGATGGTTAACGATTTTGTTTTCGAAGGTGTGTTTTAACTTGCTTAGATTGCTTATTTCATACCTTAAATTAAAATAAATCCAAAATATTTTTTTCGCGTATGTGGCTCCTTTAAAAATGGTCTTATTTTATTTGGATAATATCGCATACCCTTAAGCTATATCAGTGCTATGCAAACTCGGAAAAAAATAGTCTCACCAAATGACTAGAATTCAACTGTGTTCACTCAATTTGACAGTTATTGCGTAAGTTAGCAAAAATAGTTCATGAAACATTTTATGACACATTTCAGATGGTTGAAAATATTTACTTAATTTTAAACATTCTTAATTCCTTTCCCACTTAAAAACCATACTTCCCACTCGGCTTCTTACTCTTGATCACTAGTAAAACCCTTGTAGATCATGCTCTAAATGCTATTTGAAAGTTGTGCATAAATTTGTGTCATTATTCTAGTCATAAAGTGAATATTCAAATTAAATATCAGTAATAACCATGCGTCTCCATTCACAGTTTTTTCAAATTTTGACTACATATCGCAAGTTTTCGCAAAACTAGCATAGGCTCATTTTAAAGAGAAAATGAAAAGCTTTCGAATGAGCATAGTGTGATCGCGGGCATTCACGGGCGTCGTTGTTGTTATCGCTTTAGAAGTTCGAATTCAATAAAAATTCATGACAAACAGTTATCTAAACACTAACTAAACCAACTAGTGACTTATTTTTGGCGATTTTACGATGTAATTTTATCACACGGATTATTTTGGTAAAGTAATGCAATTCATAAAATCAACCGTTTTTTGAAAAACGAGAATAACCGTATGTAGTTCCTATGGTCAAATAATGCAAAAAACACTTGAGTTATGCCCTTCAAAAAGCTGTCAAAAATTCATTTTGCATTCAAATCACCTAAAATCTCGCGACAATGTCTCTGATGGCTCAGCTGATACGAAAAAAATACTTGTGAAAATATCGCATAACCTTCATATATGGACTTAAGTCCGGGCTCGTCCCACTGTGCATAGGTCGAGCCATTCCATGAACCAAGTGAGGCTCCGAGATAAAGCAGAAGAAAAGGGTGCAACAAAAGCACTACGATCCCCCCACTAAATAATACCTTGACGTAGTTCCGTGTGGCAGAAGGGCGTAAAAAGTAAGGAGTGCTTTTAGTGGTTAGACACGAACGAGAGTCGTGATCCACACCCAGTTCCAACACACTGCAGGTCAGGCTTTTAAAGCTTTTTAAACTTTACCATAAAAAACATGCAGACATTTTTCGATCTCGATGAACTGAGTCAAATGGTATAATTGACTCAGCTCTGTGGGCCTCGGTTAAAAAGTCGAAAAAGCAAAAAAGTTGTCTCGTATTTTTATTATTTGGTATTTGTACTACAGATCATCACTACCAACGCTACCAGTGGCGAGGTTTATTACCGCTCGGGGTTAACACTTAAATTTGCCACCCCTTTTATAACTTGGGATCAAAGGAGTGACATTAAGCCTCTTAGCCAAATCACATCCAATGATTTATCAAACCCGCATAAAATTAAAACGGTCAGTACGATTGCCCACGTTCCCCTCTTATTCAAGGTTTAAAATAATTCATTGATTGATTGCTTTATTAAATAAAGAATTTAATTGCCGCATAATTTTTAATCATCTTCATTTTGTACGCTACACAGTTGGCATGGTCGCTTTAATGATTGTTTCACATACTATATGTGCCACAAACATTAATAATGACAAGAAAAATTGTAGACGAACGTCTACAACCAACTGAGAACCAATGTCGATGGGGACGCCAACATGAACAATATTGTCCAAAGAATGTGCGCGGACGAAGAAAAATGGCACGCGATGAACGGAACAGTCGTTCAAATCATATCGGCTTTGCAACTAAGACGGCGAGATGAGCAACGACCAGCAACGGAGCCGTACAGGGCTTTGGGTCGTCGAGGCACTGATGAATTGGAAGTCACACTTCAACAAGAATCGTTAGACCGACCTTGGCACTCGACAAGTCAGTCCTGCTGAAGAAAAATAAAGGAGAACAGCGGGCGCGACCGAATTATCCACAGCCTTGGACTAAACTGAGCGCACATTATCATCTACGTCGGGCACCTGAGAACCGGATGTCATTCTCAACCCTGAATCCTCGGGCTGACCTCGGCACCTAACTGAGAAAACTATTTCGAGAGAACTTTCGCCGTCGGGAAAGTTCTCGGTCGGATTAGGCTAGGTCCACCGCCGGGACCAGTTCGAGTAAATTGTGAAGTATCACCGGCAAATGGTCGTCGGAGCGCCTTTGAACTGGAAGTCACCCTCCACCTAGAATCAGAGGACCGACTTCTGCATCTGCCCGGGTAGCATCCGTTTCGGAAGATCTTCGATTGCTGGTTAGCTCTTCGGTGGAGTAGAAAAGATCCACCGTCGGGGACTATTCCGAGTAGTCCGTAGCCAACCGCCGGCTTGACACGTCTGGGCACCATCAAACCGGACGCATTCCTCCACCCGGAATTGCTGGACGGGCTTAGGCCCTCTGACAGACGGTATCTGAGCAAGAATAACTCGTCCATCAATGGTTTCGGGAGACATTCCTTCGTTGGAGAACTCTCCGCCGATGTAGGCTAGCTCCACCGTCGGGGACTACGCCAAGTAGCACCGAACGTGACAAACTGCTAGTATGGGGCCACTGCTAGTCGGGGCAACAGGGAACCGGAAACCTTCCTCCAACCGGAATGGCAGGATCGACCACGGTATCCATCTGGCTAACGCAGAGAGGAGCGCATGTACAATATCATGCCGTGCAGGACTGATATGGCTGAGATAAGATTAGAAAACTAACACGACTGCATGAGCAGTGAGCACAGCGCTTTCCCACTGAAGTAACATACATGCACATACACACATAGACATTTTTCGATCTCGACGAACTGAGTTGAATGGCATATGATAATGGCCTCCCGGGCCGGGATTAGGTTATCGATATTCAGAGTTATTACATAGCCTTTCTATTCGAGAAAGGCAAAAATATATACAAATTTCTTAAAAAAATGTTGAATGATCAACCAATAACTACCTAGTTTATAATACTTTCTAGAAATATTAAAATAAATTACTCGAATTACAATATATACGCGAACGGAGGTCTTAGTGGAATGTACGTAATGTTTCAAAGATTTTCTTCCATTTAATTCCACTATGTTTTTATAGTTAGATGCACTTGCACTTCACTATTTAACAGACACTGGTATTTCGATTACAACTTGTAATCTTCTTTAGTGTTTGTATCAGTCGATAAAAACACTGAAGAAGATTACAAGTAGTAATCGAAATACCGGTATCTGTTAAATAGTGTAGTGCAAGTGCATCTAACTATAAAAATATAGTGGAATTAAATGGAAGAAAATCTTTGAAACATTACTCAAATTATGTTAACAAAAATACTATCCAGGAAATCTGAAGCCCCCATCAAAAACAACACCACTGACGAAACCTTCCGATGGGACCTCTCTGTCCTGATGCACACTGCCTTCGTATGGAATTCCAAACCCAGAGAAGGTATACGCTACTTCAGAAAACACCTTAAAGTTTTCCGTGTTTTGCTTTCATCACTTAAGTTTATCGTTTCCGAGTGGCACCGAGAGGATTTCACGGTAGGTCTGAGTATCATCATTCTCGATACTCGAAGATGGATTCCTTCTTTCGCTCGCTCTCTCTCTCTCTCTCTCTCTCTCTCTCTCTCTCTCTCTCTCTCTCTCTCCGTTCGTTGTCATGGTGGAGTGGGAGCTGTTTTTGCTGCATCTTTCATGCTAACAAGAACACTCTCCAGGGGAATCGATAAGTGCAGTCGCAATAAACAAACTGCAACGGCAGAGTCATGCCAGAAGGCAATCTCGAAAATTATGGTGAACTGAAGTATAGTTCTTCTAACCCACCCCAACCTAACCCGCATTGGGAAGGAAGTATTGCGTTTGGTTTCCCTAGGCTATTGATTTTTCCGTTAACGGAAGTTTTCCGTGCACTGGATACACTAGTGGGGCTTTATTCAGTGCAAGCCGGCTAGAGTGCAACTTCCGTAAGATTTTATTCTTTCATCTGATATGGTTGCGTACATCCGAGGTAAGTCCAGTACGAATATTATGTCGATGGAGGTAATAGTCAGAGAAAAAAATTTAAAGTAGCACGATTGGCACGGAATGGATGAACTCAATTACATTTCAAAACGAATTGGCGATATTAAAGGAACTAATTGATCAATACTCTTGTATTTATGATTTTGATTTGATGTTCCAGAAAGTTAAGTATTACTAATCTTCTTTACAACTCGGTGAATGTTAGCATGATTCACGTTTTCTCTTTTCTATCTAATTAAAGTATATAATTGCACCAGCATTATGATCTTTTTTCTAATAGCTCCTAAAATTGAATATTGTTGTGCATTATCCTTGTTTAGATGGTTCAAAACAAGATGTAATTATTCTAGCGTTTAAAAAAATAGGTTATTTTTTAAATTATTGATTGCAATAAAACGGAGATTAAGTTAAGGGGTTACATACCTTTTCATTTTTCAAAATATCGAAATTTTTTTATTACTTTATGTGAAAGTACTCCTTGAGAACATTTTCCAAAATTTTTATAGAGATCCAAGAAATAGATCGAAAGTTACAGCGCTTACAAGCGCGATTCGTGTACCAAGAGTAGTGATAACTACTCTCGGTAAATTTTAAACTCGATTTTCTCGAAATGTCGTTTTTCCAAAATTGGTTTTCCCGAGATCACGATTGCCGAAAAACCATTCAACCGATTTTATTCTATTTTTATTAGATTTATCGTAATTAATTTTTCTCTTACCTTAATGATTCCTTTTTTAAGCATAAGTTTTTGTTTTGCAGATGAGAATTTTTTTAATGCAATTTTTAGAGCTTAAACAGCGATTTTTAGTAAAAACGTTCCCGAACGTAGGAAAAAAAACGTTTTTAATCCACCTAACAGTGTGATGAGACATTTCTTATAACTCTTATCACTCTTCGGATATTATATCGTTTGAGAACATTTAGAACTTGATGTTTCGCGATGTTTTTGATAACACATATTACATGGGATAGTGGCAGGACTCAGAGAATCGCTCAAATCAGCATAGGACAACATCAGTGCTAGAAGTCTCAAACCAAATCAATGGGAAAGCGAAAAAATGGCCCATAAAATAGACATACAAACGAATTATTGTTAATGCTCTGTTTATAAAATATCTAAATTGTGGTGGGAAAACTGAATTTTCCTGAAGGGGTTATATATTGTACTGAGCCAAAAAAAAATCGATTTTTTTTGAATCGATTTGAAGTTTATACTTTACTCAAATTTCCAACGCGACTGAGAACTAAGAAATCAACGCTTTTTCTTGAAAAAAGCGATACTAGCAATGATACCATTCAAAGAAAATCAACAGTGAATATTTCCAGACTTGGTTTTATTTCCTATTTAAGAACTATTGTGTTTTTTTTACATCCTAGATTGCATGATTCAGTGATCGAAACCCAAAACTTCATAAAGTATTTGAAATTATTAAATTAAAATTTGTTTTTGCTATTGAAATTGACAAAATGATAGTATCGCCCCTTTGGCGATTGTTTACTTTTTCGGTCCCACCTATCAGCATTGAAGTATCGCCCTTACGTTTTTTACAATAACTACCGTTCTACACCACCGATTTCGTCCGTGTTTTTTAATAGAGATCATTGTTACTATTTACAGCTGGTATCAGCTTAATAATCCTAAAAAAATACGAAAATAACAGTTTCGCCTCTAAACTGCTAGCAAAAAAAGTATCGCCCTGTTTGTTTGCATGGAGCGTGGAGGGTGAAACTTTAAATAAACAAACAAAAATACAGTTTCGCCCGTTGTATTTTTGCTGTAGTTTAAGAAAGCAATATCGTAGAATCCAAATTTTTAGGTTAATTTGTTGCGTTTCAAAGCCCTCATTCGCATGTATGAAAAAAGCCCTATGTATACATTTGTAAGTATCGCCCTTTTCACAAAAAATCGTTGAAATGAAATCGCAGCTCCTGATATCACGCTATCTCCGAAGTGCATGCGTGCATAGTTTCAAATTTTTCTTCGACATCGACTTTTTCTAAAAGTGACTTCCCAGTAGTATCCTTGATTTGAATTATTATCGCTAATCCTTATGCCAAAGAACAAATAAAAACCTCACGAAAACGAACCGTTTGGGAAAATCATCATCATTACTGGAATTTTCATTTTCACGAAACTTTTCGATAACCTTCCGTCACTTGCGTTAATGCACTGGATGCACAGTGCCCTGAAAATCTAGCGAAATCGCCTAAGGGCACCAGCGGGTCTGTAAAGAATACTAAAAATTAATTTCTATTCCATAATTTTCAGTTCAGCAATTCGAGAGATCGTGCTCACCGCAAGCCATGAAAAATAGACTACGTTGTGAAGCGATGGTCACTATTTATTAAAAAATCACGGTTAAATAATAAATAAAACTATTAAAAAAATTCAAATAGTTCATAATTTTCACAAACTTATTAGGAAAAATTATTTAATAAGCTTTCGTAATATTGTGTAGGAAAAAAGCTGAAAATTTCAGTATTTTCTCTATCTGCAACATATAAACCCTTAAGTATACCAATTAATTGGTATACGAATTGGAATAGGTTCGCCAAATTTTGGAAGAATTCTATAAAATAACCCCTTAAAAACTACCTAAAAATCTCCAAAAAAGAAATGTACCTATTAATGTGAAACACAGCGAATAATACATACAATAAAGACCCATTTTTATCAGTCTCATGGTGTACTTTAGGCTGACAAAACGGGGACATTGACTAAATCGGGCAATTTTTTTCTTTATAATAAACTGAAGCTGTTAAAATATTCTTTTCGTCCCTTGATGTAGTCTGATAACTATTTCTGATTATGATGAACTTTTTATTTTCGCATATTTCGCATATCTTCATGATAAGGAAAACATGCTCAAGAAAGGATTTACTCGAATTCAGTCTTGTTCGTCTGCTAGAGCCCATCATTCATTTTTGGCTGATAAAATCGGGGTTTCAATATATTATAATAGATATTCAGCATTCGAAGAAGTTTCTTTTGAACGAGTGTAGAACGACTTTGTTTCTACTTACTTGAAATCAGCGGCGTAGCCAGAAATTCGGTTTGGTGGGGGTTTGGTGAAAATCGATCATACTGTCCAAACGGCATAATTCCGAAACCGTAATTTTTGTAGTTTTAAAATTATTCAGAATTAATTTTTCAGGAAATAGTAACAGAGTTCGTGTCTTTAGCGAATTTGTTGAGACTTTATTGTAGTCATGAATATTAACCTGAGAAATTCACCATAAATACTTCTTGGACGATATACCGTCAACATTATTTTATCAAATGATGCCCTGTTTAACGTTTGTAAAACTCATCGAAGATACTAAACCTCCGAAATTGGCGGTTTCAAAATGATGCTATCTTGACCTTAAATTACTGTTTTTAAACATTTGACCTATACATATAATTGGTCATACAACAAAAATCAAATGCTCATCAAAATCGATCAGAACCTGCTAGAATCGAATGGAAATCGTCATTTTCCATAAATTTCTCTCTACATTCGGAAAGTGTTATCCTCGTTATTAATCATATTACGTTTTCGTCTCAACTGGACGCATTCTCAAAATAAAAACCTGTTTTAATCCACCTAGTGGTGCAATTGTGCTTTTCTCATTTGTCCAGACTACGATTCCATGGCTGGTTATGTTCAATACAATGGTGGAAATGAATATTACATGTTCAGTACGATTTGCACATACATACAATGGATCGACAGCCACGATCTTGAGATACTATGTGATACTGAAATATCGCTTAAAACCAGCGGCGGATCATGGAGAAAGATCCGGGAGGTCCAGGTCCTGCCGAAAATTTTCAACTTGTTAAGAAATTTTAAACTAGTTTTAATTTTAACCCCTCACTGCATACTCCCTCCGGGCCGGTATGATTGACGATTTTTGGAGTGATTGCATAACCTTTCTATATGAGAAAGGCAAAAATGTACCGAAGTCCAAAGAAGTCAATTTTTGACAAATATCTCAATGTTTCATGCATTTTAAAGTCATTTGGCATCAAAAATACAAATTTGATTTAGAAAATTTTTCATTTCAGTTTATATGGGAATTTGCTGTGTGATTGCACTCTTCAACTCGTAACTCCGGAACCGGAAGTCCAATCAATAAAAAATTCAATAGCAGCCGATTGGAAGGTTGTACCTTTCATTTGAGACTAACTTTGTGCAAATCGGTTCAGCCATCTCTGAGAAACAGAGGTCACATTTTTTTACACATACACACATACACACACATTCATACACACAGACATTTTCCGATCTCGACGAACTGAGTCGATTGGCATATGACACTCGGCCCTCCGGGTCAGGATTAGATTGACGAATTTTAGAGTGAATGAGAAAGGCAAAAACATTTTTAGCAAATGTTGAAAGTTATGCATTTTTTTTTGGTGAGCAGTTCTATGTTTCATTAAATCAATTTTAACTTCGCTTCCTATTAAATAAAGACCCTTATTACAGTACATCTCTACAAAAACGAGCTCAATTTGAAAATAAATCTGAGGATTATGATTGATTACAGAACTCTGGAATTTTCTATTGGAATGTTTTCTGGCAGGAATTTGATATTGATGCTATTAGACAACTGTGAAATCAAGACCAATAGATCAGTTACATGTCAGGACCCCATTTCGACAATTTATCAAAAGTCCTCATGATGTTTACAACAACAGGCTATCAATCTACGTATCAGATAATTGTTATTGTAATATTGAATTAAATCAGTCACCATCAATAAATTTTCAACTTCAATCCAATATTTTTTTGGGTGTGGGGGGGGGGGGGGGTGGGAGTTGTATGGTGTTGAACTTCAAAACCTTCTCTTGGCTACGCCGTTGCTTGGAGTTATTTCGCTTTTCATTTTCCGATATGTTTCAGATCGATACGTTGGTTATAAGTTAGAAAAATTGCAGTCAGAAGGTTCGCACAAATGAACATTTTTGTACTGATAAGTTATCAAGTTCCTTCCAGACAATTGGGAAGTGTTCTGTGATTATTTCTAGCCGTTGTAGATAGTAAAATGAAATACAAAATTCGTTTTATCGAAATAATGTTTAGCTTATTTCAATGGATTATTACTATATTGAACAATAAATAGGCGACAAAGAGTAATCAACAAACAACAAGCCATAACTTTTGAAGTATTCAAAATATATATTTAAAGTCTTTAGTAAAGTTATTCGCAAAAGTAAGAGCTACAAATTTGCTGAAGACATTATTTCGATATAATCACTTCCAAGAAAACTTGTGAAAATATCTCACTCATAGGGGGATTAATCAGCAAAAGCACAATACCAAAAGAAAGGGCATATTACCTCCATTAAATTCTCCGAATATACTATTGATCTAAAATAAGCCGTTTTGGCGTTAATAATAGATTACATGTTTTTGGTCATATTTCTGGCAATGGGAAATGATAAAAATCTTTCGTCCGCATTTAATGTTAAATATCTCTTTTGATAATAGTCCGATTTCAACAATCCATAGCTTGTTCGAAAGGTATTCGTTAAAGCTGTCTAAAAACATATAATTTGTTAATCTATACCGTCAATTTCGGTAGATAATTTAAAAAAACTGCAAAAAACGCCATTTTTACGCATTCAAACATTCATATCTTGGAAACTAAACATCAGAATCAAAAACAAATTAATAGCGTTCATACTGTTTTTAGTTCTTTCATTTAAAATTGGTTTGGATAAGATCGGTTCAGCCATTGCTGAGAAACACGAATGAGAATTTGTCCGTTACACACACACACACACACACACACACAGACATTGTCCCAAATCGTCGAGCTGAGTCGATTGATATATAAGACTCGGCCCTCCGGGCCTCGGAAAAAATCTCGAATTCTATACATTTCTTTTATAAGAAATGTAAAAATATTTTTTTTTTTTACTTATCGTTAAGGTACGAGGAATACTCTTAAACTAAGGGATTTTTTTTGAGTTTTGGGTTTTTAGTTGATCTGTTGGTCTTCAATCGTGATCACCGCAAACCTCACAAATAAAAAAAGGGTTTCGGGGAAAAGCCAATCTTACCTATTACAGTATACATTCACTTAGAAGTGACGTGCGCTTCCTATTAAGCTATTTGGTCTCAAGTAAATGTCGCTAATGAAATCTGCTTGTCGAAGAAGTTTGATTCGCACAACTACCTGTTCCAGTCGATCACAACCTTCAACGGAGACTGATTTGCAGTGAAGGTGAGGTTTTACGGCTACTAGGACCCCACCCCCACAGTTCAAGTTGCTAGTTGTGGAGCTTCGGTCGCAGCGCAATATTGTGTAGTTTGAAGAAAGCTCAGTATTTCTTATGTCGGAGTACAGCCAGGGATGCATCTCGAAACGAAAGGTTTATTGTATGCAAGCTTGTATGAAAAAGTCGATTCGAAATGGTTCCATAATGTCACCCCATGTTTCAGACAGTACGATGATGTCATACTCGCAATCGGTTATCATTATGAAAAGGCTATTTGTTTTAGTACGCATTCCTCTAACATTTTGGTAGTAAGGAGTGAGGTATTTTGAAGGCTGTTGTGCCTCGGGTAAAAGAGGATACGGTGTCAACATTAGTCACCATCAGGTATTGTAATTCTCTCTCACTCACGAGAGAATAAGCTTATCCGATGTCCAATTTTTCCGAGATAAGATGAGTCGCCAAATTCTCCGTCTCCACAAATAGCATGAGGAATAATGATCCGGATAAAATTTGAAGACTTGTTTTCATTAGGTCCAATCTGCAAATGAGAGCCCTCTTTCTCGCTTTCTCTTTCGATTATTACCGCGAAACCACAAAACTTTTTAAACATTTATCGGTATGTTTGGAAAGACCAAGGTTTTGATTAGCTTATTATGCATACAGTTGACGGGAAATCAGAAAGGTGACCGAGTAATTCGCGGAAGAGAAAGTAAACAAAGAGAGTTTCTCTTTTTCAGATTGGATCTATTGAAAAAAAAGTCTTCATTTATTTGATTTTTTCCTTCTCACCGGAGAAGGTGATAATATTTTAATTTCGTGGAAATCAATAAATGCGTCAAAATATACACTCAATTTCAAAGAAAATCGGCAAAGAAGTAGGATAGACTCGTTTTTTCATGTTTTGGAGCAGCGACAGCAAAGCAGCGAGCGCAAAAAGGATACCGTGATAAACTCATTCGCTCATTCTCCAGCGGTTTTATTTATCCGGAGAAATAACACGTTGTATTTATCCGGAGAAGTTGTGTGAGCGCCAATAACTTTTCGTGTGAAAATGTGAGTTTTGATTGTCGCAATAGCAAATTATCTTGACGCATTTACTCATATGAGCGATAAATGCAATGCCTGCTCACCATCTTTGCAGAAAATTCAGTATGATGCGGACGGCTGCATGTACGTTTAGATGATCATGCTGTTTGTGGGAGGGAAATGCGCGAGCCAGCAGGCGGTTTGGGAGAAGTTACTGGTTGATTGGAGTTGTAGTCACTGTGTCGGAGTACAATGTTATCATATCTGGGGTAAATGATTTTTTGATACTTTGATAAGATAAAACAGTTTCACCATCATACATAACCTATGCAAACAATTGTTGGTTTTTCTTTGCATGCAAGTTGTGAACAAAAAAACGATTTTTGCCTCTCTCATATAGAAAGGCTATGCAAACTCTCTAAAAATCGTCTTCGTAAACCAAGGCATGGAGGACCAAGATTCATACACCATTCGGTTCAGTTCGTCGAGATCGGAAAATATCTGTGTACATGTCGTTAAAACTCACATAAGTTTCTCAGAGATGGTTGAACCTATTAAAACCGGTACTATCATAATATCGTAGAGTTTCAAGATCTATCAAATTATTTCGGTTGGCAGCACTGTTGGTGAAACTAAGATTCTTTGGATATATTGATCCCTATCGACAATTGCGAAATCCCGGATTTCTGGAATATTCCATAATTGAAGTTAGTTCTGTGGAGATGACTGAACCGATTCTTTTAACCCTCCGGAAGTCGCGTATATGGGCCACTGAATGAGCAGCCGCTGGTGCTCTAAAACGATTTCGCTAGATTTTCAGAGCTGCGTGCACTCAGTGCACCAGCGCGACTGCCGGAAGGTTAAACCAACCCTAGTAGCAATTAAGGTTTTATGACACTCTTGAAGCCCTCCTTAAAACTCAGATTGCACTTGTAGAGTGTCATAAAACTAGAAATGCTACTTGGGAAGTCTCACATGGAAGATATAATATGCAGTTGGGTGTTGAACTCCCTTTCGTTGGCACATCCATTCTTCATTATCACATATACTCCCTCCCTCATTTAGACCACCCCCACACCCGCATTCCTTTAATCTATCCATTAACTTTAATTGAACTCATGCTGAATAAAGTAATTAATTATTAGTTTGTTTCATGTTTGTCAGCAATGATATTCGTCGTAGTCGTGGGATACTTGCCAAGTATATTAAGAATGCAATATACAATTCCATAATTATATTGAACATAGCCAGCTATTTATTTATTTATTTATTTATTTATTTATTTATTTATTTATTTATTTATTTATTTGTTTGTTTATTTATTTATTTATTTATTTATTTATTTATTTATTTATTTATTTGTTTATTTATTTATTTATTTATTTATTTATTTATTTATTTATTTATTTATTTATTTATAAATGTTAATCACTAACAGGCCGCGATCGGCCCCAATTATGATGTCCTAATCTAAAAACAAGTATTGAATTATAGTTTGTATTAAATAAAAAAGCCGCAATCGCACCACTAAATCAGGTGTTTTACGCAAAAATGTCTGAGAAACACGATAACATTAGCATATTCAAATTTAAAATATATGTATTGCGAGATAAACGAACCGCATAGCTAAAAGCACTACCATAAAAAACTTATATTTTTTTGAGCTACCTTACCATTTTTTTCGAAAGACATTTTACTGTTTGAATCTAGAGTAAATAGGACCGGAGATATTGCTACTTCCTGGTAATATTTCAAAACGGCAAGTATCGCACGCATGTAAAAACCGTGCCCAAAACATTGAAAATTGAACTCAATCTACCACCAAACGAGTAGAAAGTTATGCCTATTATGGTAGTTGAACCTATTATTACGATTCTTGTTGATTTTAACCCAAGTAAATTAGATAATGTCAATATAAATTTAGATAAAAAGGTCTACAATGATAACATTATAGCCCTTTCATGGAAATTTATTACGAGCGTAATTCTGGGAGCCCTTCTTGGAACTGATGATGAGGTTCTATTGAGGGTTGCCACATTCACAGATTTCTCTATATTGTCACAGATTTTTTATATAATTTTGTATCACAGATTCTTTTTTAGAGATGACAGATTTTTGGCAGTCTTCCCAAATGAAATTAGAACACCATGTTTGCTCTAGTCCTGATGTGTTCACCAAAAACCAACATTCCGTGTGCAAACTGGGACACGCTCATGTGTACAAAAACCCGTGCACAAATACGTTCGTACACAAAGGTTCGTGACACTACACACCCAGAAAAAATTGTGTAAATTTACGTCTCCTGAACCTGACATATACGAGCATCAATAATGACATAGTTTTACGTTTGATTTTAATTTTACATGACGTTTAATTTCGTAAATCATGTAATTTTACTCCACATACAGCGTTTGTTCTGAATTGTAGGAAGTGTAATTTTATGTCATTGCGCATGTAAAGTATATGTTTCATGTAAAATTAAACGGAACACGGTAATGTTCCGTCATTTCGCAAATTACGGTTTGTTGAATTGTGTCATGTTTGCAATTACGTCAACGATAAAATTCAGAATTTTTTGGTGTGTAGTTTCCTCTTTCTCTCACTCATCACCACGAGCGTTGACTTATACTGTTCGGTGTATCTTTCTTGTGTACGCACACGGTGTACGTACACAATGTTTAAACCTATGTTTGCACTGTTTCGCTTGGGTTCGGTGTTCGAGGCTGAACGCGTGCACGAAATTTTTGTATACAGGTGCACTTGTCGATGTTCATGGAAAACCGATTTTTGGCATTTTCATCAAACCTTCACTGACTCCCACTGACTTTTAGAAAAACTCCAATTTTTCATTTTTTGGAAATTTCACACACATTTTCACAGATTGTACTTTCCACATTTCGGAGAAGTTGCCACCATCTACACATTTCTGCAGCACCACATTTGGTATTTTATCCGGACCGGGATTGGGCGCTATCTACTATGTGGCTCCAGTTTTCGAGGTACTGGGGCGGTATCCTTTTTGTTAGAATGTGACGTCGATGCTGGACTGCTCTGTCTCTCCGTAATGTGCAAACGGAACCTTCATTGCACAATCGTACGTTTAACTTCACCGGAGCTTCCTGCACGATACATCCTCTTGTGTTGGTTACTCTACTACCCACTTCACAGCCGAGGCATTGAAGTCACCACCAATGACTACCGGCTTTCGGCCGATCAACTACTCGGTTAACTGTTCCAATATTGGGCTGAACTGTTCCACTATCAACCTTTTCGATGCGTAACAGATTCCCATGAAGACGCTTTTGATTTTGACGATCGCGAAGCCTTTTGCTCACGAGTTTTCTGAGGTTGACTCGGATCCTCGCTTGAACCATGAAATGGCTCGACATTTCATCCATTTAGTCTCCCCCCAGTTCCTCTTGCATTCCGTCATTCTCTTTATCTATTACGCTATATAGATCCTCTTGAGCCATTTTACCCCGAATCCATATAGATCCTGATACCATGAGCCCAGTTTTGTCGCGATTTACTCGGACAGTTCCCGGCGATAACCTCTTCTTACTCCGACTGAGTCTCCGGCAGCGGAATTTCTCCCAAAACTTATACCCGCTTCCTTGCGGTGAAACTACCCTACTCCGAGTGAGAGTTCTCCGGTGGCGGAATTTCTCTCGGTACCGATGTCCGTTTCGTGAACCAATTAGCTCCCAAGTTTATTACGATACAACTGAGCCATTCAAATCTCTGCTCTCTTCACGATCGATGTAGTCCTGTAAACCTAGCCTCCACAACAAGCCAACCGGTAGGCACCAAGGCCTGTCGCCAATTTTCACTACAAGGAAATATTATCAGAACTTTTGCAAAAGAAACTTACAGAATATTATATTATATAATATTATTAACTTATATTAGTCACATTTTTGTTGAACATACTATTTTTTTTCAAATTTCAATAAAATATTTCGGTGGGAGGGGTGGTGGTGGGGGTTGACTCTAACCAATGCACTATGGTCCCAAAGCTGTATTTAGGAAGACAAAACTGTTTGCGCCAAAACCGTTGGTTTTAGATATATAGTATCTTCGGCAAACTTTGTTAGTACTTTCTTGCCGATTTTTTTATATTAGTTGAATTAGGGTGGTCTTTGTGGTTAGGGTGTTCAAAGTATCAACTTCTTAAATATGTAAAATTCAGCTACATAATGTTCTACAAAGTTATAAACTAATCAAATTGAAGCAACTATTCTTAAGAAACTATGTGGCTATCTCTAATGGTTCATGTGCTATGATTTTTGCAATATTTAAGGTGGGGTGGCTCTTTAAAAATTGGTTTTCTATTAATATCTTTTTATGTGTTAATTTCTCGCTAATACTTTGTTTTAGAGGTTTTTAGAACTTTTGTAAATACACATGTTTGCCGAAGCAATAAAGTTTCTATCTCTTTTGTTTGCATAGTTACAGGCGATTTTCAAAACAAAAAAGGTTTTTTTGAAAGCTATATACCTTCCAACATTGCAAATGGATTTTCTATCTTTTAATTTCATTTGAAAGATCGGAACTTTTGAAGTTTTTGGTGAAAAAACTGCGGGAGCGTTATTTCTGTAAAATAAATAATTAATTTTTGAAAATGGTGTATTTTTCAACAAAAATCGTTCATAACTTTTCAAATAGACGAGATAATAACTTTGTTACTTCAGCAAAAATCTTCGCCATGCAAAGTTCTAAAAGTGCTGCAAACAAAGTATTTACGATAAATCAATGTATGAAATGAAAAATAAAAAATAGTGATTTTAAGAGGTCACGTTTTCATCGCTCAATCTCTGATGGTAAAATCAACTGAGAAATAGTCAATGTATGTTATAATGAAAATCTATTGAATATGTGACACTGTTTGAAAACACAACCTTTTACCGTACAACTACATGTTAGCGTGAATTCACAATAGTGTTAATAACGTACTATAGTAAACTCTAAATAAAAGTTATCTATTACGGGGCCAATAAAGCAAGTACCGTCATTATGCATTATATAGATGCTAGGGTATTATTCTTTATGAGTTATTTTACCAGTTCACGGTTAGCGATTTTCAGACTTCTTACTTTTATTTGTTTTGAAGTAACAAAAAATTGAGAATATTTTCTTAGCTTACCCACAGCCGTCATTATAGTCGATAATTAATTTATACTTTCAAACATTGCATAAATGTTGGAAAAGCATACAATAAATTCCGCTGCTATGAATAACAAACTCGTTTCAAGATTTTATTTTAAGATAACAAGACGTGAACTAAAACATTTTCTTTCTAACACTCGTTTTGAGAACTAGTCCAAACGAAAAAGGATTTACTTAAGTGAGCATAGATAACTTTTGTTGGCCGATTTAGAATTAACGATAGTTTGCAGCTAACACTACTGTAAATTCACTGTACTATTTAGATGTACGGTAGATTGTTCTTTTAAAAACGTTTACAAATCCAATAGAATTGCCATGACATTCGGTATTATCACACTCAATGACTATTTCTCAGTTGATTTTACCATCAGAGATTGAGCGATGAAAACGTGACCTCTTAAAATCACTATTTTTCATTTGTTACTTTATACATTGATTTATCGTAAATACTTTGTTTGCAGCACTTTTAGAACTTTGCATGGCGAAGATTTTTGCTGAAGTGACAAAGTTATTATCTCGTCTATTTGAAAAGTTATGAACGATTTTTGTTGAAAAATACACCATTTTCAAAAATTAATTATTTATTTTACAGAAATAACGCTCCCGCAGTTATTTCACCAAAAACTTCAAAAGTTCCGATCTTTCAAATGAAATTAAAAGATTGAAAATCCATTTGCAATGTTGGAAGATATATAGCTTTGAAAAAATCCATTTTTGTTTTGAAAATCGCCTGTAACTATGCAAACAAAAGAGATAGAAACTTTATTGCTTCGGCAAAAATGTGTATTTACAAAAGTTATAAAAATCTCTAAAACAAAGTATTTGCGAAAAATTAACACATAAAAGATATTAATAGAAAACCAATTTTTGAAGAGCCACCCTACCTTAAATATTGCAAAAATCATAGCACATGAACCATTAGCGATAGCCACATAGTTTCTTCAAAAAAGTTGCTTCAATTTGATTGATTTATAACTTTGTAGAACACTATGTAGCTGAATTTTACATATCTAAGAAGTTGATACTTTGAACACCCTAACCACAAGGACCACCCTAATTCAACTAATATAAAAAAATCGGCAAGAAAGTTCTAAGAAAGTTTACTGAAGATACTATATATCTAAAACCAACGGTTTTGGCGCAAACAGTTTTGTCTTCCGACACTATACAAATCTCTCATAAAATCTATAGGGGAGAGAGGGTAACAGTGGATCAGCAGGAACTATGAAACATTCGCAATAAAATAATAATGCATGGTCAGAATCGTCTCATTCCTTCATATTTCACAATTTGTAATTCTTTACACGTGTTGCTGTATTTTGAGAGAGATCTGATAACTGCATGTCATTTAATGAATATTTGTTTGTTTTGTTATAGCCAGAGTAAATTTGCAATGAAAAACATTATTCCATCTTTATGAGTTATCATCCATTGAATAAATATTTAGTCCATTGTTATTTATAGAAAATTTTATGCTCAACATTTGCCGCGAACAAAGTTTTTTGATAACTTGTCATGGTTCTGTGTAATTTCACAATTTTCGTGTATAGACCCATTGGGTAACTGTGAAACGATGACGTATGGGGAACAGTGGAATTTTCTTGTTTTTGTGGTCTGTCTCAAAATGTGAATGGGTTCCGATTTTCCACAGTAAATACTACTCATATAGTGCAAAATTCAGGATTGCAGCTAATATGCATATATAGTAGTCCTATGTTACGCGATGATATAGTGATTTCTTTCGCAAGCAAGTAATTTTCGCCTCAATATAACTTTAATTCGAAGCGTTAGGATAATTCTTCGACAAAACAATAGAACAGAATTTACAAATAGAATATTTTATTACAGACGACGTCGTGTTTCATAGTTCCTACCCATGGAGCACAATGGTACATTTTACCACCGACTGTTTATTACCCACAAAAAGTTATTTCCCGTGAGTTTAACCAGTTGGAAATAATATATGTATTACTTAATAATTATATTATATAATATTACAGTAATACATAAATGCAAAAAAAAAGATTGGTACTATGTACCACTTTTGGCTACCCAAATATCATGTATTATCATCAAATTTAAATCGTAGAAAAAATGTGTTTCACTGTTACCCCCTCTCCCCTATATTTCATATGTAAATTATCTAGCTAAATCGATTGGTGTGCTCTTTTTAAATCCTATTCAAAAAAAAAATCCCCCGTCCTACCATGAGCCTACGTGGTTTATGAACAACCCCACAATAAAACAATGTACGAAAATCCTTCGTTGCAGAAAACAATGAAAGAAATCATGCACTGAATAATCATTTTCGTTCTATTTACGATTTTTTCAGTGATGATAATATTATGGTCATTTTCTTTTCGTGATGTGCATCTGTATTTGAAACAACCAATGCTATTAAAGTATCAACTATGCACATTGTATAATGCTTGAGAAATTTTAACTCAAATATATTTGCAACAGGATATGCAAGAATATGAATGACAGCACAATAATTGACTCAGCTGATGATTCGGAAAAATATAGTATTGTTCGAATGGACGCTTTTTTGAGTTTCTATGTAAATAATCGGTAC
The DNA here is from genome assembly GCF_030247195.1 of Topomyia yanbarensis. Classification (NCBI taxonomy): domain Eukaryota; kingdom Metazoa; phylum Arthropoda; class Insecta; order Diptera; family Culicidae; genus Topomyia; species Topomyia yanbarensis. Next base: position 154,844,216 of record NC_080671.1, read on the forward strand.
ATTCCAAGTAAAATCTCGTAGAGTAGTGAAACGAATTTCTTATAGGTTGAAGAGCGTATGCAATAACGGTGCAAGACTTGAAGATTTTTTTTCATTACGTTTCTCTCACAACTAAGTTCTATGATAAGTCTTATATTTATAATAAACAATTTTACATGTCAAGTGCCAAAATTTACTTGTTCCAAGATAGTAAAAGTTCGCTTTTGGTAAAAATAGTGACAAATAGGGTATAAGAAACGTCACTTCTCACTGTGAGGTAGATAAATTGGGCCGAGGGTAGTCATTGTAATCTATTATGGTTTCTAGCGAACCCCAGTTTATGGAAACGTGTTCTATACAATGACACCAACCCTTGCACCCTTGGCATACGCTGGTGAGTGAGCTATTTAAAATACAGCGTTACCTTAATCTTAGTACAAGGGCTTTCATCAGGTTATTAAATGGCTAATTAAAAATAATAATATAAGAGCAGGCACCCATTGCTACTTGAGTTCATTTCAGATATTCTGAAGAAAGCAAAAAAAGAAACGTTATTCATTCGTAAAAAGCATGAGATTATGTATGAACTGTTATTCACTTGAAAGGGGTTGCTGTACTTAACTGTGGATGTTTATCTGCATACAAAACAACGTGGTTGACACAGCTAATTTCCACGTACGCTACATAAACTTGAATTAGTTTGTAATTTTCACTTTCTTGGCAAAACTTTCCAACTAGAACACGGTCGTCATATTCAAGTAATTTCAACCGCCTAATTTTCTCTGTTGGTTTCACTATGTAAACGATAGAAATTTCGTTTTGAGGAGATCTTTTGTTTAATCATATTTCAACATGCTAACCTTAACTCTAACAACTATCAGAAACACTAATATCATTTTTTACTTATTTTCTGACAAATAGTTAGGGACGAAATAATAATCCCTACAGTTGTGAAGAGTTCTAATGTATCAGAGCATAGAAAGAAATTTCAATATCGTTCAATATTACTGATTACAGGTATCATACCTTATTTAATGCCGATCCTGCCCAACACAGTATTCGGGACTCTCGGAAAACTATAGTAACATCGTCCTATTAAGCATAAACTTTCAGCCCAACGCTGGTTGCAGCAGGAAAACACCGCTACTTAACATGCATGATAATTACTTCACTCCTTTCTATCCACCAAAACACCGACTACCGGACGTAAAGGTGCTGATGATGCGGCTGCTGCTGCTGCCGCTAATGGAAGTAATTTAACCGTGGTTGTTTTCAGTACTGGTAAAAGTGGTTGTCTCATTTCCACCCTCCTCCCTCCGAGAAGCATTGCCCGCTCTCGGTTTGGCACCGTCATCACTACCCCCCATCTTCACCACCCGATACTGGGAAAGGCGTTAAAGGGCACGGCGAAACAAAACAATAAAAATTAATTATTTATAAGCTTTGGATTATTAAAGAAGTTATTAATTAAGAAGATGAGAACGAATATGACAAAGCGAGAGCAATTTTCGCTGCTGTCTGTTGGTCGGCGGTTATAGGTTATAGATGTGCGGTAATGGAAGGTCGTGTCTACATTAAATCAAAATAGCTGGTAAGCATTGATTGATAACAGTCGTACGGATATTTTTAATTTTGTTCTAAGCGAAATCAATAAAATTCGTATTTGTTATTTCAATCGTCAACAAATATTAAGTACTGTGCTACAATTTGTTAGCATGGCATATGATGTTTTCACTTCGTGGCCCGATTTCGCACATCTCTGCTTTAAATAATAACCTCGAGACAGTAGCTGTGGATGTGCAGCTTGAGTTTACCTAACAAAGCGGAGTTCTATGTAGCAGTTGAGAACCGACAAATGGATTCAATGCTAGTTGGCAGTAAACATCGGTTAATACGGCATACTGCTAATGAGGCATATCCTGTTTTCATTTCGCTTAGTGTTAGAGTGCTTATTGTATTTTGTTTCATTTGGATAATTCAATCATAATCTAATATTATATTGAGCAGACGTGAAAGAAAACAATTTTTAACATGTCGTCGAAGCGAGTGAGATCTAGGATTGTTGTTCACTTGAATTAACACGAATTTTCAATACCCTTCAACTTCAAATGACGATATCTCAAGAACTACACGGCCGATCAGAATAATTTTGGTTTCATTGGCAAACAGAATGATTATAGATGCCAACCTTTTGTGTAAAAATCATTTAGGGTTGTTCTGCATTAAGAAAAAGCAATAATGTAATTAAATGTGATTTATATTTAGATGCGTTACAATTTTTGAGCTGGCCTACCATTATGGGAACGCCGTGTAGCTCATGAATCTTCTTACAAATTAGTTACCTAAACATCTTCCTATTGTTTAAAGTTTACTGATATCTACTAGTTTGGGAAACCTTTTATACTATCTGATTTGATTGGCCACTATTATTGACGTGTATATTAATCCTTTAACCACCACTGCACAGTGTTTTGAAACGTTGTTTTCGTGCTCAAAATTAATAGCGCCTAAACTGGTAACTTTAGGAGTATAGTTTGTTCGGAGAAGTTCTTGCCTTTATGATTGCGCATCTACAGGAATATATTGTTTAGTGATTAATTCACCTATAAGTGATATACGAATTTTATTTCCTGAACTAATAAGGATAGAAACTTTGTGTCTTCGGCAAAATTGTAGAAAATATTACAGTTCGAGCTCGAACTTTGCCGGCCACCGAAGGTCTTTCTTCGCTAGTGATCACAACTAGCACCACACGAGCGCGCACGGAATATTCACTACAATACTGTAAGAATCTCACGTTTCTTCAGGTTGGCCGAATTAGTGCATTGACCGCTTTCCAGTGCGATCACCGAGCCTACAACGAAAAGCACCGCACACAAGATAAAGTTTAAGATTACCCGCCGCTGGGCTTATACAACACTACCTTCGCACACTGGGGATAACTTATCGCAACAGCATACTGCAAACTAAAGTCCTCCCTTTGCTTGGGGGCTTAGCCAAATTGCACCTTATCTCACCGTACCAAAAACACGAAAAAAACACCAACTCGCTGGGGATTTTAACAAAATTTACTATCTGACTTAGGCAAAGGCAATACTACCGACAACTTTCTTTGGTTCCAGCCCGAGAATGAAAAGACCGACCTTGCTTCACCAGATTTATTTTGCAACTGACTACTATACAAGTATACGATCAACCGTGATCAGCTGTGATCGTGACGATGGTTTTTTGCTCCTCTCGCTCTCTTCGCACGTTTTCTACCTACTACACTGTACATAAAGTAGCATTCGTTTCGATTTGCACAGACTGAGTAGCTGGCATAATAATTTGAATTCTAGTAACAATTTGAATGCAAGGCGATTATGCGAGGTGCACTAGAGTTTTACATCGTTGAGATGATTCAATTATTCAGGTTTAGGATTAAGTATTACATATAAACAAAAAATTAGCTTAAGTGCCGAACATTCCGGCCACCTTGAAACATGACTGTGTTTCAAAAAAAATTCAAATGGGTTGTTCTGTTGATGCTTGCTCCGGGTATTGGATATCGGTGATCTCAGTTGAAGAATGCAGATGCTACTCGGGAATGTGGTAGCGGAGTTGCTCGCGTAACATGCCCACCATAAATCCAGTGACGGGCAGTTATTGTCCTTGGACTAGTTCATCGCCATCGACCGAGAATAAACAAAAGAACAGGTAGATCAACCGATTGGGGATTGCAATTGCAATTACCTGTGCAATGCGCAGGAGCTCATCGAGCAATTTCTCCTCGTCCGGGTTGCTCCACCTGGACGGCAACACTCAGTCGACTCGTTCAGTTTACGGTGGTGTCGGTAGCAGAGCGATTCTGGCTACGGGACTTACAAGCTCCGTGGCTGCAGTTGTTCGTAGCGTAACTACACGGACGATGCCATCGGCTCCGGGATGACATCTGATGATTGCAGACGGAAAACGGTCGGGTTGGAGACACTCTCAACGCCGGAAGATCTGCAGTGCTCTGTTGGATTAGTGTGGGTTTGCTACGGAAGCAAGTGTGGAAACGGCGGAAGACGGATTTTACGAGATTTCTGCCGCCCAGAATCCAAAATTTCTGGCGAAGAGTGGCTAGCAGGAGTTGAAGGCCTGCATGCAGTAGCTTTAAATGATAAAAACTAGCCAACAGAACAGCGAGCGGATGCTTGGCAGAGAGGACGATCGGGTGTTTCTTCGCATCAGTCAGCGCGGCATTGTGAAGCCTACCACCGACACGTATGGTGCCTTCGGGATCGACGAACAGTTTCAACCACTTCAGCGTGGAAGGTCTTTCGAAACGTTCGCCACTTGCGAGATCGGAAATCTCTTCAGCGAAGAGATCACCATGCGCGAGATCACAGAGCGAAAGTTGGCTTGGGTGCGGGTTAGTTGTCGAGATGACGAGTGACTTGTACTTCTCGTTTTCCGAACGCCATTGCGAGGCTCATGTTTCCAGTGGTTGATATCGGTTCAAAGTTGTATCTGCGAGACCAGGTTTGCGACGAAAGTCTTCCAACGACTCGGGTTCCCGCGAAGCTGTTGGAGGACATTAGTGGAATCTGTTCACAAATGAACAGTTGCAGGAAGCTTCAGCTTCTTGTATAGCTGGGTCGACAAAAGCGCGGCGCAGAGTTCCAGTCTGGCGATTGTATGGCGAGTAGAGAGCGGAGTTGCCCTGGACTAAGACGCCAACAACTGGACCGAAACTGTGCCGTGTGCTTCGCTTCTAATGTAACAGCATGTTCCATATGCTCGCTCAGACGCATCACTGAAGATGTGATGATGGATACTAAGGGGTCGGGTATCGAAAGCGGGGTACGCGAGCTTCACTTAACAGGTGGAGTGTGTTATGGAACAGTTTCCATTCATCATGGAGTGCTGACGGAAGCAGCGTGTCCAACTCACATGCTACGCCATTCTTCTCAGAGCCCAGAGTTGCTGTATGAAGAGTTTGACTGTGGTGATTGTTGGACCCACGAGTTCGAGTGGATCGAAGAGTTGGGCTATGTACGACATCACCTAGCGTTTCGTCAGGACGGCTGCGGCTAGCGATAACTGTACCATGAACCGGAGAATATCCAACTTCGGTTTCCAAATGAGGCCGAGCGTGGAGACAGCCTGTACATCTTGAAGATTGTGGAACGGCAGAATTGCCAGATCATCAAGTGGTACATCCTCAAGTACTTCAGGAGAATTCGATGCCCATTGCTTGAGTGGTAATCGCGAGTAGGCCAGTTACGAAAGACTTCTACGTTGACGCTTTTCTTTCTGGGGCGCCGGACGTAGAATCAGCCATCAAGCTGCGTCGTGAGGTATCATCAATGCTAGCTTCCATTGCCGATGCCTCACGACGTAGCTTGATGGCGGTTTCTACGTCCGGAACCCCAGAAAGAAATTCGTCGACGTAGAAGTCTTTCGTAACTGGCCCACTCATGATTGGATACGACCACCTGGTATCCTGTGCAATCTACTGCGGAGTACGAGTAGCTAGGTATAAAGAGCTTGCTGCTCCGTACGTTACTGTCTGCAGTTCGTACGTAGTGATGGGTTCGTCTGGGCCTGCACGCCAAAGAATTTGCTGAAACGGTTGATCATCAGGATGCAGAAATACATACCGGTACATCTTCTTGATGTCCGCAACCAGAGCTATGTGATGCATTCGAAATCTCATCACGATTGAGAGTAGATCTTGCTGAACTGCGCGTTCGTCCAAAAACGTATCGTTTTGCAAATATCCTGTCGCCGTCTTGCAGGACGCATCGCACGCGGCCCTAAACTTCGTCGTGGTGCTCGACTCTTTGAAAACGGGATGATGTGGAAGATAACAGTGAGCCTTCACGTCATCTACAGGCTCGTCAAGCCCTCTCATGTAACTGAGCTGTAGGTACTCGTCCATGAAGCGATGATTCGATTCCTTGATTGCAGGCTGCGAAAATGGCGTTCTGCGATGGCTCTGGAGGTCCCCAGGAAGACTTCTGGTTCTTCGCTGAGAGGAAGACGTACGACGTACCTTCCAGTCGAATCACGTTTGACTGTAATCGTTGGAGCCTTGAGTGTAAAATTGAACGCATTTTCGCTTGATGCCCTCCATCAAAGTCTTTACAGTGTCATCGGTACCAGTTTCTCAGTTTTTTTCAATTTTTTAACATGTCCTTCTCGTGTTTGACTGTCTTCTTGCTCTTCCGAAGTTCCCGCTTCATCATTGCCCAGTACTGCTCCACTGGGCGCAGCTCCGGACAGTTTGGCGGATTCATGTCCTTTGGAACAAAATGGACAGAATTGGCCTCATACCACTCCAGGACACTTTTAGAATAGTGGCATGATGCCAAATCTGGCCAAAATAGCGGAGCTTCGTCGTGCTGCTGCAAGAACGGCAAAAGGCGCCTCTTGAGGCACTCAGATTTGTAGATCTCGCCATTTACTGTGCCCTTTGTCACGAAAGGCTCACTCCTCAGTCCGCAAGAGCAGATGGCCTGCCAAATGAGATGTTGGGAGGCGAACTTCGACATTTTCTTCTTCTTAAATTTGTCGTCCACATAGAACTTGCTCTTGCCGGTGAAAAACTCCAAACCCGGAATTTGCTTAAAATCGGCTTTTATATACGTTTCGTCGTCCATCACACAGCAGCCACATTTTGTCAGCATCTTCTCGTAGAGCTTCCGTGTCCGAGTTTTAGCCGTCGATTGTTGCCGCTCATCGCGGTTTGGGAAGTTCTGTACCTTGTATGTATGTAGTCCAGCTCTCTTCTTTGCATTTTGGACGTAGCTCTGCGACATGCCGATCTTTTTAGCCAAATCACGGCTTGAGACTTTGGGATTTGCTTTAATCATTCGCTTCACCTTTACCTCCGTCTTCTTGTTCTCCGGTCCCGGTTTTCTTCCAGCTCCTTTGCCGTGGTCCAACGTCAACCGCTCCTGAAACCGCTTCAACACTCTGGAGACGGTTGAATGGTGAATGTTTAACATTTTTCCCAACTGTCGGTGCGACAGGTCAGGAAATTCCAGGTGTTTGGAAAGAATTTGTTCTCTCGACTCGCGTTGGATCACCTCCATTTTCGTTGAATCGAAAAACACGACTTCGAGTTCGACAGCATGTAAACAATACACATCAATGAGAAAGTGTGCAAAATTTGGTTGATTTTTACCCTATGGTAAAAAAGTTATGCCCTGTTAAATGTGTCGCAATAATTTCGTGTTCGCCCTTCAACTCTCAGAACTTCGGAAGTGCCGCTTCCAAATAATCATTGCTAATGGAGAGATTGCAGATCCAGGGAATGCAGGTAAATCTTTTGGACGTGTAACTAGAGACCGCCCAACTGAATGGCTTCTCGACTACCGACTAGGGCATTGAAAAATATTTTTTTTTTGAATTCTCAAAGGCCCCCCCTCTCATATTGTGAAAAATGTCAAAGTAAGCTCAAATGCCAAATTTCACATCATTTGGACAATTTTAGACCCCCGCCCACTTCGCTTGAAATTTTTTGAAATTGGTACTATGGGAAAATATGGAGGAAAAATACATAAAATACTATAACTTTTGAAGTAGGAATCAGAAAATTTCAGTTTATACCTCTTTTGAAAGGAAATAATTTTAGTATTGGAATGAAGATACTTTTGTTTGTGAAAAAATACGGGAAAGTGGGGTACTGGGTCATTTTGGACCCAAAATCCCATATTTTTAATGATTTTTCTGCTCCGCGATGCAAATCATACATATTTTGTAGTTTTTCTAATGTGAAAAAATCTCCGAAATCGATCGGAACCCTTTTGACCTTATTCTGAATACGAGAAGTTGGGGTTATAGGGATTTTTGTCATTCATATTAAATTTTATCATTTTCTCATGCATATACTGCCCATGATCGCATATATATAGTATATCTCTATTATTCTTCAATCACTTTTCATAAAATGTAACTTGTTGAACATGTAAAATTCTGAGTAATAAAACAAAAAAAAACGTTAAAGGTAAAATTCAGAAACATCAAACTTTTTGATATTTACTCTACAAATCTCATTTTTTTCATTATTTGTCCTAATACCTCAACTTCCCCTATTTTTCCAGGAATGAAACTTTTCTCATGTGATCCCTATGCATATTTTACACTAAAAGTAGTAAATTAAATAAGAATTGTTGTTAAATGGAGTTAATATGCGCGATTTTATGATAAAAATGTGAAATCGACATTGTATGTCAGATAATTTGATGTTCCTGAATTTTACCAATAACGAAACTATTTTTGTTATATTCCTGGGGGGATTGCGGATTTTCCACGTTCAACAAGGTATAGTTTATGAAAATTGAGTGAAGAATAATAGAGAAATATTCACGAGAAAATGATGAAGTTGAATATGAATGACAAAAGGCCATATAACCCCAACTTCTCGTATTCGGACCAAGGTCAAAAAGGCCTTGATCGATTTTTAAGATTTTTCCACATTAGAAAAACTACAAAATATGTATGATTTGCATCACGGAGCAGAAAAATCATCAAAAATAGGGGATTTTGGGGCCAAAATGACCCAGTACCCCACTTTCCCGTATTTTTCTAAAAACAAAAATACCTCCATTCAAATACTAAGATTATTTCCTTCCAAAGGAGGTATAAATTGTAATTTTCTGATTGCTACTTCAAAAGTTATAGCATTTAATGTATTTTTCCTCCATATTTTCCCATTGTACCAATTTCAAAAAATTTCAAGTGATGTGGGCGGGGGTATAAAATTGTCCAAATGATGTGAAATTTGGCATTTGAGCTTACTTTGACATTTGTCACAATATGAGAGGGGGGGCCTTCGAGAACACAAAAAAAAAATTTTTTTGCAATGCCCTACTACCCACGGAAGATCGATACCGAACGAGATCTTTCTTCCGGTGTGAAGTTCCCAGAAGGCCTCACTTCCGGTGACGAGGTCAAGCCTTCCTGGGACATGGAACTGTGGATCTGCTAATCCAACGTGCGGGAATTTCCACGTCGACGTATCGACCGGCATGGTCGGCAGCTCTGCGGATGGCTGCTTCAGAATGAGAAACTCGAGTTTCGTGGAGAATGAATGAGTTCTCGATTCAATGAGGGCGGTGATGGCATTTTTCACCCTTTGCGTTGAGAGACCGATTCCTGCAACCGAAATCTCCACTTTGGTGCGACGGCTAAGGAGAACCTTCGCTAACTGACCAGAGATGAAGTTGGATATTGACGCCGAGTAGAGTAGAGCACGAACCTTGTGATCCTTGTCGTGATCATCAACAACGTTGAGTACAAGCCCTTTCTAGTAGATCCATGCTACATGCGGTTTGGAACGCCATGCTGACCTGCTGGTGGAGCAGTACCCGATCTGGACGAGAGCGGCTGTTGAACCGGTGGAGATTGTTGTGATGATCCCGTAATGGCAGGATTCGACGACACCCTGGATGGAGAGGAATCGTGTAACAGGTAATGATGTCTTTCGTGGCATGGACGACACGTAAACTTCGACACACACTTTCTGGTTGGGTGGCCGAAGCTAAGACAGTTCCAACACAACCGAAACCAGCTCTTGACGCTGGCGGACATCCTTTCCTAGGAACAGTGAGCAGTAGCGGAGGGAGTGGCTATCTGAACATGCTAATCGACATGGAGAATCTTGGTTGGACATAGCAGCTGCGTTAGCTGCGAACTTCACCTTTGTGCCCTTCCAACACGGGAGACCGAACACCTTCGGAAGTGCCGGTTGCTTCGTATCTGGTCCGACGAAACTAAGGACGCGCATCCGCTGGTACAGGAACTCAATCAGTTCCTCGTACTTGATATCGTCCTGGCTGCTTGTTATCGAATCCCATGCTCGCAATGTGGATTGGTTTAGCTTGTACGACAACATGTACATCAGCAGTATATCCCAATGATCCACATTTCATCCGCCAAGGCCCGTACATGGGAATCGTCGATCATGAGGCGTGCGATCGTTGAATTGTTTTAACAGCTCATCACATTCAAAAGCAGATCAACTCACTTCCAATCGGACGCAAGTTCAACAATCACAACACAATTCGCTGAATAGTGAAAAAACCGACAAGCGTTGATTATTTTAAATTTATGTTGGATGCTCTTATTTATACACATGTTTTGTTTTTGCTAAATACATGTCAGAATGAAATGTGTAGTTTTCTGGAAGTGTGAGTGCATTGCACGTATTCAATTGATAAATTAATAGATTTATGCGAGTTTTGTTGTATAATTCATAATGTACGAATTCTTGAAAGAAGTTATTGGATGTACATTAAACCTCTCACCTTTTATCTTCAATGCTAAAATTGGTTACATTGATGCACCCAAGCTTGACACCGTTTATCCATGTCGGGCTGTTGGAAATAAGATGTATATTTATACATAAATACGGTATATGATGTCGTCCTTCCATCGTCTTTCTCACTCATATGTTGACATCTAAATATTTGTAACGTATTAATATTATTAACCTATATGGTTACATCAGTCAGATTAAAAATATATATATATGAGCATAAACACCCAACCTCTTAAAAAGTTTTTTTTCGGTTTCAGTCCCACGAGCTTTAAAGGTGTTTCGGATGATAATACGCTTGAATAGAAACATTTATTCGAAAAAAAGTGCGAGGCGGTATCCTATCCAGACAAAGCCGGAAATGGATGCCATCCGATGTAGTGTAAAAAGCCTGAAAAATATTAACAAGTAATTCGAAAATTCCTAAAAGTAGCTTGGAAAAACATGCGTCCTTCATTCAATTTATTTCATGTTCCAGCAAACTTTCACGCCACGAGACGCAAAAAGTCACTCATTGAAAACAAACTCAAAACACACCCACTTTAACGTGCCATTGCAGTGCAAACATCGTTACATCAAAGTATTTACGATCTATAGCCCATTTTAGAAGCACATACCGTCGGGCACAAAACCCCGTCAACAACAAATTCCCAAAAGCACCAAAGCACCCAGTCTAACCGTAGAAGCTACCGTTCGTACTCGGTGCTATCCACAGCCCACCCGTATCTTGCTTAACCTAATCACATCTCGATATGATGCACACAGTTTCGAAAAGCTGTTACATAACTGTGGGTGACACTTTACGCTGGTATTTCTGTTTTGCCAAAAAAAAGTAGGGTGAACATTTTCACCGCTCTGTTCCTCCCCGTTGAGGCGAAGGATCAACATCGGAAACCCTCTAAAACATCTCAATCTTAATTTTTTTTGGTACGTCAAGGCCGTTTCCTTTCGGATCTGGTTTTAGGGTAAGGCTTCTGTCTCCGTCAAGCCGACTACGATGAGCTATGGCCGCATACTTGCAAACATACCAGCTGATGACCTTTTGATCCCGGAAGGCGATATATTAGGAGAAATCATAATCGTAACACCAGGCCTATGTTCATAGCTAGCCATCATGCGCTACTGAACCTTACCGACCTTTACTTAGTACATAAAGTGTTTCTCTTTAACGGTCTGCCGCCTGCCGGGGCATCTTTTGAAAATAGGGCCCCATCCCCTGGCGAAACGACCAACGAATGAACACGCCACTCAACTTGACATATATTGTTAATAAATTTGGAACTTTATTTTGATCAACCTTTCTCCAGCCTGAGTTGGCTCTTCGCTGTTTCGGGTTTTTTTTCTTTTCATCCACAAGTGAATCCCCATTTTCGTTGGCGATGTGGATTTTCATTTTGAGCATCGGCACCGATGAGGGGATGTTGTGAATTGTTTTCGATTGTTACGATATGTTCAAGGATCATTCAATGTATGAAGTGCTACTTGTTTCAAAGTGCAGGTTTGTTTGAGTGCTATCGTGGAAGAGCATTCTTCACTACTTATCCAAATGAAATCGGTGGCTAAACGTCTTCTATTAATATTTCGAAATGAATCTGTCATTTTGATAGCCACGCTGGGTTTAGCACTTATAATGGAATGCACTATCTTCTAGAGAAAATGATAATTCTTGATTTTCGGAACGACTTAAAACCGAAATTGAATATGGTTACAAATAAACGGTTGAATAATGCAGTACTTACAGTACAATTTTCTTCATATATTCCTTCTTGCCGTATAATAATTCGCACATACAGTAATCAGTAAAAAGAAGTTCGACATTGCCCCCCCCCAAATTTTTTGAAAATATGAGCATTCCATTTATATATAACCATTCTTTCAATGAAATTTTAACCGGAACCACTTGCACAAGTCTCTTGGAATTATCGCAGTTTACACAATTTCAGGGAAGTAAGAATGCTTTATTTAGATAAAATGTATGAAACAAGTTGTAGTTGTTGTTTACTGCGTTGACTATTATTTATTTGAGTTTTGTTCGCGGTAACTTAGTTTGTAATAAACGACTTAATGGGGTATATATATTAGGGTGGCACGAGGATGTATGAAAAAAATTGAATACCGCAGAACCAAGTTAGAAAAATTCGTAATTCTTCAACTAACTCCTATGCTCAATCTGAATCAAATCTATTGGAGCATGTTTTAGCACAAATGATTTTAAGTTTGTTTGGAGTTTACTATGAGAAAATAATACATTTTCAATAAATTCATAAATATGCAGCCTGGTGCCCCTGAAAAATATATTGTATGCTACATTCTATGGATTCAGTCAAGTAGAACAACTTTTTCTAAAGACAGTGTATAGCTATGACAACTGGTTCATGAGTTATTGCAAAATTAAACTTTCGTTGCCCTGAAAGTTTTGAAAATAGTGCTGTCTATGGCTACCCGGCAAGCTGAACCTTCAATCAAGTGAACCTTGACGTATTTGTTGTGGTCACCAGTTATAAAGTTGGTGTAAAGCGGAAATATAGTCCAGATGGTATCATCCGAAACATGTGATCTAAAGGACTTGGGATCGAATTGTAACAGAATTATTTTCATGTATTATTTTTGGGTGTTGCGCAAATTAAAACTGAAACGAGACTGAAGCGGGAAAGATTCCCATTAGTTTGAAGCTCAACCAGCTGACCAAACTCCTGTGGAGCTATAACTGAAACTGCTATATAGATTGCCCCGTAAACTGAAGGTAGGTTAATTGCCGGCGTCGGCGGTAAAACATGATGATGAGTTATGTTCTACCATAGACCATGCGGTAGACTTGGGTGAAACGCCCAACTCCTACTCTGCAGAAGGCAAAAAATTCTTCACATTTCCTTTCGATCATGCCCATATGAGCCTGCCTAGTTCTAGTTTTCCGTTCTAAGTTTATAACTGATTCGCTCTAGAATACCTATCCGTCTTTCAATTTCATTGCTTTCGTTTCTCTTAGTCTCAAATTTGCCGAAAATAGCCAACAAAATCGATACAAGTGTAAGTGTCAAAAATGGCGGCTTTCTCGGAACGAGAAATCGAATCTGCGTTTTTGAACCATTCAACCAATCAACTTCGGGTTTTGCATGCCTAAAAGAAGACAACATTCTCGGGCGCTTTGAACTACAAAATCGTAATATTTTGATCATAACCGATTTTTTTACAGCCGGCCAAAGTGGAAAAATCATGCGAGAAAATAATACTTTATTTTCAAGTGGCCGCCATTCTGTTTCTGTATTGAATTTTTTTCATATTTTTAGGTTTGGGCAAAAGTTCGTTCTTCAAGTTCGTTTTGGTTTGCTGCTTGTAGACGACAAATTGCGACCTGTATCGTACCCGCAGATGAGGTCGGTTTTTAAAACACCTTTTGCTGGGGCCGCCATTTTTGACGCCATTTTTGACATCTTACACTCGAAAATTTTTATTTTATAGATGAACCTTAATAAACATTTTGCAGAATAGCGCACATGTCTAAGTCATTTTAATTCTTAAAAAAATGATCCAGCATTAGATATTTTTTGCACAATTATTTAAGAGGACCCCCTTAATCTACCTAACAGTGAGATGAAACATTTTTTTACACTTATCACTGTTGAATCATTCATTAGAACTCAAGCGACTAACTAGAGGTGAGATGAACACAGTTTCGAGTTCCGCTCGAAAAATACCTCAAATAAACTGAATTAATTACAGGTAATCAATAAAACAAATGAAAAAAAATCTTAAAGCAATTTTTTTTTTGAAGAGTTGCCGAATTTATAATGCGATTAGGAAGATTAATATATATCAATTTAATAGAATAAATAAATCAAATTAGTTCAACTCATTGAGTGAAAGATTAGACAAGATAAAAAAAGTTCTAAAATAATAAAGTATGTAATTTGATTCAAACTAATAAATTGGATGGCATGAATGAGTGAACAGAATCAATAAAACTAATAAAACGAAGAAACTGAATACAATGTGTGGTCTGCAAAAAGTAATAAAATGACAATAATAGAAAAATTAATAAAATTAATAGAAAAAATAAAACAAAAAAAAATAATAAATAAAAAAACATGCATGGAAAATCATATGAATAAAAAGAATAATATGAGTTAAATTAATAAAATGAATAAAAACTTTTTCAATAATATAAATAGATGAAATATAAAAAATGGAATAAAATGAAAGAAATGAACTAAATGAATAGATAAAATTAAATGAATAAAATAAATGAAATAAATATACTTTAAAGAATAAAACAAGATAAATTATGGGGATAGAAAATATCAAAACAAGATCAATAAATTAATAAAATAAACAAAAGAAATAGAATAAAAGAGAAAAAAACAGAATTGAATCAATTCAATGATAAAATCTTAATTTTAAGTGAAGTTATTAAATTATTAGAAAATTGATATTAGAATTTCAATTCGTGTCAAAATAATAATTTGGATAAAATGAAAAGAAATGAAATAATTAGTCAGGTTATTAAAATCATAAAAAACTGCATTAAAGGAATAAACTGAAAGAAATGAAAGAAATGCATAAAATGAAAGCAATCAATGAAATAAGTTAAATAAATGATATGAAAAAGAATAAACTAATCAGAATGAATCCAAAAGATGAAACGAATAAAATGGATAAAATGACTCCAATGAACAAAATGAATGAAAAGAACGCAGAATGGAATAAATTACTCAAATGAAATGATCATATATTTAAAGTTAGCCATACATTCAAAAAAAATCAAATTGAATAAAATCCATGAAACGAGTAAACTGAAAAAATGAGTATATATAATGAAACTTAAATAAAACGAATTTTACGAATATGAGAGCCATTGTTTCAGAAAGTTCTGGAATGTTTGGTAAATCTCAATTTTTAAAGATTGGCTAACTAATATACCATGCACTTTCCAGCATTTCCGATCTTTTCTATTTTCTCCTTTTCGTTTTCTTTCTTTTGTTCTTGATGGTGTCGTTCAAGAATATCAGGTATTTTTAGAATTTTGGATGGAATTATGAGGTCCAGTTTCTTAGCGCGTGATTGGGAATGGTAAATTACTTGTGGAAACTGCGTTTCGACTTCATCTCATCGGAATCCGACACTAACTTAGTGACAGGACCAAGCTAGCACTGGATTGACGCTAGCTCTAAAAAACCGAAAACACTATTCGTGTTTCTAAACTAACCTAAACTAAAAGGAGTTCCGATTAAGCTGATGAGAATTAATGAAACACTTTCCCGTATTTTTCGAGAAACAGAAATATCTCCATTCAAATACTAAGGTATTTCTCTTTAAAATGAGGTATGACTTGTAATTTTCTGAATGCTACTTCAAAAGTTACAGCATTTTATATATTTTTCCTCAATATTTTCCCATAGTACCAAGTTCAAAAATTTCAATCGAAGTGGGGGGAGAGGTCTAGAATTGTACAAATGATGTGAAAATTGGCATCTGAGCTTACTTCGACATTTGTCACAATATGAGAGGGGGAGAATTGAATAAAATAAAAAAAAAAAATTGCAATGCCCTAATGATAAATTTCCCTTCAGTAACGCCCGCATAACGCTTTTCTTAGTGGAACTATTTGTTTTTGTTTTGAGAACTTCAGTCACGGTTTCCACTAAGTCATTCCAATTCGATTTTCAGTACGCGAGCTAGTTCACAACTTTATAAACATTACTCATAAAACCAAAGGTTGACTCATGATGTTTTTCTTAAATATGGAGCCTTAGTTCATAAAATCGAAATGTTTTCTAGTGATCTATTCCATTCCATCTATTCGGAATTTTATTCATGAATCTATTCAATCCTCGTGATATAATTCATGATCTCTATTATATTAGTCACGATGAGTATCCGTGCTCGTGAATTAGTTCACAAAATCATCAAATATTATTCATGTATTCGTGAACTGGTTCATAATTCCTAACAAATTCAGAATATATTGGCTTAAATGGAACGTTCCCCGTATTCATGCATTCGTGAACTGGTTCATGATACTTAGTATAATAGTCACAACTTGCCATTTGTTTTCGTGGAAATAGTTCATGAAATCATAAAACATTATTCATGTAATCGTGAACAGATTCATGATTTCTAGCACATGATTTACAGTCTATTTTGCGTGCTGGTGATATTTAAAAGATATCCCTGAATATTTACAATTTCATGCAACATGGTAATGAAATTTTCACGTGAACTCATATATCAACTCCGAAAAAATTATTTTGGTTTTTAAAGTGAACTTATATATTATTTTTAGAAATAGTTTCACATTATTGAATAAATTCACAAAATGTTTTCGGAATCGAATTTGGGTTACTTTTATCCCTAAAACACCAGTAACGCAATACTCTTTATGTAACAATCTCTTTTTAGTTACGGTAAAACGGGGGTTCATTGATCAATTTTTCTACATTTTTTAGAATAACTTTCTTCAAATCAGGTAGATGTACTTGTTTGCATTTTTAAAACAAGTACTGGTACTCACAGATTGGAAACGTCCAAATTATTTGATAGTTTATTTTGTTTTACTATAAAAATAAAATAAATCTGATGTAAGTTTTTATTCGTTGTTTTTGGGGTACCTTTGATCAGCAAATTATGTGTATCGAAATAATAAATAACGCTTCAAATTTTGTGTAAATTTAAATATTATCTGCAGGCGATTTTATTGCCCGATATTGTGTCGTCTCGTAAGAAAACAAAACTGCCTGGAAGAATACGGCCGACTTTTATCGTGCTTTTTCGAACAATAGACGAAATAAAATAGCAATAAAAATCTCGGATTTTTAAAATAAATTATTGGACATAAATATTTAAGGTTTCGAAAAAAGTGATCAGTTCAGTTGAAGTTGGTTGATTTCATTAATATGCAAGGAATTGTTTGAACAGATTGAAACGATGCATGAAAGTTGAATCATTTTTAATTTAAACTTGTGTTTATAAAAGGTACATTAAATGACAAAATAATCGTTGCCGGCAGATGCTGAACATGTTTAGAATGTGGTTTTATTTTGTTTCGATGATTTTGTTAGAGGGAATCACCATATCGTACGTTACTGAAAAAAGTCTCATTTGATCAAACTTATTCCGGTGATCAAAGATACCCCGTTTTACGGTAGTGAAAATGTATTAAGTGATTTTACAAAGAAGAAAAAATTTTCTCCGCCCTATTTTTGGCTTCAACACAATTAAAATAAATTTTTTCATTATCTTCAACTAAAAAAAACTGTTAGGTTTATATTGAAGAGCTTAAAATTACCTTTAATTTATTTTAAGGTTCAACTGAGAAGGCCTAAATAAGCGGCCAACTTGGAAAACGAAAATAGCACCGGTAGAAAATTTTTCATGCAAATGAGCCAATGTATTCGGGGCATTGGTAGAGTACTACTGATTGATTTTTCCAACGGCGTGAGCAAAATTGCTTTTTCGTTTTCCAAGATGGCCGCTTTTCCAAGCTTTCTCAGTTGAACTTTAATATCATGAAAATCGATCGAATTGTTCTCTTGCAAATCCGGGACGCCAACTGAACATAAGATGTTGGATTTACGCGGTAATAGATCTCCCAAATGAACGAAGATATCTGAATGGACACAAATTTTTTAAACATTTAAAATAAAGTTTTCAATATAAACCTTTAACATGGAAACTTGCTTTTTAACTACGCGCAAAGATTCAATATGATTTTGTATGATAAACCCCCCTTACTCGTACTGACCTAGCTATTATCTGGTTGATTGATAATTATAATTATAATTGAACGAAAACTCTGCTGAAATATAAGGGAATAACTTAATCGCAATAGTTCTGCGAACAATTCGAAAAATGGTGTAGGAATTTTTGCTTAGTAAGCTACTAAGCGTCTACTGTCTGGATCGTTTTAGAGTACCCGCCCAGTGGATTGTGAAACATACTGAAAAGCTTGCTTACTATGATTTAGCATTTGGTATTTGATTCCAGATAGCGCGTGGTACTTTGTACAAAATAACTTAAAAATTCTTATGAGCAAACCAGTAGCATCCGAACAAGTTTGTATTTGGGATGGGGTTTCGGGAGTGGTGTCCGAAAAAAGTCAATTTTTGTGCCTGTCCACATTCTTGAAAAAAAGTAGGCACTGGAAAAACATCACGAATCATAGTAGGGGACGACATATAGATATAGATATGTGATTAGATTGTCATTGATGAAGATGTCACAATTCCAATCACAAACTCGCTCTGTATTTTCCGGCAAATAACCATCGTTCCACAATAATACGTGTTTGATTGTTATTGACACACCTACCGCCAAACCGCCATCATTTAGGTGAACTATTTTGGTCGAAATATGAATGCTAACACAGATCGTGCGAACGTGACTTTACTGTACAAATAATGATACCGGTTCTAATCAATCATATTGTGCTTAATTTATGAATGTGTGATATTGGCTGAGCGGCTCAATAAACCACCTGCCAGCCTACTTTTAGAAGTGTAATAATTGCATTTATCACCGTGGTAACATTTAACAGTTTGGTTTGGATGGGATATTTTCATCAATGATTTGTATGATAATTGTATTTCATCGGATGGTAAACATGGTTCGAGTTATTTTCGATTTTTCCTTCTGGATGTGATATCAGCCATAGAATTATAATTAGATAAAATTACCATATGACATAGTTTATTTATTTGCTTTTAAAATTATGTTTGTCAGTACTATATATTTCAATTAATTAATCTATGTTTTGCGCTTTTTTGTTTTCTTTGTCATATATATCAATATTTATCACACACAAATTCATTGAATTTTCGCTACTCTAGCATTACAGTACTTCTCGTGATTGCATTTCCAGTCCTCAAATCTACACATTTTCTTCAATTTCATTTCATGTCTGTGACACTCGATCGTAATACTCATTTTATGCGCATTTATTTGCAGTCAAGTAACACTACAATATACCAGCATTGCTTCTGGCTTCTTATTACTACTTACTTAATATGTACATAAAACTTTGTTTTGCTTCATTCTTTTCGTATCTAGGGTGTACCCGAATCCTCGCAGATTTCGCGTCGTGATGGTTTGCATTTAACTGCTTATTCTATAGAGCTTTCATTCTTCCCGGCCCCCCTCCCCTCATTTCTTCAAAGCGATGCAGCTTATCCGCTAGTACTCGTTATTATGTTTATTTTTACACTTTACACTATATTACCTTACCGGTGCATTTGAAGACAGAGGTATAGTGTCGGGAGCGACTTGCTGCGACTGCCTGTTGGCGCCATTCTCGACTCGCTGGAGTCGGTTATTTGGCTTAGTTTATTTTATTTGCGTTTGTAATTCGAGCTATTCATTTGCATTTTCCACATCTACATCCACGCGAACCGTCACGGCGCTGAGGCGCTCTGTTTGAAGAAATAATATACAGCAATAGTTAGTTGTGCTCACCACCGAATCGCTCAGCTGATGGTGACAACTGGCGAAGCTACAAAGTGGTCTCACTGTTATTTGAAAATATTGTAGATACTGGTCGATTAAAATATGAATTGGGAATCCTTAGTCTTTACCTTGTCGGGTTCGAAAGTTCAGGTAATCACTAAAGAGATATAAATTTGGTGTCTTAAGTTCTTCAGAATTGATTGCTCAACTCAACTAGATTTTGGAATATGTTTGAAATTTTTAGTACCAGTCGAAACCCGCTTCTGCCAAGTAGAAGTAGTAACAGGTACATTTGTTTTCTGGTCAATTTGCCCCCTAGCAGTATCTTTGCCGAAAATTTGGTTTGTGGTGCGGAGAGGGTCAGGGGGCGTGTTTTTTGACGAAAATCGTTGATTTTTCGAACATTTGTGATTTGTAATTTATTTGTAATTTGTAAAAACTTGTCAGTTACAGAAACGTTGTATCAAGTCAAGGAAAATGCTTCAATATAATGCAAATTTGATAAAATATTGAAAGTTCAGAAAAAGAAACAGTTTAGCAGTTACAATACGCATTCTACAATTGTTAAAAAATACCTTTCATATTCTCATAGATAACTTTCTTTTATAAAGTCAAAGAAATTACGCTTTTAAAGTGGAATATATGTTTGACAACTTTTCTTACGGTCAACATCACATAATTTCGAAACCATCAACATCGAAGGTTGGTCGTCAAATGGTGAATACTTTACAAGCTCCTATCTCATGCTTCGCTGTGTGTCTATTGATGACATTTAATATGTAGGCCGGCATCAATTGGGTACTACCGTCTTCTGCAGTTGAAGCGAAATGAGATGGTGTGAGTAGGCATGGGCACTATAACCCTATCGTAGACAGAACTGAATAGGTGAGGTGGCAAAGAAACGCCGTGCGGCTGTTCGTCGACGAGACAGGAGGTTGGGTCAAACCCAACGAGCCACCCAGAAAACACCACGTTACGAAGAATTAGGCGGATCGGAATACGTTTGAAAACTTGGCACATCGAACTTCAAGTCACTTTGCTTCCCTGGGTTCGCAAATCCTACACGATAAGCCGACAATTCGAGACCTCGAAGCCGTAGCATTGTAGGAACTTTGCTTGGCCGGACAGAATATGTGGAAAGCGGGCATCGAGCGGTTACATTCTACTATAATGATGGCACAACAAACGAGTTGGGAATTGGCTTTGTAGTGTTGAGCAAGATGCACCAACTCGTAATCAAGTAGTAGACGATCAGCGAAAGGATGTGTGTGGATCAAAGACCATTTCTACAACTACCGCATCTTCAACGTGCGCTGCCCTTGCGAAGCGACCCCGCGAACGAGAAAGATGCATTTTACGCATATTTGGAACACGTGGTAGAATGTGAAGCTCCTTCCTCAGCGACATGAGCGGCGCCCTTGAGATCACCTGGTTCACAAACTGAGAACCAAATCGACCACATTCTAATGAACGGAAATTTCTTCTCCGACATCACAAATATTCGCATCTTCCGCAGTGCGAATATAGATTCGGAATCCATTCACGACGATCGGGATACCGAGACAAAAATTCTACGAGTAGGTAAATCGCTCGAGCATATGAAGAGTTACTAATGGAGACCTTCTCACGAGTGTGAGCTGATCGATAAGCGTATTATAACGAACATCAAAATAGCAGTAGACGACGAGATTATCGCAAGAATCGGGGGACCTGGGGATATGCGTAGCCGACGACAGATTCCTAGCGTTGGATCTACCTAAGATTCAAGAGGAGATCGGACGGTTGAGGACTGAGAAAGCCGTTGGCAATGATCAACTGTCATGTTAGTTGCTGAGACACGGCAGAGAGCACTCCACACGGTGGCTTTGAAGATCTGGGAGAAACAGATTTTACCGGAGGATTGGATGGAGGAAGTATTATGTCCCAACTATAAAAAGGATGCAAAGCGCGATCGCAGCAACTAGTTACCGAGCAATCACATCACATCACATGCTCAAGGTGTTCTACCAAATTCGCCGCCAATCACCGCTAGCAAGCGAATTCGTTGAGAAAATTGGCTTATAATGCCCAAATACGGATTTTCGGACAAACGACAATAGATCGAGTGATGTGTGATGAGTATTAGAAATACTTGCGAGATCTTTTGAAACTCGGAAAGCGCTACGGCAAGGTGTCATAATAAGAGCGAGCATTGACGTGAGTGGTACGGTTTTCCGAAGTCTGTTCAGACGGCTGAAGCAAAGCGAATTGAACATGAGAGTAATTTGTTACGCCTCCCACCTGTGAACTGTTGGACGAGTACGACACCGCATGAAATTAATTTTCTACAAATGGCTCATTAGACCGGTTGTCTTCCACGGTCAAGAAACCTGGAATATGGTGGCTCTTAGTGTTTTCGAATGGAACGTGTTGAGAACGATCTACGAGTAGGCGAGGTCTCGTTCGTGACAGTTCGTTTTTCTCCGCAACATTTTGCTGCATTTTCCGAAACTTTGGTGGTTAGACCATTTCCGACACATTCCCGGTAGTGAAATACTAAGTTCAATACGGTGGATTGCTGGTCCAGAGTTTTTGGAATAATTTTTAGCGCTAAGAAAGGTGGCTTCTACGTGCTGGTTGAAAGGGCAAATGGCATTTGGGTAGTGCCCACCGAATTTCTCTGACGTCCCACAGATCGCTTGAGCCAGTAGTATTCGGGGCATGAGTGCTGCCTTCAGCAGGTTCAAGATTGCATGCGGCCCCCATAGTTCACCGTATTACCCAACACCGATTTCGGTAGCTGGTACGCCAGTGCGGGCAAAGACTAGAGGGGTAAGTTTTATATGGGTCAGCAGGATCAAGATAGGACGCGAAGCTCACAGTTCACAGTAATATTCAACACCGGTTTCCGCAGCTCGTACAGCGGTGCAATATATTGAGCGGTAAGTTTTGTATATATATTGAATACGGCGGATTTTAAAATTTTCTACCCAAAACCAAAACCGAATGAGTATTATTTAGATTTAAAAAAACTCAAACCCTCCGGTTTTGATTATTTGAAGATTACGAATGTTGACCTCGGCATTCATTCCAACCCGCAAGGCCTTATAAGACAAGTTAGAAGAACTTGTAAAAAAACTGATGGTGTCATAGTTACCAAAAAAACGTTTTCAGCTGCCATGGAAACAATTTTGTTGATGGCCTCAAAACAAGTGCAGAGAAAGATCGTCGCATTCTGCGAGCATTTTGTTTACGTAAATTTTGCAAAAAGAGTGTTATGGTCATTTTTTTCGTTGTTCCGTCGATCTCATCGTCCGCACTGAATGCCTATCACCGACGCCAGAAACATGATTCCACAACCAGATATTGGTTTATCAACACAGGAGCCGGGACCAACGCCTCTACTTCCCTTGCGAACGATGACGTTACACTGAGTTTTCACCTCAGAAAATCAAAACGACTCCGGTTGAAATGAACCCAGACCCATTGGGCTGAGCGGCGGTCACGCTTATCACTCAACTGGCGCTGTCTATGGTCAAAATTCGATCAAACAACAATCATTAATTTTTCTTATTTAAAATCAATTTTTTCTCATAAGTTCAGTTAGTATAAAATACAAAGAAATATTTAGCTAAGCTTTCGGTTGAAGGGCTCGGTCGCAATGAAAATGTCGCTTTTCAAGCCACAGGTACAGAAAGCCTTCCAAACCAGATAATTTTGTGTGAACTTCTATAGCTTTATATGCTTGAAAATATCTGCCACTATTCTTTCCGGTTGCCTTTACGCTGGTGACAGTTGATTTGGTCACTTTTAATGATATCCTTAACTTGGCGTACAAGTAGTTCGGATTTAGGCTATATGCGAGTAAAATTTCTCTGTGTTGCTGCTCTTGCTTGCACAAGACTTTTATCATTGAAGAGCAAATGTCCAATTAAAATGGATCTTCCTGCAAATGAGGATTATGCGGAGTTGATGAATATCGTGCAAAGCAATTCGTCAAGTTTAAGTCGACCAAATTTTGATCGTAAAACCTATTAAATATCTCTACGAAATTTTTAGTGACTTTGAAAGTAGCCGATTTATCAATATTTTCATATTTATCCAGGCATTGCATAGATTTATTCGAATCTTTGTCTGGTTTCACCTAGAATTCGTTAACGAAACAACACATTCGACCATGAAAATAGAATTTAAGGATAGAAAAACAAAAAAAAGGACAAAGGAGAAACAACTTATCAATAGATAAAATAGAACAAAACAAGAAAACTACAAAATGACGTTTAAAATTATGGAAATAGATTAATAATATGCAAATAGTCAAAAACCTGCCAATATCAAAAATAGAAAAAAATCCAAAACGGAGAAACAACAGAAAATGGACAAAACTAACACAATGGAAAAATTTAAGAAAAAAAAGTCTTAAAGTATGTAAACAATTTGAAGAAATGGCAAAATTAAGCAGATTGACTAATTGAAACAAATTAAACAAAGGAAGTGAAAAAGGAAATTAGACTAAAATTGAAGAAATACAAAACTGCAATATGGGTAAAATAGTGTAAAGCGGGTAAATAACAAAATGGGAAAAAAGTGGAAAAAGGGAACAAAATGAATACAACTAAAATATAAAAACAAGACTACGATAAACAAATATAGAAATGAACGAAATGGATCCATTGAGATAGACGTAAAAATAACAATTACACAAAATGTTTCGAAATAGAAGAAATAATAAAATACAAGAAGAAGAATCAGGGAGTGGGCGTACCGTATTGGTAAATCGATTGCCTTGTACGCAGCGCACCTGGATTCGAGTCCCGACCCCGCACATAGGGTTAGAAATTTTTCCTAAGAGATTTTTCTAACCCGAAGAGGCGAATGACCTTATGGTTAAAACCTCTATAATTGAAATAAAAAAAATACAAGAATGGAATAAAAAGAAATATATATATATATATATATATATATATATATATATATATATATATATATATATATATATATATATATATATATATATATATATATATATATATATATATATATATATATATATATATATATATATATATATATATATATATATATATATATATATATATATATATATATATATATAAATTAAAATAAATAAGAACATTTGGATGGAATAGTTTGAGGGGAAAAAAATAGAAAACCGGAACAAGTGGAAATAGTCCAAAAACAGACATTAATGAAATCATACACTCAGGCAAAAAATACAGCGAATTTCATAGGAATATCGTATAATTTTTAGCCACAAGTAGCACGTATGTAAATCATAAGATTATCTTATGAAACAGCATTTATTTGGTCAAATCGGTTTGCCATGATTTCATGTTCCATAAGGCATCTTTGAATTATCATAAGACAATATTATACATTTCTCTTATGTTTATGACAATCATAAAATGCGCGTATGAAATTCGAGCGACTGGCCTATGCAATAACTTATAAAATGTTAAGGTAATCATATAAGTAGTATGTTTTTCATATTAATTTTATGAAAACATAGTTTTGTTACTTTTCTAGTCATCATAAGATGAATCTTATGAATTTCGCTATGCGTTTTGCCTTAGTGTAGAAAACATCTTGAATCAAAATGATTTAAATAGTTAAAAAAAGAAAACCTAGAATAAATTTGAAAACAGGAATATTATCATAAACAATAACAATTGAAAACTTTAAAAATAAATAGGTTAAAAAAATAAATCTATATAAAGTAAAAGTGGAAAAAATTAAAATTTAATGAAATGGTAAAATGAAAACATTCACAAAACATATAAAGATCGAAATAAAATAATTGGAAAAGTGTTCAATTGAAAAAAGTAATAAAATAAAAAAATGGAGTTCATAATTGTTGCAATGCGTAAAAAAGGTACTTAAAGGAAAGGCTGCTTTTGCTGCAACATACAAAAATGGGAGAATATTAAAAAAATCATACAAAAGAAAAGCATAAATTTCAAAAGCGATAAATGGAGGACAAAAAGCTTCAAAACACGAAAAAAATGAAAACGAAAGAGAAAAAAACTATTTTTATGCAGGTGAGAAAAACCTAAAATGAAAAATATTGAATAAAGGTGGATAGGGAAATACAAAATTAAGTTTGTTGGAAAATATTAAAAATACAAAGAAATAATAGAAAAGAAAAGTTAAGTTAAATAAAGTAAGTAAATTTAATGAAATCAATTACACGCACAAATACAAAAGAAACGAATAATATGATAGATAAAACGTGAAAAGATGGAACGAATTAAATAAATGGGACAAATACAAAAAATGGAAACAAATTTTAAAAAAGAAGCAATAATGGTAAAAACAGAAAAACAGTATTGGACAAAATATACAAAAAAGGAAAATAAGATTTAATGGCGAAAATAGAAAGAAAACAAAACCTAGATTAAATGGAAAAAGAAATAAAAAAGTAAATATGAAAAATGATAAGAAATGGAAAAAATCATTTAAACTGAGATAGTTAAAGATGACAAAAACTTTCGGGTTTTCGAATTTAAATGATAAGTGAATCCGAAAAATTACTACGGACCGTTTTCTTCGTGGATTTCCATGTTCTTTCTTGATTTGTTGAGTTATTCAAAACTCGTTTCACAAATCCTATTTGACCAGTTGAACATTCTCAAAGAAAGTTGGTGAATTTTGTTTTTCTTTGTAATATATTCTTTTGTAATTCATTTAGCCCACGATGGATTGAAATAGGTAGAAATAGAAGCCACATATCGTCCTGAAAAGATAAAAAATCGCAATTGAACTAATGATTTAAAAACCACTGTTTTGTTGAAACCTATCCACAGATTGAAAGCTTCGAATGAAAATTAACTTAAAGAGCCCAGAACTTTCAACTTTAACTAACTTAATTTTTTATCTAGTTGGTCAAAATCCATGAGATAATTGTTGTAAAGTATGAAATAGAAAATAAATTTCAGTCTTTTAATACACAATTAACAATAAAAGATCTTATGTCTTTTTGCCCACTGCGCGTAAAATCGCTTTTGACTTCGAAGTTTTCTTTTGATTAGTCTTTCATACAGCATAAACTTTATAATGTAATGTGCGCTTAACTTTATCATAGAAATTGGAGGAAATTAAATCATATCAGTATTGAAACTTTAATTGAATTTTCACATAAATTATTATTGAAATAATATTTGGCAGAATCGTTCCTCCTTAAGTTTCGGGCCCCCTCCACAACTCTAGGCCCGGGGGGAAACACTCCGTCCCCCTCCACTCTCGGCGGTCATGAGAACCACCCATTGTTCGTTCAGTGCAATTTCGGCGGCTTCGGTGAGCTGGGTGTGGTGAACAACTCGGTAAAAATTATTCTAGAAACTAATGCGACAGCTACAAGGAGGAGAGAAAGCCAAAGGGGCAGATTCCACCCACAAACCAACCCCCACCTGGCTATGCCCCTGCCTCCCGAACCACTGTCCATTAGAATCAATAGAACTGGTTAAATTTGCTTCTATAGTTTAGAATTAATTGTTTTGTTCGTTACTGCTTGAAAAACGTTTTTAAGATACAGTCTAAAGTATATTTTTTAGTGGTTTCAAAAAGTTTTTTAGAGATGTCTTGTTTTTAAGCTTTGTTTAGAAGATTAATGCGTCTTTAAGATATCACAAACGAATGAATTTTAAAACCTCCTGTCGATTGCATGCACGATTGTTAAATTTCTTCATAACCAAATCCTGCAAATATTTTTGGAGTTTTTTATGTGCTCTTTGCACCATAGCACTAGTTGATATCGATCTTTATTTGGTATAGATGCGCACTTTACTGCCAATCATTGTCGCTTGAGGAAAATATTTCATGAAAACAAATGATGAAGTACAATTTCTATTGTGCATATAACGTATGAAAATGAACCAGTATCATTACTATGAACATATGCTGACAAAAATTACATATTCAGGATCATAATGATGTTGATGTGGAGAATGCATTAGAGTTACGCATATAAGCAAGCAAGACCTCTCCTGGCTGTATTCACAGAGAACAACATCGCCTACATTACCTACCGACAATTCCCCAATTAATAAATAATGTCTTTTCCACAATAAAATATACATTTTATCTAACCGACTAAGATTTTCAATTTTTTATTCGCTAAATACACGTCAGTTAATTCCACAACGATCACAAAAATTTCGCACACTTTCCACGCATTCGTCCAGCAATCATTAGTCTGCGTCATCGCTGTCATCATCACCTACTTTCTTCAGCAGAGATTCGCACCATTTGCCGCGTGCTGCTCTGCTGTTTCGCTGCGCGTCAGACGAGCGTTACTCTTCGGGTCGAAGAAAATTGTCTTTCGCCTCACGAAGTGCGATGAGTCACACTTTCTTTACGCGCGGATGAGAATATGTCCGATAGGTACCAAACAACCCAACAGAAAAAAAAGCGCAACAAGAAACAAATAAAATTCGAGAGAAAAACCTCGACTTGCGACTCGAGAGCTAGGAGGAAAAGTTGAACCGAAATCACATCACTAATGCACATCACGGAATCATGTTATGGAAATCGTGTCAAATTTGAGCAAATGGTGAAAAACTATTAGCAGTCCGGTAGCCTCCACTAGCACCGTCAGGAATCGGGTTGAGCTGATTGATGGCACCGAGCGTGTCGGTGAGGACGCACTTCCCGACGATGATGACATGTCCCCTGGGTAGCGGAAGAAAAACCGAAACAAACAGAGTGAGAGAAAAAAACGAAATGATTAATTGACTTGAATCCGGTGGGCTGATTGTTGTGCCTGTGGCATCGTGCCGGACACTCACCCTGTAGGTGTGTCATGTAGTCTTTCCGGTCCAGCTCGTTGTCCAGCTGGGAGAACTGGTCGTACGGGATGTTCTGTATCAGGTTGATGCTGTTGCTGTTGCTATTGCTGTTGGGCGAGGATGCCGACGACGAGGACGACGAGGAGGATGCCGCCGAAATGACTCTGGGTCGTTCCTCGTCGATGGATTTCTCCGTCGATTGCATGTAGATCTCGTGGATGCGGGCCGAACAGCGAATCTGCGAGGGAAAAGGTAACCATAATAATGAAGTGAATATCAGATTTAACTTACTCGCGAATAAATGACGAATGGCGTTGAGCGTTGTGGTTATTTAATATATCTGTTGAAGATTTTTTGATTTGTTTGCGTTTATTTTCCACAGATGCAGTTATTTTGTAGCTCCAATCCATAAAATATACATTTCATATATAAATTTTCCTAATTTGATTTATTCAGTGAGTCTTCTGATCGATTGATGTCCAGGTGCGGTTTAGAATTTTCTTATCAAATTCATCGTTTTCATCGTATTGAATTTTATTTTATGCAAATAAAAACATTCACTGAAGCTTAGAGAATAAGGAACGGAAAGCAGATTATACAAAAACGTTAGACATTCGAAGTTCGGACGGCTATTCTGTATTAAAGTTCTAAACATACTGGTAGAGTATGCATCAGAATATGATCCTTTTAAGTTTGCACGTAGAATAAATGTGCACAGCTGCATTTGTCTTTGGATCGAAGAAACCTTAAACCAGTACATCCCCAAATCCCGTTTCATTGAAAATACTGAATCTCAAACTAATGGCTTGCAGTTGCGTTTAAACTAAATTTAAGTATTTTTCCTTTCTCATATAGAAAGGTAATGCAATCACTCTGAACATGGCCAAACTAATCCCGACCAGGAGAATGTCTGTGAGTGTGTATGTGTCTTTTCTTTAGGGAGCAGAAAAAACTTTCAAAAAAAGTCCTGAGAATGCAGGAAAAAATGTACAAAACCCTAACGATTCAGGGAACGAGTTTGGGCTGCCACCACCCGACCCGCTAAAAACCACAGCTCTTGCTCATAACCTGATTCCTCCCCGGCACTTCCATATGGTATTATTTCGGGGAGGAGGTTTTTATGTGCATAGCACCCACTCTAATTCAACTACTTAGTAGTTAGTTCCTTTAGTAGGGTTACAGCACCACTCCTCGACACACCACCAGTTCTCCACCATCCATACAGACTGACAATTTCTGCATGGAAGTAGAAAGCTAACTGAAGGTCGAGACAGTGCTCTTCCCCTACGAAGACAATCTGGGTGCCAAACTTCAGATTGTCTAATTTACCGAGCCCTTCGGCTCTCTTGTGCCATTAAGTATTCAACTCCCTTCTCGTACCATTCGGCACCACTTACTCGTTGAACTACCAACACTTGTTCGCTACTCGGTCTAGTTCTCGACGACGGACTAGCCAACTCCGATGGAGAATTCCCAGGCAAGAGAAGTTCTTCCGAAACCGAGCCAACCAACCAGGTGTCGAGTTCGGTTCGGCGATTCGACTCACGACTTAGTCTAGTTCCCGGCGGTGAATCTAGCTTACGCCGACGGAGAGTTCCCCGGCGAAGAAAGTGCTTCTGATACCGGTTCATCCTTGGTTTGACCACCAAACCTTCTTGTTGCCTTTAACTCCCTCTCCGGTACCATTTAGCGCTATAACTCCTTTAAGCCCTTTTGTTCCCCTCTCGTTCCATTTCGCCCCACTTCCCCGATGCGCCATTCAGCTTCCGACTTTACTAAAATCTTGTTCGCGAACTACTCGGTCTAGTCGCCGACGATGGAGAATTCCCCGTCGATAGAAGATCTCCCGAAACCGAGCGATCGATTTCTCCCGATACCTATGTCCGTTTCCGTGAGCCTTTAGATCCCCGCTTCGACCCAATCTACTCGATCTAGTCCCCTGCGGTGGACCTAACCTACTCAACGGGCCAGCCAGTAGGGTTTGAGGTCCATCCAACGATTCCGGGTGGAGCGTAGTTTCCAGTTCGCTGGTGCCCCAACGACTCACTGCAAGCTATTCGACGTGGTCTATTCGGTCTAGTCCCTGGCAGTGGCTCTACTCTGTTCAGGAGCCACCCAGTAGGGAGTCGAGATCGGTCCGGCGATTCCAGTGAAACCTGACGTCCGGTTCACTGGCGCCGACCACCCGAACCCGGTGCTACGTCGCGTACTATTCAACTGGTCTCCGGCGGTGGACCTAGTCTACACCGCCGGAGAGTTCGTTGGCGTCGGAATTTCTCTCAAGGGTCCATCTGTAAATGACGTAGCATTATATGGGGAAGGGGGAGTTTTGTATTTTATGATGATGTGTGGCGACAGGGAGGTGATCATGTCATACAACGTAACTTTTTTTAAAGGGGAATAGAAGTTGACCTGACGTCACGATAATCTAACCAACATAGTTTATTATTTTTAAAAAAAATTACCGAGATAAGAGGGGGCGGGGGAGCTAGCGTCAGGCTACGTAATTACCAGGGGAGTATTTGGAGGTTTCTGATGAAATGCTACGATGGGAGAGGGGGGTATTAAAATCACTCAAAAAATGCTACGTCATTTAAGGATGTAACCCAATTCGCGATTAGTGGTTTCGTGGCGACTTTCTAGCCAAGGACGCTTCACCGTTTCACCTCTCCATGCTTCCTATGTGCCCAAGCAGACACATTTGGAATGAGTTGGTGGGTACATATTCGTTTCTCCGCGTTTTCCCACTGCTGATGCCACGTAGCCAGCGTCCACTCGGACCAGTCTACTTGCATTTCTCCGCTGGTAGCATTCCGTCGATAACGCATACTGCCTACGACGATATTGTTCTTGTTCAGCCATCAGCCGGAATGTCCTATTCAGCTTTTCACGGTTTTCAGCGCAGCAGCCCAGGCAGGAACCCCATATCGGAGTATGACAGAAACAGTAGATCGTCTCGTGCTGCTTCCCAGATCGCCGATGTTTGGCGTGATTCCTGCTTTTTGACAACGGTCTTCGTCGACTTTTCGCAGGCGTAGTCGATGTGGTTGTTGAAGCTCAACCGGTCGTCTATTGTCACTACAAGTTGCTTCAGTGCAAGCTTCGTGCCCTCCGACGTTGGTCTGCATCCGCTTACCAGGCTCTTGTGGTGAGCTATTTGCAACTTGACACCGTTTATCCACCTCTCCAATGTGTCTATTGTCTCAGTAACCGACACCTCTACTTCTTCAAGTGTCGTTAGTGACATATCGTCGGCGAAACCCACGATTTTCACTTTCTTGGGCAGCCGCCGGATAGCTTGTAACATATACTCTATCCAGTGCTACGAAAATTCGAAATCAGCTACCTAATTCTGCTTGCATTTACTGAAACCGACATTCAGATTCAACGCCTCCCTCATTCATTCACTTTCCAACTGAATGAAATTTCATGCAGAATCGAACGCTTGAGTGCAGAGGAAATATAAATTCATTCACCAACCAAAGCATTCATTTGTTATTATGTCGACAGTTTGAAGGCAGAAGTTACCATCTTCTACATTTTCGAGCATAAGTGAACTGCGTAATCTATATCTGGTGCACTTTTGCTCAATAATCCCTCTCAGAGCTAGCATAGAAATAAAATTCACTTTGCTTCTGAACTCGAACATGTCCGTACCTGAAAGCGCTGCGTCGGGAGAACGAATGACGATTGAAACGAATAAAAAATTTCATTCATCGCAGCGGGCATGAATTGAATTTCGTTTTCTTTCAAGTTCATGCAGCGATGTCAATTTTTTTGAGCTCTGACTCTATCATTGTGCAGTATCCTTTCTTCGAAGAAATCGATACTTCGGAAGGCATCCCATGGCACCTCGCCAAGTATGGCATACCTGTCCCTAACGAATCCTCAGCCACATTATAATGTACTACCCGGTTGGGACGACATATGTGGACAATGAAACAATTCGCTGCTAATGTACAACTACAAAAGATAACCTGAATAGTGATCGTAGTGGCAAAGTTTCCCCTAACAAAAAACACTTTCTGTATCGTCAAAAAACAATTTTCGCGATGTTTTTTCAACCAAAACTACCTTACTCTCCTCTTAAGAAGCAATATATGTTAAACTTAAATTGTTTTAATACAAAAAACTCAAATTTTCCTGAACCAACCCTTTCGATATTTCGCACAGTTTTTCTTCACCTCATTGCTCAGGTTACTATGGGAGCATTTTACAAAATTATTATTATAATATTTCGGTATTTTTCGCATCAAAGTGCAATATTCAAAAATCAAACAAGAATAAAATCTTTTACCTAAAGAATTATATGAAAAGGAGCTGCTCAAATTTTCAAAATCATTGGTCTGGTAGATTTTGAGTTATGATCAGAGTTAAAAATTTTCGAAGCTCTTTCTTGACAGCTGAAAATGAACCTGATGCGACTCGTGGTGCATAGAAAATATATTCATTCAGGAATCCCGTTTATTCATTCACTTGAATATCTTACAAAAATATTCATTCCACTAATTACCTAAGTAAATGTTTTCAAATGTTGGGAAACCGTATAAAATTGTGATCATAATCGCTTACATTGTGCCAGGGTCTTCATTGATACGTGTGATTTGTTGCTGCACGTTCACTTCGTGCAATAATCGAGACGATTGAAAACTGGCATTGAATGAATGGGATGTTTGTTCGTTTGACATTTTCAGTTACGTAACTGAATATTGAACATGAATGCGGCTGAATATGATCAATTTTCATTCAATGAATTTGAACATTTGTAATTCTGGTTATGATGGAAACCGCAAAACAAGTTTTCGACGAAGTACCTCCGGAGATCCACTGTTGCTCGTTCAATTTCTGGTATTAAACCATAACTCCATAAAAAGTTGCATATTTTTACTGAAGAAATGATTTATTATTATCAAAGAAAAATTATTTAAGTTTTGCCTTTCTCCTATAGAAAGGTTATGCAATCGCTCTGAACATAGTCAACCTAATCCCGGCCCGGAGGGCCGTCTGTCATATACCATTCGACTCAGTTCGTCGAATTCGGCAAATGTCTGTGCGTATGTGTGTGTGTGCGTGTGTATGAATGTATGTGACCAAAAATAAGCATATCGGTTGCTCAGGAATGGCTGAAACGATTTTTTCAAACTTAGTCTCAAATATAAGGTACAATGTTCCCATAGGCTGCTATTGAATTTCATTAAATTCCGACATCCGGTTCCGGAGTTACGGGTTGAAGAGTGCGGACACATAGCAAATTCACATTTTTGCCTTTCTCCTATAAAAAGGTTATGCAATCACTCTGAACATCGTCAACCTAATCTCGGCCCGGAGCACCGTCTGTCATATACCATTCAACTCACTTCGTCGAATTCGGTAAATGTCTGTGCGTGTGTGCGTATTTTTTTATAGTAAGGTTAAAAAACTTCAAAAGCCTGGCCTGTAGTGTATTGGCACTGTGTGGGACTCACGACTCACGTTCGTGCCTAACCACTAAAAACATTCCTTACTTTTTATGCCCTTCTTCCCCACGGAACTACGTCATCGTATTACTTCGTGGAGGGGGGGGGGGGGTTCGTTGCGCTTTCGTCGCACCTCTTTCTTCTGCTCTATCTCGGAGTCTCGCTTGGTTCATGGAGTGGCATGACCTATGAGCTTTGATTTAACTCTCGGTTCCTCTCCTGCTTCTTATCTCCACCCATTACGTCGCCGTTTATTTCTCGTCCCTGTGGTGAGCCGTTTAGGTGCTGATTCCCTGAGCCATTCAGCTCATGTTTCCGTGAGTCATTCAGCTCCTGGCCTTATCACGATCCGCTTGGATAGTGCTCAACGGTGAACTCATCCTACTCCGACCTATGGAGGAATTTCCCCCGACACCGATACCCGCTTTTTTGAGCCATTTAGCTCTACTAAAATCTTCCAGCTTTACCGCTTATCCTACTCCGATTGAGAGTTCCCCGACAACGGAATTTCTTTCGTTACCGGTGTTTGTTTCGTGAGCCGATTAGCTCCCCTTTTCGTCACGATTCTGTCGGGTAGCCCACGGCGCCGAATCAGCCCTATCGTGAATTCCCCGGCGCAGACCGCTACCGATACCGTTGTACGTTTCTGTGAGCCATTACGTGTGTGCGTATGTGTGTGTACGTGTGTATGTATGTGACCAAAAATATGCACATCGGTTACTCAAGAATAGCTGAACCGATTTTCAAACTTAGTCTCAAATGAAAGGTACAACGTACCCATAGGCTGCTATTGAATGTCTTTAAATTACGACATCCGGTTCCGGAGTTACGGGTTGAAGAGTGCGGACACACAGCAAATTCACATTTTTGCCTTTCTCCTATAGAAAGGTTATGCAATCACTCTGAACATCGTCAACTTAATCCCGGCCAATTTTTTTTGACTTGCATAGGTTTTCTGTATTTTAACAGGGTCGTAGTTAGGGGGATACGGTGAGACTCCCCTCCACATCACTCAGCACCCTTCCCTAAACCGCACTTCCCTCATCAAATACCCCTCCACGCGAATAAAATTTTTTAATTCCTCTAGAATAAATTTTCTTAGTTGGTCTGAAAAACCAGGGCAAAATTTGGTTTGAAATGATTTTGAGTTGAGAAACTAATTTAAAATTTCTTAACAAGTTGAAATTTTTTGGCGGGGTCCAAATCCCCTGGATTCGTCGCTGGTTTTAAGTGTTTCAGGTTCAACATATAACGACTCAAGTTCGTAGCTGTCGATTCATTATACGTTTGTGTAAATCGCATTGAATATTTAATCGACATTTCCACCATTATATTAACATAACCAGCCATGGAATCGTAGTTTGGACAAATGAGAAAGGCACAATTGCACCACTAGGTGGATTAAAACGGGTTTTTCAAAAAGCTATCTCTTATTTTTTCGTTACTAAAAAAGATTACGAAGAACAGCTAATTTTAGCCCAGTTAATTTAAAGTCAATCCTACAATTGCCGGTAATTCTCAAGAATTTCGATCTCCTAGAAAGAGATTAGAAGCAGCTACACGGAAAAAGGATTGTTCCCAAAATCGTCAATAAAGTGCCATGAATTCTAAACGTTACGTTTTTACATTTCTTATAAAAGAAATGTATAGAATTCGCTCAAACTTTCAAGATTTTTTACGTTACGAAAACAGGACCATGAATAAAAATCACGGCTAAACAGTAAGTAAACAGATCGGATAACTAGAAGCTAATCGGGACAAATCCACCGCAGGTGAAGTGAGAGTAGGGTAGATTCACCGCTGTGGACTATCCGACTACATCGTCACAAAGGTGGGAGAAAATTGACTCACGAGACAGACATCGGAACCGAGAGGAGTTCCGCCGTCAGGGTATCTTTCAGTCGAAGTATCCATAAAATATCCGAGTAGATCTCGATTAAACTGGAGCCTAAATGGCTCAAGAAAACGGGCATCAGTTTCGGTGATAGAGGAGTTCCTCCGGCAAGGAACTCTCACTCGGAGTAGTATGAGTTCACCGCCGGGAACTATCCGACTAGATCGTGATAAAGGTGGGAGCTAAAGAGCTAACGGAAACTGAAGCTCATGGAATCAGGATCTAAACAGCTCACCGAGACGAGAACTAAATGGTGACGTAATGGACGGGGACGGAAAGCAAGGGAAGAACAAGAGAAAGAGAATAAGAGAAGGAGGTTCACATCCTTGCTCTCACTTGAGTACTATGGCTCTAATTTTCATAACTTTCCCTACCCAGTAATCTCTAGCTAATTGAATATCGTTGAAATGTAAAAAAGTATTTTAACAGATAGATTTAGGAATATTAGTTCACAAAATAAAAACAGCATGGATACATTCTCGTGCACTATTTCATGAAACTCGGAATTTTATTCATGAATCCATACAACCCTCGTGAACTAATTCATGATTCTTAGTATATTAGTAACTTTCCAATATGCATGCTTGAGAAATAGTACACAAAATCTTCAAATATTATTCATGTATTCGTGAACTGGTTCATGATTTCCAGTATAATTGTCCCGACTTACCATTCGTGGTCGTGAAATAGTTCACGATATCGTGAAATATTATTCATGTATTCGTGAATTGGTTTATGGTCCTTAGTATACTAGTCACGATTTACCATTCGCGTTCGTGAAATATTTCTAGTGTAATAGTCACGACATACTATTCATGCGCGTGGAAATTATTCATGGGTTCGTGAATTAGTTTATGACTCCTAGTACTTGATCTAGGATCTATCTTGCTTGCTTGTGATATTTTTTTTATAAGCTGTAGAGCCTTGATTTCCACTGCGACCATTTAAAGGAATATTGTGGTATGACTCAATTTGATGTTATGCGCCTCAGCTTTCCCTTCATAATTAAGATACGAAGGGCTCTGTTTAATTTTGCATATTATCCCAGTTAGGATCAACTCGTTTGATGAATCTGATAACCTTACTAGGATTTGATAGCCAAATCTCAGAGGGCTATAAAAACCCTTTTCCAAGAATTAAATATCTGTAGCTAACAAGAGCGCTGCAATCACAAAGTAGATGCTCCGCTGTCTCATTCTTAAATTGACAGAAACGACAACTCGGACTTTGAATTTTTCCCATTTTATGTAGATGATATCTACTAGGGCAGTGACCGGTAAACAAACCAGTTATTATTCAAAGGTTCCTCTTACTTAGAATAAGTAAAGTTCGAGCGGCTTTGGCACTCGGCTTCATACATTTCCTTGCATGCTTTGCAGTATCTGTGGCGTTCCAGTTCGATTCTACCATAGACATTTCCAATTTTCTAAGTTCCATATTTAAAGTACAGGTTGAGACTCCACAGAAAGGTTCTGGGCCTATAATCTCGGTCTCGGAACCTTGTCTTGCCAAACTATCAGCTGATTCGTTTCCTTGAATTCCACTGTGACCGAGCACCCAAAGCAAGTTTACTTCATTATTCCATGACAGTTGCTTAAGTAAGGTAATGCATTCCCATACTAACTTCGACTGACAAGTTAAGGCTTTCAAAGCATTAAGAACTGCTAAGCTGTCTGAAAAGATACAGATCGTTGCAAATCTATACTTCCTCTTGAGACAGATATACGCACACTCAAGAATTGCTTGAATTTCCGCCTGAAATACAGTTGGGTAGTTTCCCATCGGGATAGTTGTTCTTATCCCGGGTCCAAACATCCCGGCTCCTGTGCTGCTATTCATGTTTGAACCATCCGTAAAGAAAACAATAGAGTCTGAACGTAGATTTGGCCCACCTGTTTCCCACACATGTCTGCTTGTTACAGTCACATTATAGGGAATTTCTTGGTTTGCCTTCGTCTGCATCCAGTCTATTATTGAATGTGAAATAGGATTTATATTGAATTTTTTGAGGATCGTTAGATGTCCTGTCATATCTCCTTCTACAATTTTTGTAGATCGAGTTAATTGCAAGGCACTTTTTTCTGCCTGCGATTCCACGAACTGATGAAGCGATAGGAGATTTAGAAGAGCATTCAGGGCCAGAATATATCACTAATAATTTTCAATTTCATGCAACATGGTCATGAAATTTTCACGGGAAGTATTTCACAAAATCAAAAGTATTATTGGTAGATTTATTTTTGTTCCATGCACTATTCCATGAAATGTCATGTATGCTAGCGACAAGCTAGACGCACGAGCAGTAAATATAACAAAACGATTATGACCTAGAACATCGTTATTCATTCGATAAGTCTCAGTGTGATGTTTCGACAGAAAAAGAAATCTGCGTTGAGCACTAAAAATACCTTTTAGAGCCACAAATCGTGTTCCTGATATAGTTCATGGAACAAGATCCCGCTTATAAGTCACACATTTATGTTCCTGTTTATATTGTCGCGATATCCCGAGTAAAAAAACCGGTAATAACCAAAAAATGACAGATCGCGATAAGGCGAAGAGAAATTACGAATGTCATAATAATACTGCTGATGTCATGAACATCAGTCATGTCACTTCACATGTCAAATTTGAAAGTAAGCTGACTATGATCCTAAAATCAACAACATAAATCATACTATTCGTGACGAAAATATCAAAAATCGTGACTAAGATCCTGAGGCACAAATCCCCGACTATGTACGGGGAACGTGCCATTTGAGCCAATATATTCTGATTCCTGAAGATCCTGAAACTATGAATATAAAACACATTACTCGTGAATAAAATATCAAAAATCGTGACTAAGATCCTGAAATCATGAACATAAATGGCTCTACTCGTGACTAAAACATCTCGATAACGTGAATAGAAAACATGAAAATCGTAGCAAAGATCCTGAAATCATGAATATAAATCACGTTACTCACACAAAAATCGTCACTGGTATCCTGAAATCATGAGCATGTATCACTCTACTCATGACTGAAATACCACGAAATGGAAGAAGAATCGTGACTAAGATCCTGCAATCATGAACATAAATCACGCTACTTTGACAGAAAAATCCGATAGCAAACTCATGAATAAAATATCACGATAACTTGATGAGAAATCATAAAAGTCACGAATAAAGTCATGACTGCAATCATGAACATCGTTTAACTGTTTTCTGTGTATTTCCAAAATGTCAACAAGGATCATAACAAAAACTAAACATGACCAGGGAACAACCATAGTAACCATACCAAACATTCGAATGTAACGCCATGAATATATTCGACGCGAACTAGTCTTTTGGAAACACAAATAGTTTCATGAAAACGAGGTTTATTATACATAGTATCAGGAACTTGATCACGGTTTTCACAAATCCTTCAGTTCACGAAATCGTGATCTTGTTTTCATGAATTAACATTGCAACTATATTTTTTTTTAAATTTATGTGAGACAATATTTTTCATAATAATTAAAATTACAGACGATTTATGAATTATGTAACACTAAAATTATTTTAAACTAACAAAATGTTATAAACCCCTTAAACCATGGCATTATTTATAAAAGAGCTGTTGATGAAATATAAAATCCAATATGTAGTGCACATAGTATCAATAGCAGAGGATGAGTCTGTCTCTCTCCCTAGCTCTCTTTCGCATCCAAATAATTAGGCGTGAAAGGGCTAGCCACAGCGCGGCAGCCGGTAATTATACAGATTTCCCCACGATTAGCAACATTTCCCGATGCTTACCTTCAGCTTTCCGTTCTGGAAGTGATGATTGCTCACCACAAAGTG
The DNA here is from genome assembly GCF_030247195.1 of Topomyia yanbarensis. Taxonomy (NCBI): domain Eukaryota; kingdom Metazoa; phylum Arthropoda; class Insecta; order Diptera; family Culicidae; genus Topomyia; species Topomyia yanbarensis. The sequence goes on from NC_080671.1 coordinate 154,883,889, forward strand.
CAACCCAATGACGGAAGTTTCCAAATCGGTTTTGTGGTCTCTGGATGGCTTGTGAATTCGAATGTGCGACGGATTAGCCTGTAAGAAGATTGTGGTTTTATTCGGACAATAACGGCAAATGATTGTTTGTGTGGTAAGGCTATAATTTATATCATTTCCACTCCAAAAGGCACACGACACAGTATTGTTCTTGCACCGGACCGGGAACGTTTTACCGCGAATTTTATAATGAGTTCAAGGTCCTACTGAGGCAAAATCCGATTGCAGTAACTACATTTGTTAACGAAAAGAGCCTACATTTCACTAGCTTTACCATAGTTTATCCGAACACGAAGCGTTGTGTTTTCCTCCGGCTGAAACACTAGCTGGATATGCTGAACCTGAGGCTTTCGTGTATGAATGTTTGCAAAATCGCTACTGATTTTATTCGTTTGCTGGAAGGCATTCTGGTTTCCGATTACCGCACACAAGCAACTTGTTTCGTTACCGACATAAATGGTAAAGCTGTCTGCAAATCGACTGTATCCACGCAGCATTACCCCCTCGCCCCCTCGCACCCGGCGCAACGAAATGATTCGACCGACATTAAGGAAATTAAGGATTAAGGATATGATTTGTAGCATGGCACTGCCAACATGCCGGCTGTGTCGGTACCGTTTACGATCGATTGTTTGTTCGGCTGTTTACACGTTTGCTTTAGGCGAATTTTTTATTGCCGATTCTCTCTATATTGGGTTTTATTGAGCAACTGAGTGCGGCTTCAGCGAACACAATACGAGTATTATAGGCTCGTTAACATTATTGATGTTATGGTTCTATTTTGGAAGTTTATCGTTAAAATAAATACTACTTTATGTGTTTGAAACTCATTCTTACATAATATTTAGAAATCTGGGAATAATAATATTCAAAAACGCACTTAGCTAAATAATTATAACAAGAACATATACCAAATACTGACAACTATAAAACTGCATGGAAAACAGCATTTCATTGTTTTTATAAGACGTAGGATTTCGATCATGCAGCGCATTGTTTTTAATCAGTTCGTTTTTTACATTTCTTATAAAAGAAATGTATAGAATTCGCTCAAACTTTCAAGATTTTTTCCGAGGCCCGGAGGGCAGAGTCTTATATACCAATCGACTCAGCTCGACGATTTGGGACAATGTCTGTGTGTGTGTGTGTCTGTGTGTGTGTGTATGTAACGGACAAATTCTCATTCGTGTTTCTCAGCAATGGCTGAACCGATCTTATCCAAACCAATTTTAAATGAAAGAACTAAAAAACAGTATGAACGCTATTAATTTGTTTTTGATTCTGATGTTTAGTTTCCAAGATATGAATGTTTGAATGCGTAAAAATGGCGTTTTTTACAGTTTTTTTAAATTATCTGCCGAAATTGACATTATAGATTAACAATTTATATGTTTTTAAACAACTTTAACAAATACCTTTCGAACAAGCTATAGATTGTTGAAATCGGACTATTATCAAAAGAGATATTTAACATTAAAGGCGGACGAAAGATTTTTATCATTTCCCATTGCCAGAAATATGACCAAAAACATGTAATCTATTATTAACGCCAAAACGGCTTATTTTAGGTCAATAGTATCTTCGGAGAATTTAATGGCGGCAATATGCCCTTTCTTTTGGTATTGTGCTTTTGCTGATTAATCTCCCTATGAGTGAGATATTTTCACAAATTTTCTTGGAAGTGATTATATCGAAATGATGTCTTCAGCAAATTTGTAGCTCTTACTTTTGCGAATAACTTTACTAAAGACTTTAAATATCTATTTTGAATACTTTAAAAGTTATGGCTTGTTGTTTGTGGATTACTCTTTGTCGCCTATTTATTGTTCAATATAGTAATAATCCATTGAAATAAGCTAAACATTATTTCGATAAAACGAATTTTGTATTTCATTTTACTATCTACAACCGCTAGAAATAATCATCGAACACTTCCAAGTTATCTGGAAGGAACTTGATAACTTATCAGTGCAAAAATGTTCATTTGTGCGAACCTTCTGACTGCAATTTTTCTAACTTATAACCATCGAATCGATCTGAAACATATCGGAAAATGGAAAGCGAAATAAATAACTCCAAGCAACGGCGTAGCCAAGAGAAGGTTTTGGGGTTTAACACCATTCAACCCCCCCCCCCCCCACCAAACCAAAAAAATAAATTGGATTGAAGTTGAAAATTTATTGATGCAGACTGATTTAATTCAATATTACAATAACAATTATCTGATCCGTAGATTGATAACCTGTTGTTGTAAACATCATGAGGACTTTTGATAAATTGTCGGAATGGGGTCCTTCCTGATATGTAACTGATCTATTGGTCTTGATTTCACAGTTGTCTAATAGCATCAATATCAAATTCCTGCCTGAAAACATTCCAATAGAAAATTCCAGAGTTCTGTAATCAATAATAATCCTCAGATTTCTTTTCAAATTGAGCTCGCTTTTGTAGAGATGTACTGTAATAAGGGTCTTTATTTAATAGGAAGTGAAGTTGAAATTGATTTAATGTCTATGAAACATAGAACTGCTCACCAAAAAAAATGCATAACTTTCAAAATTTGCTAAAAATGTTTTTGCCTTTCTCATTCACTCTAAAATTCGTCAATCTAATCGCGACCGGGAGGGCCGAGTGTCATATGCCAATCGACTCAGTTCGTCGAGTTCGGAAAATGTCTGTGTGTGTATGTATGTGTGTGTATGTGGAAAAAATGTGAACATACCGGCCCGGAGCGAGTATGCAGTGAGGGGTTGCTACTTTAAAATTAAAACTAGTTTAAAATTTCTTAACAAGTTGAAAGTTTTATGCAGGACCCGGATCTTTCTAAATGATCCGCCGCTGGTTTCAAGCGATGTTTCAGTATCACATAGTATCTCAAGATCGTGGCTGTCGATCCATTGTTCGTATGTGAAAATTGTACTGAACATGTAATATTCATTTCCACCATTGTATTGAACATAACCAGCCATGGAATCGTAGTCTGGACAAATGAGAAAAGCACAATTGCACCATTAGGTGGATTAAAACGGGTTTTTATTTTGGAAATGCGTCAAGTTGAGACGAAAACGTAATATGATTAATAACGAGGATAACACTTTCCGAATGTAGAGAGAAATTTATGAAAAATGACGATTTACATTCGACTCTAGCAGGTCCTGATCGATTTTGATGAGAATTTTATTTTTGTTGTATGACCAATTATATGTATAGGCTAAATGTTTTTTTTTTGACTCAGTACAATATACATATCCCCTTTAGGAAAATTCAGTTTTCCCACCACAATGCATTGATTGAGGAATTTAGATGTTTTATTAACAGAGCATTAGCAATAATTCGTTTGTATGTCTATATAATGGGTCATTTTTTCGCTTTCCCATTGATTTGGTTTGAGATTTCTAGCACTGATGTTGTCCTATGCTGATTTGAGCGATTCTCTGAGTCCTGCCACTATCCCATGTAGTATGTGTTATCAAAAACATCGCGAAGCATCAAGTTCTAAATGTTCTCAAACGATATAATATCCGAAGAGAGTGATAAGAGTTATAAGAAATGTCTCATCACACTGTTAGGTGGATTAAAAGCGTTTTTTTTTATTCATTTCGTTTATTTGATAGGCACAAGTGCGTTAGCTTGGCGGTGCCAAATGCTTATGTTTTTACATTTTGGATATCTTAAAACTAGGAGATTACAATGTTGAAATATGTTTTTTACAAAGGAAAAAAAAAGTTTACAGCTATCTTAAGACTAGAAATAAGATTCAATATACAAGAGAGGGCCAAAAGATTTTTTTATGAAAAAATTTTAAACAAGGGATTCACTATGATATACAAGAGGGAGAGTAATAGTATTTTACGAAATATTTTACGGTTATCTTTAAACTAATAATATAGTTTAGTACACAAAAGGGGGAACAAATATTTATGAGAAACTTCACAGAAATCTTAAAACTAGGGATTCAATTTTATTTACAAGATGGAGGACAAGAGTTTCAGTAAAGAGTAAAAATTATAGCTATCTTAAAACTAGGAATACAGAATACTAATTTGAATTTTTTAACTAAAACTTATGCTTGGTCAAGATATTCAGAGGGTGGCTTATTACCGCATCAGTGTAGCAGCAGTTGTATCAAGGACAGGGGAGAGACAGGGAAAGAAGAGCAAAACTTGCAACTTTCGCTCGAACGGGGGGGGAAGGGGGATCAGCGAAACAAATTTGCGCCTCAGTCTAGTAAGTCGTCGAGTACCGGTTTGGCGGATGGTATTCTTCGGACCTGCGGGGAATCCTTCAAAACTCATCGGAACTCGAGTCGCTCTCGCTTCAGTTTCCTTCTATGCAGGCGTAGTGGTAAGGGCGACGGCGGTTACATAGTGGCACTCTGGAGCTTATCGGTTCCACAAGGCAGGAGGAAACTCTAAAAACGAGAAATAAAAGAGAGGGGCTAAATTGGGATATTTATCGTTTTTATGAAGGTATAAATAAGGGACATATAGGGGAAATCACGAGTTGCTAGCATATCTCGGACTGGTACATTGGGTGGTCTACCTCGGGCCCGAAGGGATTCCTTTAACTGAGACCTGGCGTCACAATACCCGGCGCATATCCAGACAACGTGTTCGATGTCGTGATAGCCCTCGTCACAAGCGCACAGACTACTCTCCGCAAGCCCAATACGCCGCAAATGCGCATCCATGGTGTAGTGATTGGACATAAGTCGGGACATTACGCGAATAAAATCCCGACCCACATCCATCCCCCCGAACCAAGGCTTCGTTGATACCTTTGGGATAATCGAATGTAGCCATCGTCCAAGTTCCCCGTTGCTCCACGAGGTTTGCCAACTGTTGAGCGTCCTCTGACGACAAATACTAAAAAATTCGTTGAAGCAGATTGGTCTTTCGTATATGTCACCATTTAATGCGCCCGCCTTTGCTAATGAGTCGGCCTTTTCATTGCCCGGGATAGAACAATGAGAGGGGACCCAAACAAAGGTAATCTGATAAGATTTTTCAGATAACGTACACAAGGACTCCTGTATCATCCCCAGAAAATACGGGAGTTGCTTTTTAGGCTTCACCGCACGAAGAGCCTCGATAGAGCTGAGGCTGTCCGAAACGGTGAAGTAGTGATCTGTGGGCAGAGTGTCGATGATCCCAAGGGTGTACTGAATTGCAGCTAACTCTGCGACGTAAACTGAAGCGGGATCATTGAGCTTGAATGAAGCGGTGATAGTATTGTTGAAGATACCGAAGCCAGTGGACCCATCGAGATTTGATCCGTCAGTGTAAAACATTTTGTCACAGTCGACTTCTCGGAATTTATTATAAAATATATTGGGGATCACCTGCGGGCGTATATGGTCCGGGATTCCACGAATCTCTTCCTTCATGGATGTGTCGAAGAATACAGTTGAATCAGAAGTATCTAGGAAACGGACACGGTTGGGATTGTACGAAGAAGGATTGATGCTCTGTGCCATGTAGTCGAAGTACAAGGACATAAAACGGGTTTGAGAATTAAGCTCGACGAGCCTCTCGAAGTTTTGAATTACCAACGGGTTCAGAATGTCGCATCGGATGAGCAATCGATATGAGAGTTCCCAAAATCGATTTTTTAGCGGAAGAACGCCCGCCAGCACTTCGAGACTCATCGTATGGGTCGAGTGCATGCAACCCAAGGCAATGCGCAAGCAACGGTACTGGATTCTCTCCAGTTTGATGAAGTGTATGTTCGCAGCGGAGCGGAAACAGAAACACCCGTACTCCATCACCGACAATATCGTTGTTTGGTACAACCTGATCAGGTCTCCTGGGTGAGCACCCCACCATGTTCCAGTTATTGTTCGGAGAAAATTGATCCTTTGTTGGCATTTCTGTTTCAGATACCTAATGTGACATCCCCAGGTACCTTTAGAGTCGAACCAGACCCCGAGATATTTAAATGTGAAAACCTGGTTGATCGTTGCACCCATTAATAAAAGCTGGAGTTGCGCCGGCTCACGCTTCCTAGAAAAAACAACCAACTCAGTTTTCTCCGTAGAGAACTCAATACCCAGCTGAAGAGCCCAAGCAGACAAATTGTCCAAGGTATTTTGTAATGGTCCTTGCAAGTCGGCAGCATTGGGCCCTGTAACAGAGACCACCCCGTCGTCTGCAAGTTGCCTTAGCGTGCATGAATTGGCAAGACAATCGTCAATGTCATTCACGTAGAAATTGTAGAGCAGGGGACTTAGACATGAGTCCTGGGGAAGACCCATGTAGCTAAATCGCGATGTTGTTAAATCGCCATGCGAAAAGTGCATGTGCTTTTCAGACAACAGGTTTAGCAAAAAGTTATTTAAAATTGGCGAAAGACCATGCTGGTGCAGCTTCTCTGACAGAATGTTGATAGAAACTGAGTCAAAAGCCCCCTTAATATCCAAGAAGACTGATGCCATCTGCTCTTTGTTAGCATAGGCCATTTGGATTTCTGTAGAAAGCAACGCAAGGCAATCGTTCGTCCCTTTGCCTTTGCGGAAGCCAAATTGTGTATCTGACAGTAAGCCATTTGCTTCAACCCAATTGTCGAGGCGAAACAAGATCATTTTCTCGAATAACTTCCGAATACAGGACAGCATTGCAATCGGCCGATACGAGTTGTGGTCGGAGGCTGGTTTTCCTGGTTTTTGGATGGCGATGACCTTCACTTGCCTCCATTCATAAGGGACAATGTTACCCTCAAGAAACTTGTTAAATAAATTCAACAAGCGCCTTTTTGCAGTGTCAGGCAGATTCTTCAGCAAGTTGAATTTGATTCTGTCGTTATTGTTGCATGATAAGAGAGCAAGTGAGAACTCCACCATCGAAAACGGTGTTTCGTTCGCGGTATCGTGAGGAGACGCGGCGCGACACGTTTTCTGTACCGGGACAGAGTCCGGACAGATCTTCTTGGCGAAAGCGAATATCCAACGGTTTGAATATTCCACATTCTCGTTGGTACTATTACGGTTACGCATACGTCGAGCCGACCCCCAAAGAGTGCTCATCGCTGTTTCTCTCGTTAACCCGTCGACGAACCGGCGCCAATAACTGCGTTTTTTGGCTTTCATTAGACTCTTCATTCGCCTTTCTAACGACGCGTACTGTAGATAGCTAGCGGGTAACCCGTCTTCCCGGAAGGCCTTATATGCAGTGGACTTTTCCGCGTACAGCTCTGAGCACTCTTTATCCCACCACAGGGTGGGAGACCGTTCATGGGTATTCGCGCTGGGTACTGGTTTAGTCTGAGCTTGATTCGCACTGTCGAGAATCAAGCCAGCCAAAAACCTGTACTCTTCCTCCGGAGGAAGTTCTTGAGTGGATTCGATTTTAACGGATATCGCGGTCGCGTAACTCTTCCAATCAATGTTCCGTGTGAGGTCATATGAGACATTGATTGTTTCCGATGGTCTTGAACCGTTAGCAATTGAAATCACGATAGGCAAATGATCGCTACCGTGGGGATCAGGGATCACCTTCCACATGCAATCTAACTGTAGCGATGTCGAGCAAAGCGACAAATCCAACGCGCTTGCGCGTGCTGGTGGTGTAGGAATCTGCGTCATTTCTCCCGTGTTTAAGATGGTCATGTTGAAATTATCGCAAAGATCTTGGATTAATGTTGATCTATTATCATCATGAAGACAACCCCATACCGTACCGTGCGAGTTAAAGTCTCCTAGAACTAGCCGCGGTGCCGGTAAGAATTCCGTGATATTACAAAGCGTTCGGTGCCCTACCGAGGCTCTAGGAGGAATGTAGATGGAAGCAATGCAAAGGTCTTTACCTTTGATTAAAACTTGACAAGCGACAATTTCAATGCCTGGTGTCGAAGGGAGGTTAATTCGGTTGAAAGAATAGCACTTTTTGATCCCCAAAAGTACTCCTCCATAGGGGTTTTCTCGATCCAGACGAATTATATTAAAGTCGTGGAAGTTGAGATTTATATCGGAAGTTAACCAAGTTTCACATAATGCGAAAGCATCACATTTTAAACTATTTAGTAAAAATTTAAAGGAATCGATTTTCGGGAGGATACTTCTGCTGTTCCACTGTAGAACAGTGATCGAATCGGTGACCTCGTTCGATGACTTAGCCATCGAAGGATACGATCGCTGCAAGGAGGGGCCATTTAGTAGTCAACTGCTTCAAAAATGTTTGCACTATAGGGAGAAAACGTATCAGAAGGCTTTTAAGAGGATCAGTAACATTGAAAGCTGTGAAAATTAAGTCCACTATGTCAGAAAATTTCATTAGTCCGCTACTGGACTGAGTATCTGTTTGAAAAAAGGGGACACTTGGGGTTTTGGATGTCCCTGGAAGTGGTGGGTACTCCTTGTTAGAATTAATATTTCCAAGTCCTGGAGCAAATTGCTTCGGCTTTTGAGCATCACTTCCGTTGGATTTATTGGTTGTAGATGGCGCACTCTGAGTGGACGACACCTTGGCACCCTTACGAGGCAATGTAGGGGAGGCTGGATTTCTCCTCTTCCTGGATTCCCCTGGGTTAACCAAAGATGTTCCCTCTCGTGGGTCGTCAGATTCTTGCTCAACGTTAGCCAAACCAGCATAGGGATTTTCGGACAGGACAGATGGCGAAGCATTCTTTAGCATTTCTGCATAAGAACGCCTTGAGCGTTCCTTAAGGGAGCGCTTAATTTTATCCCCGCGCTGCTTGTACGCAGGACATGATTTAAGAGCATGTGAAGGGCCCCCGCAGCAAATACACTTTTCAGTTTCTTTGTCGCAAGAGTCATCCTCATGCTCTCCTTCGCATTTGCCGCATCGTTTCTTATTTCCACAATATGTGGCTGTGTGGCCCAACTGCTTGCAATTGCTGCAGTTCATGACCCGCGGTACGAACAGGCGAACTGGTAGGCGAACCTTGTCAAGGAGGATGTAGTTGGGAAGAGAGGACCCGGCGAATGTCACCCGAATCGAGCCTGATAGAGAGTAGGTAGTCTTACCTCCCTCGGTGTTTGCGGTATACAATTGTTTGCATTCTAAGATCTTAATCTGTTCAAGAGAGGGGTCCTTAAAGCAGCCAACCCCGTGCTCCAACAGTTCTTCGCATTTCAGGCCCGGTTCGGACACTACCCCATCGATTTCACAGGCCACACAAGGCACGTACGCTTTAAATTCCCGCGTAAAGCGCTCACAGCAAGCAATCGCGTTTGCCTGGCCGAGATCACTCACTAGAACACGTATTTTGTTTGCCCGAACACGTGTTATCTGAGTTACGGCCGGGTAATTAGCAGTCAGATCTCGAGAAAGTTTTAATATATTAACCGGTTTCTCTCCGGTCCGAAAATATACCACCCATGGCCCAGAGGAACCTTCTGGGTACTGCTTTATACGGGGAGCAATGCGAGTATTAGGGGGATCAGGGACTTCCATGATTACATCAGATGGTATTTCGCCCTCGGCCATTTAAGCACGAGGGCAGAGCGTTATATAAACGGGAATGTGTCTTATTATTTGATTACAAGGTAGAGTAAAAGTAGGGAAAAGGAAAGAAAGTAAACGAGGAAAAAAAGATGGGTGGGTAATGTCTGTGACATAACCGGAGCGTCGTGACTTCACTTCGAGACGTTAATTTAAATCTAATGATATTCAACGGAATCACGTTTGAATGGGAAATTTTCAAATAATTCTCTATGGTAATAATGGTGGTTCTGAAAAGAACCTTTGGTTTCGGCGTTGGTGTTGATGGTGATGCGCTGGATCGTTGGATGCTGCTGACTTCTGTTCACTATGCTCAGGCTCATCTGTTGTTCATGAATGCGATTCTGATATGATTGGTGTAGGTGTAGGTCGTCAACCGGTTATAATTTTACTGTGTTGTATATTGCAGATTACATATTAAATCACTGGATCAATCAAACAAAGTATTGGTCTGTGATATGAAAAGTACGAAATATATCTTCGGCTTTCTATATTAACGTTTTTAACAAACACTAAATCAATGCATGTACCTCCAAGTGTAGTAGCTTGTGAGGGATCAGAGATAAGACGAAGCTTGAGGCATTCATTCATGAAATGAACAAATTTCATGTTTTCCTGCTTTGAAATGTCTATATTAAAATCTCCTGAAACAACAATCGGAATATTTTTCCGCGCATACGGAAATAAATTACGCGTTACGAAAAATTGCTTTTCTTTAAATGTTGTATCTGGCGAAATGTACACAGCAACCAGCAACGTTTTAATACCTTTTAGCATAACTTCCGTTGCACAAATGTCTCCGTTATTATCCGCCAAGGACAAATTCTCGTCATGCTCTTCACTGACTTGTTCAATTTCATGAACAATAGCCATAGTAGATGCAGTAGTACGTTGATAAATTGCAACACCACCAACTCTAGAATGGGGACGCTTGGATTCGGCGATACAACTGTAACCGATTATATCCACAGCAGAACAATTGTTCAACCAAGTTTCACTGATGGATAAAATGTCAACTTTGGTAAGCAAATTATCAGTTGATATGTCTGAGGAATGAGCATTCAAGCTTTGTACATTGAAACTTATTAGGCTACAACTATGATCTGCCTGTTCAATGAAATCCAGTAATACGCCACTAATTGTCGGCAACTGATGATTTGATAGACGTTCTAGCTCTGTTCTCAGCTCAACAATACGGGGTGTATTACTACTCTTACAATGATTAAATTTAAAATTGTTTTTCGAGTTAGTTAAATAAAGACCATCCATTGATGTGACTCGCGACAGCCCAACATAAACCAATTGTTGTTCTAGACTTTTGTCGTAGTCAAATACAACTTCAGAGAAGGTACCTCCCTGCGATTTGTGTACTGTAAGTGCACATGCACTAACAACCGGAAATTGAATACGTTTGCAAGTGATGCTACCAAGCTTAATGCTAGCTGATCGCTTCGTAAGAGGAACCCAACCAAACTGCAGTTGACCTGGTTTAGAATACACTAAAGGACGAGATTTAATTTTCAAAGTGGTACCAATAACATCACTTTCGAATTTCATCCAAAGTCGGCTAATATGTTCACCGGAATCATCTTCGCCATGTTCGATAAATTTGAGTTCCCCTATAGCACCGTTAACCATTCCATCTTCAACGTCAATGTTGGTGGTGATCATATAGGGCATTCCGATTGTCAATCGCAATAAATATGGTAAACCACCTGTTTCCACAACGCTCATTTTATGAAGTTTACTACGAGCGCTTGCTAGCTGTTCAGCGTTCCTGTAACCTGTGAAAACATCGTCCACAATGAAATCATGCCCCTCCCGATCACGTAATGTTTCAGTATTATACTTTTCTACGTCTATATTACGATGAAAGAGACGTATTGCGTTCGGTACATTTTGTCTACACCAGTCGACTGTTCGAAATCGGCTCTCAATCCGCTCAGTTTCAGAGCTAGTAAGGGCCTCGCCATTACCAATTTTGGTTAGTATGGTGGAAAATTCAACATCGGTTTGACGCATAACTTGCACTAATGGAAAGAAATTTAAGGATTGCCATAGTACAGGTCCTTGAAAAGAATTTCGACATGGTTTGAAAACTGGTCGAGCATTAACAGGTGGCAATTGCCGAAGATCACCACAAAATATAATGTGAATTCCTCCAAACGGATCATCAAAGTTACCAGTGATGTCTTGCAATCGAGAATGAATGGTATTAAGTACATCTGCACCTATCATACTCACTTCATCAATAATGATTGCTTTTATTCCTGCGAAAGCATTACGATATAGTTGAAGAGTTTCAAATCCAAGTTTCGAATTATGTCTACGCGCCATTGTAATACGAAAAGCGGAATGAACTGTAGTGCCGCCAATAGCTACCGCTGCTTTTCCTGTGGAGGCACAAGCAACATATGCATTTTTTAGCGAATTATGGGATTGACTGAAACGATTATACGTCTCCATCAAAATACGAAGTGTGAAGGTTTTACCACATCCTGCAGGACCAGTGAAAAATATTTGCAAAGGTATGTTCATCCCGTCGAAACTATGCAAGATATCAATTAAATGTAGAATCAAATTACGTTGTTCTACATTTGTAGCTCTCACCATAGCGCAATACTCCAACTTGCTCATAACATTGGTACGTTTCTTAACAACCGCTGATAGAGCACCAGTGGGCAACTGTTCGATATCATCATCGTTCGGCTCCATGACAGTAGCTCGAACGAATTCGTTGTGTTTATCGTTGGTTTCATTTTGTAGATCGTCATATTCAATTTCTTCGTTTATACGAAGATATTCTTCGACGATATGCTCGAGATTTATATTGCAATCATATTCTTTCAGTTTATTCAATATGAATGCCTCATTTTGGTCATACAATTCAATAAAGTTGTTGCGATCGAGAATATCGCAAGTTTCATTCCGGAATGGTTGAAACAAAAGAACCATTTCACGCTTGAAATCGTTTAATTCGGTCATTTTATATTTTCTCCATCGCACTATTCGAGGGATACTTCGCCGTTTATAAGTGTTTATACTACTTCTATCCTTAGTATAACAAGATACAAAATCAGCCAAACAAATGTCGTCAAGACCCTCACGCTTTTCATACTTTTGTATTATGTTAAGTGTCCACACATCGGTCGAGTCATCATTAATACCTTCTTCGTCCATTCGTTTTGTGTGTTTTCTTGATTTTATTCGTTCATGTGGCCACATTGTTGGTATAAATTCAACTTTTCTGCTGGCTTCTGACATTGGCTGTCGCAGTAAATACCAAGCAGCTTCTTGGGCACACATTTCTACTGAATTCAGCATTTTAATACTGACTTTCTTCAGTAATGAACAATAATCTTGGTCAGGGTATTCTTCTTGCAGCTTGATTAATTCGAGATGCAAGTTACTAATGCCTCTGTTTGTTTTATTTACATATTCCACAACATACGCAGCACATGAATATTCGTCCATGATAAATTGAAGATCCATGTTTGAGAGTAGTTGGTTAGCAACCCATGGATTGTAAGGATTAGTCCATAGTTCTTCCATGGATCGCTTCAAGAGAACGGTGGGTCTTTGTAAAGAAGCACGAATAACATCCAGGTAGTTATCGTACGAACAATTACAATCAGAAAGATATTCATCCAGTGTTGTATACACCTTTATGTTCAATCTTTCGTGCATTTCCCTACCTTTAGCTTTTAGTTGGCTACGACGCGAATTAGTCGATTCCATTGGCAACAACATTCTAGTTCGATCCATTGGCCAATAAGGGATGTTGAATCGACATTCTTTGTCATTTCGCTTGTAACAAGTGAATGTATGTTTATGGATTTGATTTCCATTGGTACTAACGGAACAAAGTAAATTTATAAGTTCCACAGTAGAGGGCATGTCCTCTGAATGTATTTCTCGAGGATCATTTTTCAACCATAACAAAATGTGTGCATGGGGACTGCCACGGTGTTGAAACTCTATTCGTTTGAAATAATCAACAACATAGTATTTGCCAAATGGGCTAAATCTTGATGAGGAAAGTATATTTAATAAAGTTTCAACTAACCTATTGAAATAAATGCAACAGGTAACAGGATCATTATTTACGAGCATAGTTCGCTGAAGAGCAGTTAATTGCTCTATAGGATCGCTCAAGTCGATAGTATGTTCGTTAGCGAGTTTATATAAAATTCGCAACAAATTAGGCCATCGAGTTTCGTTGGCACTCAATGTTATGAACATTGTTGGCTTTCCGAGTTGGCGAATCATTGCAAAAACGTCATGTTTGCGTTGTTGCCAATATTGAACAGAATTTGGAATAGACTTGAGGAACGACAAGTTACGCTCAATGCAGGATTCCAAGAATTCTCGGTCCTTCAACATTCCACGGGTTATATTTGCAGTTCCTACACATTTAAATGTGTTTTGCAAACCTTCAGAAACGCGTAGCCGTAGTATTTTCATAGCCATGTAAAGCAAATGTTGTGGCTTTGCGCCTCGTCTGTCGCGGCGTCTAAGTTCACTAGTAGCCATCATAAATGGCGTAACATGAACGTCGGTATTGAATGAGCGTGGATGTCCAAAATAAATGTCAGGAAAAGAAAGTTCTTCTGCAAATTCATCAAAAATTAGGGACAAAGGTACTCTGTTCTGAGCGGGTGCAATCTCCAAACACTTGTCTTCGTTCCAAAGCAAAGTTTGTTGTTGCCCTATCAAAAGCTCATAGTCGTTTGTGGAATCGATCGTTTCCAACTCACTGTCAGCTTCAAGTAGCCTTGATGATGATTGATCAAGACCATTCAACTGACCTTGATCGATAACTATGCCGTATCTACGATATAACGGAGTGTCAACGAGATACTGAAGCCACTTATAAACTGTATCCTTCTTTATAAACCCATTCAAATAAGAAGATTTATGAATAGAATGCTTCTTGATGCTAACATTAAAGGCATAATCATCATCAATGTTCCTTGGGAGCACGCGAATCATTTCAGGTACATCCACTGGTACATTGATGACTTGTCCCATTATTGAATGACTACCTGCAGAATGGCGCAAACGTCGGATCTGCATAAATGGTAATCTAGGGGAAATCAATCTTTCACTTATGGGATCAAGCGAAGGTAAACCCGAAGGACGATTAGGATATATAAATCCATTCGTTGAAGCCAGTTTAGGTACTACCCCTCGATTCAAACTGCTACGGCAAGTCTGACAAACTCTGAAACCCTCCACTGACTCAAATAATCCCATTGTTAGAAGTACATTTTCTTCTGTTCTGCCGACATTTTTCAAATCACTTGTAAACCATAAACGGTCGCAAACACTACACGCTACACCAAAATCATTACCAGTAAATCGCTTTTTAAACTCTCTACTAGCCCTTTCATAGTTACGCGTCATATCTATAACAAAAGTAGAGAAAGAAATAGTATTGAAATGAACACTGAAGTAGTCAAACTAGTATTTGAGTAATTAAGCTATAACACCTTCTATCTAATGTAGCATGACATTTGCGCTAGTTGTCAACTGATGGTAATCATCGTGCTGGCAACAACTACCATCATAATCTAAACGCATGCCATCTTCTGGTACCAGCTGCTGACAAGCGTTTACATTATGCTGACAGCATGTTGGTTGCGGCATGCTGGCACCAGTAGATGTACACTGTGCATAAAGCAATATAATGTATTAAAATGTTGAGATTTCATATGGTATAACAATAATGTACATGAATAAACACTTTTTATAACAAAATTTACTCATATAAGTATGCATTGACAAAGGCTGCGGCCTGATAGCGATGGAAGAAAAGCGAAGTGAATCATAGGAGACAAAATGTAAGTTTTCAAACATTCAAACATCTCCATATCGCTGCAGTCTAGCGCAACCCTTTACTTTGAAAATCTGAATGTAATGAGTCTATATATATATATATATATATATATATATATATATATATATATATATATATATATATATATATATATATATATATATATATATATATATATATATATATATATATATATATATATATATATATATATATATATATATATATATATATATATATATATATATATATATATATATATATATATATATATATATATATATATATATATATATATATATATATATATATATATATATATATATATATATATATATATATATATATATATATATATATATATATATATATATATATATATATATATATATATATATATATATATATATATATATATATTCATTATATATATAAACGAAGTTGGCGTACATAAGACCGTGCATTACCTAAGAACGACTTGATGAATTTATGCTATTTGTTATTTGTTGTGTTGGTATCGTGAATGCTCGAAATAATTTCAATCATGAATACTCTTGCCAGGACGAAGTTTACCAGATTAGTTAGTAAAAGTGTACATAAAAGAATTCTATCATACAATTCAGTAGTGAAATGCGCTTCCAGTAGAGCTGTATTAAGGCTCAAGCAACTTTCTTTGAGCATGTCAAAGAATTGAACGCTTGGTGGTATGTACAGGAAAAATTGCTTACAGCTTTGCCGCTGGTTTATCCACATAAAGCATTTATTAAACTCTAAAATAAGAAAATCAGTCATTTTTTAAATTATGACAATTCAAATCATACAAAATAGTTGGTGGAAAAATAATTGACCGGGTGGAATGGTGCTTTTGAAAAAGTGGTGGTGATTTATAACAATATATGCGCAATTTATCTGTTATAGACCCAATAAACAGCACATTATCTATATTTTGGCTTTTTGTAGAACCGTTCGAGGCCTTGTTATATAATATTATCACAACTCCATATAAAAATTCAAATAAATCGAAAATTGACCAAAATATCCATTGAATTTTTGAAATTGATGAAATATTTAAGCGGATTCCTTATATTGAAAAACCGTACGCACTTCTACTTAAATACAAAATATATGAAATTTGTTTTACAAGTGGTTGAAAATCCTTATAATTTAAAAAAAATCTAAAGTAAAATGAGTGCTTTGGTCAATTTACGATAGAACTACTAATAAATTAAATAAAACATACCAGTATTGCATCCAACCGAGCCCCGTTCGTCAATCGCACCTAGATCCGAGGGGCCGCTTGACACCTCTACAACTGCTGCTAAGTGACATCCTCCTCCTGTTTCTTCTGTCACTCTCTCTGCTGCTTCTTCCAACACTCGCCTCGAAAGGCCACTCGATTCGCCTGCATCACCATTTCGCCTCAAAAGACGACTCGGTTCTCCTTCACGCACTGAAGAAGTCTCCTGACGCTTCCGCTTGCGGTGGTTCGCGGTATACTTTGTCTGCAAATGCCGAGATCGTGCCATTTCTAACACTTTTGCCAGACAATTCCAAAAACGGATAGTTATAAGACTGGTGCTCGTTATTATATAGGAAAAGCTGTTACAACCAACCGAATAAAGGCGTGGTTTACGTTGCAAACTGAGTATTTTGGCGCGCTGCGAATAACCAATCAGATTATCGATTTCTAAAGCTAATGAAATGCAATTACTCCCATCATCTTTGCTAATTATGCATACTTTAAATGTAATTGCGATAATTAGTTAAAATTGTCTATCATATAGTGCAAAAACTTCATTATTCCGTTTAGTTTGGCGGTAGTTATTATCATTTAACACTGTCTTAATGTCAAAAGAATTTCAACATAGGATTGTGATTACTGAAGTTACGAAAAGATAAATGAAAAGTACAGAATTAACAAGTGCAAACTTAGTACTAGTTAATAAAAGAAACTTTCTAATTAAATTCTTTTTCCATTTTGCCTTCGCCCTGATAAGGACGGTTTGTGGATAACTATGTTGATACAAGACGGAATCTTTTAAAACAATTCAAACCTTGCCGACGATTGTTTTTACTGCGTACATCCATACCATCTTTCCCCTTTCGCAGCTCACATCGAATGAGCACGGTTTTCATCATGATGTTCCTATTTATTGACTTTACAATGCAGATGGAAGGACGTCCTTTTGTTCGATAAATGAAAATATTTTCATCATTCGTTTTGGTGTAGCTTTCGCTTAGTGGCAGAGTTGCCACATTCACTGATTTTCTTGGAAGGATTTGCAAAAACCTTCGGGTTTGTAGATTAGAAAAACATTTTCTTATGATTCACTGGTAAAAGTACAGAATTACCAAGCGCAAACTTAATACTAGTTAATAAAAGAAACTTTCTAATTAAATTCTTTTTCCATTTTGCCTTCGTCCTGATAAGGACGGTTTGTCTATGTTGATACAAGACGGGAATCTTTTAAAACAAACATACGATCTTTCCCCTTTCGCAGCTCACACCGAATGAGCACGGTTTTCATCATGGTGTTCCTATTTATTGACTTTACAATGCAGATGGAAGGACGTCCTTTTGTTCGATAAATGAAAATATTTTTATCATTCGTTTTGGTGTAGCTTTCGCTTAGTGGCGGCAACTCTGCCATTCACTGATTTTCTTGGAAGGATTTGCAAAAACCTTCGGGTTTGTAGATTAGAAAAACATTTTCTTATGATTCACTGGTAAAAGTACAGAATTACCAAGCGCAAACTTAATACTAGTTAATAAAAGAAACTTTCTAATTAATTTCTTTTTCCATTTTGCCTTCGTCCTGATAAGGACGGTTTGTCTATGTTGATACAAGACGGGAATCTTTTAAAACAAACATACGATCTTTCCCCTTTCGCAGCTCACACCGAATGAGCACGGTTTTCATCATGGTGTTCCTATTTATTGACTTTACAATGCAGATGGAAGGACGTCCTTTTGTTCGATAAATGAAAATATTTTTATCATTCGTTTTGGTGTAGCTTTCGCTTAGTGGCGGCAACTCTGCCATTCACTGATTTTCTTGGAAGGATTTGCAAAAACCTTCGGGTTTGTAGATTAGAAAAACATTTTCTTATGATTCACTGGTAAAAGTACAGAATTACCAAGCGCAAACTTAATACTAGTTAATAAAAGAAACTTTCTAATTAATTTCTTTTTCCATTTTGCCTTCGTCCTGATAAGGACGGTTTGTCTATGTTGATACAAGACGGGAATCTTTTAAAACAAACATACGATCTTTCCCCTTTCGCAGCTCACACCGAATGAGCACGGTTTTCATCATGGTGTTCCTATTTATTGACTTTACAATGCAGATGGAAGGACGTCCTTTTGTTCGATAAATGAAAATATTTTCATCATTCGTTTTGGTGTAGCTTTCGCTTAGTGGCAGAGTTGTCACATTTACTGATTTTCTTGGAAGGATTTGCAAAAACCTTCGGGTTTGTAGATTAGAAAAACATTTTCTTATGATTCACTGGTAAAAGTACAGAATTACCAAGCGCAAACTTAATACTAGTTAATAAAAGAAACTTTCTAATTAAATTCTTTTTCCATTTTGCATTCGTCCTAATAAGGACGGTTTGTGGATAACTATGTTGATACAAGACGGGAATCTTTTAAAACAATTCAAACCTTGCCGACGATTGTTTTACTGCGTACATCCATACGATCTTTCCCCTTTCGCAGCTCACACCGAATGAGCACACTTTTCATCAAGCTGTTCCTATTTATTGACTTTACAATGCAGATGGAAGGACGTCCTTTTGTTCGATAAATGAAAATATTTTCATCATTCGTTTTGGTGTAGCTTTCGCTTAGTGGCAGAGTTGCCACATTCACTGATTTTCTTGGAAGGATTTGCAAAAACCTTCGGGTTTGTAGATTAGAAAAACATTTTCTTATGATTCACTGGTAAAAGTACAGAATTACCAAGCGCAAACTTAATACTAGTTAATAAAAGAAACTTTCTAATTAAATTCTTTTTCCATTTTGCATTCGTCCTAATAAGGACGGTTTGTGGATAACTATGTTGATACAAGACGGGAATCTTTTAAAACAATTCAAACCTTGCCGACGATTGTTTTACTGCGTAC
This sequence comes from Topomyia yanbarensis, assembly GCF_030247195.1. Lineage (NCBI taxonomy): Eukaryota > Metazoa > Arthropoda > Insecta > Diptera > Culicidae > Topomyia > Topomyia yanbarensis. Next base: position 154,903,353 of record NC_080671.1, read on the forward strand.
ATCCATACGATCTTTCCCCTTTCGCAGCTCACACCGAATGAGCACACTTTTCATCAAGCTGTTCCTATTTATTGACTTTACAATGCAGATGGAAGGACGTCCTTTTGTTCGATAAATGAAAATATTTTCATCATTCGTTTTGGTGTAGCTTTCGCTTAGTGGCAGAGTTGCCACATTCACTGATTTTCTTGGAAGGATTTGCAAAAACCTTCGGGTTTGTAGATTAGAAAAACATTTTCTTATGATTCACTGGTAAAAGTACAGAATTACCAAGCGCAAACTTAATACTAGTTAATAAAAGAAACTTTCTAATTAATTTCTTTTTCCATTTTGCATTCGTCCTGATAAGGACGGTTTGTCTATGTTGATGCAAGACGGGAATCTTTTAAAACAAACATACGATCTTTCCCCTTTCGCAGCTCACACCGAATGAGCACGGTTTTCATCATGGTGTTCCTATTTATTGACTTTACAATGCAGATGGAAGGACGTCCTTTAGTTCGATAAATGAAAATATTTTCATCATTCGTTTTGGTGTAGCTTTCGCTTAGTGGCAGAGTTGCCACATTCACTGATTTTCTTGGAAGGATTTGCAAAAACCTTCGGGTTTGTAGATTAGAAAAACATTTTCTTATGATTCACTGGTAAAAGTACAGAATTACCAAGCGCAAACTTAATACTAGTTAATAAAAGAAACTTTCTAATTAAATTCTTTTTCCATTTTGCATTCGTCCTAATAAGGACGGTTTGTGGATAACTATGTTGATACAAGACGGGAATCTTTTAAAACAATTCAAACCTTGCCGACGATTGTTTTACTGCGTACATCCATACGATCTTTCCCCTTTCGCAGCTCACACCGAATGAGCACACTTTTCATCAAGCTGTTCCTATTTATTGACTTTACAATGCAGATGGAAGGCCGTCCTTTTGTTCGATAAATGAAAATATTTTCATCATTCGTTTTGGTGTAGCTTTCGCTTAGTGGCAGAGTTGCCACATTCACTGATTTTCTTGGAAGGATTTGCAAAAACCTTCGGGTTTGTAGATTAGAAAAACATTTTCTTATGATTCACTGGTAAAAGTACAGAATTACCAAGCGCAAACTTAATACTAGTTAATAAAAGAAACTTTCTAATTAAATTCTTTTTCCATTTTGCATTCGTCCTAATAAGGACGGTTTGTGGATAACTATGTTGATACAAGACGGGAATCTTTTAAAACAATTCAAACCTTGCCGACGATTGTTTTACTGCGTACATCCATACGATCTTTCCCCTTTCGCAGCTCACACCGAATGAGCACACTTTTCATCAAGCTGTTCCTATTTATTGACTTTACAATGCAGATGGAAGGACGTCCTTTTGTTCGATAAATGAAAATATTTTCATCATTCGTTTTGGTGTAGCTTTCGCTTAGTGGCAGAGTTGCCACATTCACTGATTTTCTTGGAAGGATTTGCAAAAACCTTCGGGTTTGTAGATTAGAAAAACATTTTCTTATGATTCACTGGTAAAAGTACAGAATTACCAAGCGCAAACTTAATACTAGTTAATAAAAGAAACTTTCTAATTAATTTCTTTTTCCATTTTGCATTCGTCCTGATAAGGACGGTTTGTCTATGTTGATGCAAGACGGGAATCTTTTAAAACAAACATACGATCTTTCCCCTTTCGCAGCTCACACCGAATGAGCACGGTTTTCATCATGGTGTTCCTATTTATTGACTTTACAATGCAGATGGAAGGACGTCCTTTTGTTCGATAAATGAAAATATTTTCATCATTCGTTTTGGTGTAGCTTTCGCTTAGTGGCAGAGTTGCCACATTCACTGATTTTCTTGGAAGGATTTGCAAAAACCTTCGGGTTTGTAGATTAGAAAAACATTTTCTTATGATTCACTGGTAAAAGTACAGAATTACCAAGCGCAAACTTAATACTAGTTAATAAAAGAAACTTTCTAATTAAATTCTTTTTCCATTTTGCATTCGTCCTAATAAGGACGGTTTGTGGATAACTATGTTGATACAAGACGGGAATCTTTTAAAACAATTCAAACCTTGCCGACGATTGTTTTACTGCGTACATCCATACGATCTTTCCCCTTTCGCAGCTCACACCGAATGAGCACACTTTTCATCAAGCTGTTCCTATTTATTGACTTTACAATGCAGATGGAAGGACGTCCTTTTGTTCGATAAATGAAAATATTTTCATCATTCGTTTTGGTGTAGCTTTCGCTTAGTGGCAGAGTTGCCACATTCACTGATTTTCTTGGAAGGATTTGCAAAAACCTTCGGGTTTGTAGATTAGAAAAACATTTTCTTATGATTCACTGGTAAAAGTACAGAATTACCAAGCGCAAACTTAATACTAGTTAATAAAAGAAACTTTCTAATTAATTTCTTTTTCCATTTTGCATTCGTCCTGATAAGGACGGTTTGTCTATGTTGATGCAAGACGGGAATCTTTTAAAACAAACATACGATCTTTCCCCTTTCGCAGCTCACACCGAATGAGCACGGTTTTCATCATGGTGTTCCTATTTATTGACTTTACAATGCAGATGGAAGGACGTCCTTTTGTTCGATAAATGAAAATATTTTCATCATTCGTTTTGGTGTAGCTTTCGCTTAGTGGCAGAGTTGCCACATTCACTGATTTTCTTGGAAGGATTTGCAAAAACCTTCGGGTTTGTAGATTAGAAAAACATTTTCTTATGATTCACTGGTAAAAGTACAGAATTACCAAGCGCAAACTTAATACTAGTTAATAAAAGAAACTTTCTAATTAAATTCTTTTTCCATTTTGCATTCGTCCTAATAAGGACGGTTTGTGGATAACTATGTTGATACAAGACGGGAATCTTTTAAAACAATTCAAACCTTGCCGACGATTGTTTTACTGCGTACATCCATACGATCTTTCCCCTTTCGCAGCTCACACCGAATGAGCACACTTTTCATCAAGCTGTTCCTATTTATTGACTTTACAATGCAGATGGAAGGCCGTCCTTTTGTTCGATAAATGAAAATATTTTCATCATTCGTTTTGGTGTAGCTTTCGCTTAGTGGCAAAGTTGCCACATTCACTGATTTTCTTGGAAGGATTTGCAAAAACCTTCGGGTTTGTAGATTAGAAAAACATTTTCTTATGATTCACTGGTAAAAGTACAGAATTACCAAGCGCAAACTTAATACTAGTTAATAAAAGAAACTTTCTAATTAAATTCTTTTTCCATTTTGCATTCGTCCTAATAAGGACGGTTTGTGGATAACTATGTTGATACAAGACGGGAATCTTTTAAAACAATTCAAACCTTGCCGACGATTGTTTTTACTGCGTACATCCATACGATCTTTCCCCTTTCGCAGCTCACACCGAATGAGTACGCTTTGCAGTCTTCGATGTTTTGGTGGCATTTTTAGTGGCAGTTACTACCGCTTTTTCAGTGACTGCGTTTCTTAGCCTTTGGCTTTTTGGCCTTCTCACCGCCACCACCTCCACCAACGTTTTTCTGCTTCTCTCCGATGGTAGCTGATTTGATTGGTCGTCCGATGCAGCTTCTCACGACCACGCACGTCTGTTATGCACTGCGTCTTACACACGTCTGGTTTTGAGAAAAACTGCGACACCCCTATTTATAGGTTTTATCATTAATGTTGATTCTCATTTAAAGTAGTTTTTGAACTATTTAAACAAATTTTATATAGCAAACAACGTATCGGTAGCAAGCGTTGAACGTTTTCCTTCCGATTTATGAAACAAGATTGGCAATCCGTTTAGTAGAAGAAAAGTTATTAAGGTTCAAAATGTACGTAACGCTTTCGCTAATATGCACTACTATCGCTTTCTCGCTCGTTCTCGTGGCGTGCATGAGCCTTTCCTTTCCGTCCGGCTTCTAATGGCATAACCAAAACTAATATGCCGGCTTTCCCCCACCAACTGCTCTCGTCAAGCAACCCAATACGAATAATCAAAGGAACAAACATGTAGTGAACCTATATATAAACTTTTCATTATTTTATTGTTCATTTGCTGCACCATTTTGACGGCTCTGTGCGGGATGGGCTGAAAATTTTCACTTTTCCGAGTCGTTTTCGAAAGATTTTTCAAAACACTATTTTTCCGTTGATAATGAATGTCCTACATATTCCAAAATTTAATACAACATTGGTACAAATATTTTCGACAAAATGCCGAAGAAATTGATTAAATCCATTCAGTACAACAAAAGATATAAGCGTTCAAAATCTTACATCATTTTTCTGCCGAAATTTTGAAAAGGGGCCCCTATATTGAAAGGTAAGTCGTTAGTCACGACAAAAATAAAGCAAAACTTATCTGCAAACAACGTCGATTGTTCCGCACCAGCGAAAACAATGTATGTACTGGATTTACTGCCGGCACCAGCAGAATGGCAGCTAACGAACGAACAAAGGATGACCTTGAATCACTGAATTTACACACCGAACACCACTGTGAAATATAACGATCCGTTCCGTTCAAAGGTTGGGAGACGTATGATAATCAGTTCGTTTATTTGACAGACACGTTTGCGTTAACTTGACGGTGAGAATTTCTTTATTTTAAATTTAAAATATATAAAAACTTCAAGATTACAATGTTGAAGTAATGTCTTATATTACATCCAAGAAAAAATACGATATACAAAAGGCGAAATTGAGCTTTTATAAAAGAAAGTGGGAGAGGGAAAGCAACAAAAAAGAAGTTTTTTGGACTTGTAATCCAGGTTTTAACCAAAAAATATTATTGAATAGAGCAATTGAAACTAGGAAAATACATTAGTTTTTTTTTGAATGGTGCTAATGCTGTTGCGGTAATTACTGCAACCGCGACGAACCCTATCCACGTGGACTATCATTTGAGAAATTAGCAAATAATTTTTAGATTTTTGGCTATTAGCAGTCAAAGTTGATCATGGAGGTAACCTCAGTACTAGCTGGCGTCCAAAAGGGGCCAACCCATCATGGTGTCTTATGAAAAGTCGAGTTTTCTTGTTGTTGCCATCAGTAAATGCCATGTTGAAGCTCACAAATCGGTGAACTTGATTTAGTACTGTTTTTAGTTGGATTGCATTGTATGTTGACGTTTCGGCCCAGACAGTCGTTCCTGAAGGTGAGTGTTGCTCAAATACTTGCTATGTATGGCTATTTTCTATCTAATATATATTTCATGCAAGAATATATATTATTGAGCGTAATTTTTCGAAAATTCCAGTGCAAGTGTCATGTCCCTACATTGAAAATTGACCGAGCAATAAGAGATCAAAAGAAAAACTCGACATTGTGGTCGAAAAATCAAAAAAACGTGAAATCAATTATTATCTTTCGTTATAAAGTTATGATGTCTTCGGAAAAGTTGCTGTATGGCACCTAGCGCTTTATTTGGTTGAAGAGTACTAGTTCGGATTTCAGTCGCTAGGGCAGCGCTGTTATCAACTTGTTAATAAAGCCATATAGAAATGTGGTGTCTTCGAGAAAGTTGTAGCTTCTTACATTTTAAATATATCTTCTGAATATGCAAATATTGGAGGTCCTGTATGTTTTGAGATAGAGCATTTTTTGGTTAAAAATTTTACTTATTATTTTTAAAAGAATGCCCCATATTTCAAAACTTGTAGAACCTGCAAGGTTAGTATCTTCAGTGGATATACTTATAATTATCTAACATACAACTTTGTCAACAGCGCAGTCCTAGCGATTCAACTCCGAACTAATATGAAATGATCAAGGCAGGATGCCATACAACAACTTTGCCGAAGACTCTAAAAGGAAAGATAAGGAAAGGACGGGTGAATTATTGGTTACCCCCTTTAGGAAGCAAGGTACCCCCGGGATTATTCCCTTGAACTACGAAAATACTCGTAAATTGAAAGGTAGTTCATGTAATGATTTTATATTTTCTAGACAACATGGGTCAATGAACTATTAACAAAATCGTGAATTTCAGCAATAAAAAAATGTTAATTTGGAAATGCGGAAGTTTTTTCCGTTTCATGTAAAAATTTCAAAATGTGAGTTAGCTTAGCCAACCATTTGTAAAGGCATCTGTTATTTTAGGTAGTGCAGCTGTTTCGTCAACGCACCGCGCAATTCTCTCCATACTACACGGTTGTACACATCCTAGCTATTCATAAGTGTACGAAAAACGATCAGCGTGAAATCTAAATTGTTCACTCATCCAGTCGTCGATTTAGCCGGGTGTAAAATGTAATTTATTTCATATCGGTTTCCGAAATACGTACACCAGGGCAGTGAAGAGCACTGATATTGAGTGCAATAATATGGAGAAGTGCAATCATTAGTGTTACAAAAATAGTTCTGCTCGTAACTGCAAAATCAATACACTCCACTGATCCACTACTTGGTTTTACCATCATAATCGGCTTGGATGTGGGAGGACGTATCAATTATACAGCGAATCGTTTTCAACCACTAAAATTATGGCACTTGATTGACTTTTAAAAATTTGTCAATAGGAGGAACGGCAATTTTGTTAGCGCAATGATTTCCATAGGCAAACGTTTTCTACTGCGTAAACACAATAAGTTGAGGTAAATGCGGCGACGACTAAAATCGCCGTCGCATTTTTAACCACAATGGAAAAAATGCAGCAAACAAGCGCGGCAATCATTTATCCAGCAAATAATATTGAATTCAGCATTTAATAAATAACTTCAAATTCAAAGCGATGACAAGTAGGGTAGTGAGTCAATTTTGGCAGTATTGGGGAGGTACTTCGTATATTACTAGGTTTACAATCGGTGGAATGTGAACAAATTGATAACAATTCCTAAGAACCAATATGAAAACAAAATTGGCCTTAGATAGTATAATACTTCTACTTGAGCTCAACGAAAACTCTAACCGAATGCCCCAATTATCGCACTACCTTTTGAGCCAATGCGTTCAACGAAAACGGCGGACACTGCTCTAACAAACGGCAAGGGTAAGGAGATACAGATATACCTCGATAGTATGTACACCTACCATGAAAATATTTTGTTTGATTTTGTAAACTTTAACAAAATGGGACAAATTTTATGGAAGTTCTGTACCGACAGGATTTCTGGTGAATGACGAATGAATGGTTCGTGATTCGATTTTCACATACTTGGTTGTGAGTAGACCAGCTACAATCAGGTCCGTAGTGTTCGGTTGGAAAGGTTGGCCGCCATCAAGGGTGCCAGCCTCACGGAGGGACGCTGAAATCATAATATACTTTATAAAATTAGCGAGGATATTTTAAAAGTCAGGGCGATGTGCCATTTCCAGGTACATACTAAAGTATTACGAAAGTCGAACTGAAAAAGAAAGCCAATGTAAGCACCAAAAGGATGCCAAAGTAATGCCGCTAGCTCTAAAGCGTTGAAATCATGATTTACTTTATAAACTAAGCGAGGTTGTGTTCCATTTCCATGTGCGCGCAAAATTCCAAAGTCAAACTTAAATGTTCCAAAGTCAAACTTAAAAAGAATGACCAAGTAAACACCAAAGGGGCGTAAAATTGGTACTCCTTTAAGGGCGCTAGATGACCACGCCAAGACTGTGGTTTCACTTCAAAGTTCGATCAGCGGGCTAGCAACGGGAGCTAAGAAGGAAAAAGACGAAGTCGTATTCCGTATACCGTTGTCTGAAGAAATTTCACCACCGGTGATCTCTCCGCCGGAGTGGCTGACAGCTAAATGGCATCGGTGTCGGGAGAAATACTGCCGTCGAGAAATTCTTAGCACTAGCTAGCAGATAAATAGAAACGAGTAGCGCCAATAAGGATAAGAAACCCCGCGAAGGTGGTTGTAAAGACTGTTAAATCATTAAGGTCGACACCTCCGGATCGTTAATTGGTACACAAGACTCGGCCTCCAGGCCTCGGATTTTTTTTTTGAAAGTTTGAGGGTTTTTATACCTATCTTTTAATTGAAACGGTAAAAAATTAAAACCCTCCCCTTGGGAGTTTTCTGCGCACGAGCCTGTCACAACACGTTACATTTTGCTATACTCCCTTCCCCCTAAAAGCGTTACGTAATTTATGAATTGTCCCTAATCGCCCTCACAAACACGTGGCTTTGCGAAAGCAGTCAATCTGACTGGTTTGATTCGTTACTAATATAATCTCAGGAATCGACCGACTTATTCAATATAGGAACAGAGTCGATGCAGACACATATTGTCAAATTGTTTTGTTCTGTGATGCACAAACATGTATAATAGGGTGAGGCAAAATGAACGTTTTTCATTAAAAAGTTGGAAATTTGAAAGGTAAGTAGGTTTTCTTTGCATTGTCAACCCTAGAGGCCACAGCTTTTCACTGCAGTATTAAACTAATTAAGCAGAAGTGTAGTTCAGGATTTGCCCAACAACTTTGCCGAAGGAAGTATGCTACTAAAATGTTTCGGAACCAAGTTATAACGGTTCAAAGTTCGATGGTTCGAAATAAATAACCAAAATCATTTACTTTGATACCGAAATGAGCAATTGCAGACTATTATTAAGAAAAAGATAATAGAATCTCATCCAACAGTAACAGAATCTTAACCGTCGGATTTTGGGTCGCTTTTACGCCCCTAGCAAACACTAATCTTCACAACTCTCTGAATGTTTACACTCATTTCAACTAAATTTTTTTTTTGCATTTCATCGGAGAAATTCTTTTTTTTCATATAATCTAGAGCTTCTATTGATTTCAATTTGTTCTCTTCTCATTGTTTCATATTTGCATTCTTTGTTTCATCCAGGTTTTTCATTTTTTCTATTTTTTTTCAATTTAATCTTATATTATACTTTTTGGATATTTTGCTTTGTATTTTCTTTTTTATTTCTAGCATTTTTGCTTTTTTTTTCTATTTCTACCATTTTTGTTTTTGCTTTGTGTTTTGTGCTTTTCGTATCTTTCATAATATCTTTCTTTTTATTTGTTACTTTTTCATGCGTTTTTGTTCAATTGATTTCATTGAATTTTGTTTAGATTATTTCACTAAACTTTTGTTTTCTAATATTTTTTGCAATTTTTTATATTTTTTATTAAACTAATTTTAGTATTTCTGTATCAGCCATTTTTCCATATTTTTCATTTCAGGTCTCTCTCATTTGCTTAAAAATATTTTTTTCTATTATTCCCTTTTTACTTTTTCATGTTGTGAATTTTCCTGTTCTCCATTTACCAGTTTTGAAATTTATTCTTTTCTTATGTGTGGATTTCTTCAATATTTTCTTATTTTTCTTTATTTTATGTTCCATTACCTTTAGCATTTTGATTTTTACCCATTTGAACAATGTTGAATTCCATGTTTTCTATTATGTTAATTTTTTCATTGGAATATTTTTCCCATCATTTTATTTTGATTCTTTTGCGTTTTGTGAATGTTTTCTGTTTTCCGATTGATAAAATTTTATATTTTATCACTATTGTTTTATATAAATTTATTATTTAACCCATTTATTTATTTACATTTTCTCTTATTTTTCCCATTTTTCCTAGCATTAACTTTTTTACCCATTTAAACTATTTTGATTTTACATGTTTCCTTTGATCTCAATTTTGTTTATTTTTTTGGTTATTTAGACTTGTTCTTATCTTCTAATTTTCTTTAATCTATTCCGTCCAATTGTTCCCATTTATTTATGAAGGATTCCATGAGAAACCGGCCGACCACCAAAATATAACCATCGTCGATTCGAACGAAACATTGAAGTTTTGTTCGATTCATGAATCTCCAATATTTTCTCTGACAATTGCAATATTTTGATATAAGCGCAATTTTTCAAAATGGAGCAAACATTTGTACGTGCAATAATTTCAATTTTTTTTTGTTCGATTACTGTGTTTTATACAGCAAAACTTTCTGAGAACGAGTTTCAGAGAATGAATATTTATGTGCGAAAAAAACATACATTGAAAAATATGTTGTGTCATTTTTAACAGAAACAAAAATTTTTTTTCTCTTTTTGTATCGTTTCACTTTTCAGTTGGACAATTCATTTTCACTTGGATGATGATATCCTGGTTTGTTTTTTTGTTGTTGTTTTTCTCTATTTAAATTCTACCTCCATTGATTTTTTTTTACTTTTTTCTTGATTTATTACGCCTTAATTTGGCTACTATTTTCACAATTTGTTCAAGGTTTTAATTTGGAGTTTTTCGATAATATTGTATCAAATATATAAAAGAACGACTCGCAAAAATCACTAGAATCAGTTTTCACCCGAAACCAAAACAGTCAGCTACACTATCGAACAATTGAGATGTTGTATTTGGCGATGGTGTGGCGCACCGAGTCTAGGTGATATCATGATAATATTGATAAATCGGCTAATTTCAAAGAGACTAAAAATTTCGATATTTAAAAGGTTTTATGATCAAAATGGCTGGTTAATGACTGGGCAATGCGCAATATAGACCGGTAGTCTGCCACAGTGGTCCTTAGCCCCTTGTCCAGTAACTCCTATCCCTACTTCCCCACGGTACCAGCTGGGGTACGAGTAACCATAGGGAAGATCGGGTAATCAACCCCGGTGGGACCATGATCGTATGTTGACAGGGAAGGGGTGCTCCCAGGGCCGTCGAGAGCCGCGCCGGGCCCCGGGGTTTGAAGTACTGACGGGCCCTATCATAGTCATCTTATTTCAATACCGATTAGAGAAATTATACGGATGCAATTGTTTCAATTAAACTATTTTTTTTATGAAAATTGTTGATTTGACACGATTCAATGCGTTAGCTCAAACATGTAATAGATTTTAAACATATAATAGATGGAAAAAATAAAAATTTATAAAAGAATATTTGTGGCTGGCCATCAGAATGACTTACGTCCGACTTGCCATTGCAATTGGAATCCTTTTTTGCGGCGTTGCCATACAGTCCATATCGCCATCGCTCATGCTCCCTTGACTCACGTTAATGCTACCATCGTTAATGCTGCCCAGAATCAGAGCTTAGAAAAATTGACATCCCTGCGTGAGCTTGAAAGAGAAACAAAATTCAATTCATGCCCGCCGCGATGAATCGAATGTTTGGTTTGTTTCCCTCGTCCTTCGCTTTTTCGGTACAAAGCATTTATGTCCGCATATGTTCGGTTTCAGAAGCAAACTGAACCTTGTTTCTATGCTAGCTCTGAGAGGGATTATCAAGCAAAGTGCACCAGATATAAATTACACAATTCAGCTATGCTCGAAAATGTAAAAGAACTTCTGCCTTCAAACTGTCCACATAATAACAAATGAATGCTTTGGTTGGTGAATGAATTTATATTTCCTGTACACTCAACCATTCTATTCTTCATAAAATTTCAGTCAGTTTGGAAGTGAATGAATGAGGGGAGCGTTGAAACTGAATATTGTTTTCAGCAAATTAATCAGAAATAAGTAAGTAAATGTGAAATTTCGCACCACTGATGCTGGCTTGTTTCTTGTTGTTGGTACATGCTGTTGATTTTGAGGTACTAGATGCAGCTATTGCACTTGTCACTATGACCTGAACGAATTTTCTTTACCGGTTTCTGAACATGGTATAATCGGTTTTGGAATCGCTTGTTACATTTGCGCTGACATTCAGAGGGTGACGATGACTGGGATCCTACAGCGAAGTCTGCTGTTAAAAAGACTGAGACACAGAGTTGTGAGAGAAAGAGTTTCAGCTTTTGGTGAAAACTAATGGGTAGAAAAAGTATCCAGTTAAATTCCCATATTTTTCTTCATAAAATGTGTACACTGGAACCTCCATTTACGAACCAAGCCATGGGTAAAAAAGTTCGCTTTACATTCTTACTAAAATTCATTGTTTGAGCAACATTATCGTTAACCCTAACAATATTGGTATTTCCGAAACGGGCTTGACAAGTACATGATGAAAATTAATATTTGGTACCTTTTTGAAATCCAGGATGGACACTTCCGATTGAACAATAATCTCGATAACCCTAACAATTTGGGAATTGGGGTGGGCGTAGCGTAGTTGGTACATCGATTGCCTTGTACGCAGCGCACCTGGGTTTGAGTCCCGACCCCAGCATATAGGGTTAAAAAAAATTGGGAATTTTTGAAATGGGCTTGACGAGTAAATGATAGAAATGGTAGCTTGGAGCTATTTCTAACGATTTCTGTATAAACTATGAGGGTATTTTTAGCGGATTTGACGAGTAAATGAGCGATGCCCTTTTGGAGGCCAAGATAGTGTCTTCTGGTTGAGAAAAGTTTTCTATAATCATATCATCCGCATCACAAATCACTATATCTATATCTATTCTATGATTATCTTATTTCGAAAATGTCAATATTTTATGTTATACAGATATCTTAACTGGAATTCGCCATCTTGGTTTTCAATATGGCTTCATACATTGATTTTTGTCATCTACTCGTCAACCCCATTCCGAACATATCCAACTTTCATTAGTAACAGTTAGCTAAGAATATGAACAGATGGAGATGGCTTTTGGTCACGGTTTTAGCCAATATTATTTTATTTGGTCTATCGCCTACGTTTCGAAGGTCTACGCCTTCATCTTCAGGGCAAAAAACGGTTACAATAATTTTGCCCTGAAGATGAAGGCGTAGACCTTCGAAACGTAGGCGATAGACCAAATAAAATAATATTGGCTAAAACCGTGACCAAAAGCCATCTCCATCTGTTGAAAACAAAGTGGTCGTTCTTCCAGTTAGCTAAGAATATGTTAAATTGTATACAACTTTGTACTGTACTGTGCGTATTCAAACTTTTTTACGAACGCTTTCAAAAATATTTACGATAAATGAAACAAGAATGGTTCAATTGCACTGTTCAATGAATCTAATAGGGTTACGTTCACGTACTTCAGAAAACCATTGGAACGACTGGAACGTAGTTGATTGTGGTATATTTGCAGTACCAACAGAAACAATAAACTTCAACAATTAAATTAAAATAAATTAAATTCAGTTAAAAATGCGGGCCCCCAAAACAGACCCGGGCCCCAGGGTAGTTGCCCCTCCTGACCCCCCCCCCTCTCGTCGGGCCTGGGTGCTCCTCTTTTCGGAGGGTGAGTCCATCCGAGCGTCTGTTCCCCATGTTAGGGGCGACTCAAAACAGCGTCTGTTCTCCATGTTAGGGGCGGCTGACACGATGGTCCTCCACCGAGACAGGGAGTTGGGGAAGGCCCAACAAGCCGCCCTAGAAAACTAATCGTTACGAACAATGCAGAAGAAATTGAGCACTTCAACGTTGAAGCAGCAGAGGACGAAGGCGGTATGGCAACGGATCTTGGAGCACGCGTAGAAGACGATAGGCAGCCGGCCCCTGATCTCCAAGAAGTCAAGGAGGAGTTCGGTCGGCTGAAAAACAACAAAGCTGCCGGTGTAGATCGACTACCCAGCGAGTAATTAAAATACGGTGGTGAAACACAGGCTAGAGCGCTGCACAGGGTAATCGCCAAAATTTGGGAGGAGGAGATTCTTCCGGAGAAGTGGATGTAGGGTGTCGTTTGCCCTATCTACAGGGTAACAAGTTGGATTGCTGCAACTACCGCGTGATCACACTACTTAGCGCCGCCTACAAGGTCCTCTCCCAAATTCTTTGCCGTCGATTGTCACCATTTTCAAGGTAGTTCGTGGGGCACTAGCAAGCGGGATTCATGGGTTCCTGAGTAACCACCGACCAAATATTCGCGATCTGGCAGGTTCTGCAGAAGTGCCGCGAATACAACGGCCCACACATCATTTGTTCATCGATTTCAAATCAGCGTATGACACAATCGATCGAGACCAGTTATGGCAGATAATTTTTCCGGATAAGCTAACATGATTAGTCAAAGCGACGATGGATCGGGTGATGTGCGTTGTTCGAGTATCAGGGACACTCTCGAGTCCCTTTGAATCTCAAAGAGGGTTACGGCAAGGTGATGGTCTACCGTGCCTGCTGTTCAACGTTGCGTTAGAAGGTGTAATAAGGAGAGCGGGGATAGACACGAGTGGCACGATCTTCAGGAAGTCCGTCCGACGACATTGACATAAGGGTACGGAACTTTGAGGCGATGTCGGAAACGCACATCAGACTGAAAGCTGAAGTCAACAGGATTGGACTTCGATCAACGTTTCGAAGACAAAATGCATGAGATGAAGAGGTTCTAGAGACGACAATGTGAACCTCCCATCCCGAGTTCGGATTGACGGTGACGAAATCGAGATGGTCGACGAATTCGTGTATTTGGGCTCACTGGTAACCGCCGACAATGATATCAGCAGAGAAATTCAGAGACGGATCTTGGCGGGAAATCGTGCCTACTTTGGACTTCGGAGGACGCTCGGGTCGAACAAAATTCGCCACCGCACGAAGTTGATTATTTACAAGACGCTGATTAGACTGGCGGTCCTTTACGGCCCCGAGACCTGGACTATGCTCGTGGAGGACCAACGCGCCCTTGGAGTTTTCGAACGAAAGGTGTTGCGTACCATCTATGGTGGTGTGCAGATGGAAGACGGAACGTGGCGCAGGCGAATGAACCATGAGTTGCATCAGCTGCTGGAAGAACCATCCATCGCGCATACCGCAAAAAATAGGAGGTTTGCGGTGGGCTGGACACGTCGTAAGAATGTCAGACAACGACCCGATGAAGATGATTCTTGAGGGCGATCCTACAGGAACAAGAAGACATACAGCACAGCGAGCACGGTGGGTCGACCAGATAGAGGGCGACCTGCGGACCCTTCGAAGACTGCGAGGCTGGCGACAAGCAGCAGTGGACCGAGTGGAGTGGAGACGGCTTTTGCATACAGCAAGAGACAACAAGGCTCGGTAAGTAAGTAAGTAAGTAAGTAAGTAAGTACGATCAAAATTTGGTGGACTTAAACTTGACGATATTCAATAAATTTTAAAAACCCTAGTTTGCCTGCGTGCAGCATGATGTCGATTTTTTATTTTGTCATTTGCTCTTCAGTTATAACAATGTTGTCGAAGCAAGAGTAGCAACGCTATAACCTGAACCCGCGTTTGCGTATAGCCTGAACCCGAACTACTCGCACGCTAAGTTAAGGACATCAGTAAACGTGACCATATCAATTGTCACCAGCATAATGGCAACAGGAAGGAATAGTAGCGGATATTTTTTTTCTGTACCTGGTTTGAAAAGGGACATTTTCATTGCGACCGGGTCCTTCAACAAGGAAAATTACGTGAAGGAGTGCATGAAAAGATGGGTGGGTAATGTCTGCGACACAACCGGAGAGATGTAGAATGCATAAGGAACACGTTCTTCAAATATGTTGATACTCATTGGAATTTTCGGACAAAAGGTGATTTGGGCGAGGAATATTTCAAATTATTCTTTACAAAAATGATAGTGGTCCTGAAAAGGACCGGTTTTGTTGGCGTTGTTGGCCTTGGTGAGGGAGATGGCTAACGATGAAATTAATTGTTAGCATGAGGAAGTCGCGTAGTACTGGCCAATGGAAGAACAGATAATAATTGATTCCTGAAAATCAATTTTTCTTTATTCATGTAAATTATACATACTTACAAATCTAATAGAAGATTCCTGGTAATATTTCTGAATCATTAGTGCGAACATTGTGTAATTTGGTTAAGTACAATGAAAGTTACAAACTTTCCAAACTCGACCTTCTGTTCCTTCAGAAATATTGAAATGGGGTGTCCATATTAAACCGTTAGTCGTGGTCACAATAAAAAAACCTGTTTTAATCCACCTATAGGTGCAATTGTGCCTTTCTCATTTCTCCAAACTATGATTTAATAACTGGTTCGTACAATATAACATTATGGAAATGTCTTTCATTCTTATTACACTTGGTAAGTATATATAAGAGCACCTTTTAGCATTTATCGAGGTATCGGTTTTAATCGGAGTTTTCTATGTGATCGCACTCCACAACCCGTAACTCCGGAGCTGGAAGTCGGATGGAGATGGAATTTAATATCAGTTTCCGGGGACGCAACACCTTTCATTTGAGACTAAGTTGATCAAATCGTTCTAGCCATTTTCGAAAAACCAATATAACCGTTATTCTGAATTTGGATGCTTCCGGATCCGTCGATGGTGGCCAGTGTGGCCAAAGAGACTTTCAATGACTGTTGGTGACCTAGATCTACAAATTCAACAGTTGTGTTTATATTTTGGAAAAAAATCACCTCACCAATTCATCGCAAAATTCGTTAGAATCGGGATTTGCTGCGTGATCGTACGTATCACCCTGTAATTCAGGAACCAGAACTCGGATCCACACAAAATTCAACAGCAGCTGATGGACCTTTCATTTAAAATCAAGTTTGTCAAAATCGGTTCAGAAAATTCCGAGAAACCGATGTGGACAAATCAACAAATTTTGTTTTGTAACCATACTCTTCAACTCGTAATCCGGAACAAGATGTCGGTTGAAAATGAAATTCAATAGCAACCTATGGGAATATTATACCTTTCATTTGAATCTTAGTTTGTAAAAATCGGTTCAGCCATCTCCAAGAAACCGATGTGGACATTTTGTTAACAAATCCGCACATACACACATACATACATACATGCATACATACATACATACATACATACATACATTCATACATACATACATACATACATACATACATACATACATACATACATACATACATATATACATACATACATACATACATACATACATACATACATACACATATACATACACACAGATATTTTGCGATCTCGGCGAACTGAGTCGAATGTTATATGAGACTCGGCCCTCCGGGCCTCGGTTAGAAAATCGGTTTTTGAAGCAATTGCATAACCTTTCTATATGAGAAAGGCAAAAGAATAATATTTAATTAGCTTAATAAGCATGAGTTTAATGTTATCTTCGTGTGATTATAATTTGGAAAGGTTGGTGGAATGAGTTTGAACGTGTAGGGAATGGGGAGTTAGTAGAGTGGGAGTGGAGGATGCGTCAGAAATCCTTCATCTTATTTCGGTGTACGGGGTGGATGAAGGAAAGGCGGGCGTGAGGGTGGTCCAAGGGGAGGGGAGTGATGAAGGAGGGAGGTGTAAGGGCAAGACGGGGGGGGGGGGGGCGGCGACGCAATACTCAACTGCATATTTTGCCTTCCATTTGAGACTTGGTTTGAGAAAATCGGTTCAGTCATCACCGAAGAACCGATTTGACTTTAATTGTGGAATATGCCCGGAATTCCGGACTTCCGGAATCGTCGATAGTGGACAATATATTCAAAGAATGTTTGATTGGCAATCAGTGATCTAGATCTGCGATTAGAAGTTATTTGGTGACCATTTCAATAGTTTTCAGCCTCTGAGGTATTACGATTGTACCGATTTATATGGGAAATTCCAGTGTATCCTTACTAACACCCCTGTAACTTCGGAAGCAAGAGTCAGAACCGAATGAAATTCAGCAGCAGTCAATGGCATTACTGTATCTTTCATTTGAAATCAAGTTTGTAAAAATCGGTAGAGAATTTGTTGGGGAATGGGTGTGATATTAGCTTAGGAACTTGGCGGGTTCCCCGGGGGCGTCATGAACCGTCATAGGTGGCCAATGTGGTCAAGGCTACTTTGATTGATCATTAGTGATCCAGACCCGCAAACTAGAGTAATGTTACATCAATTTTAATATCATACTATGTTGCGTTTCGGCTTCGCCTCATCAGAAACCGACACTAACGTATTGTCGGAATAGATTAGCGCCGGCTTGACGCAAATCCCTTAAAACTAAAACACACTATGTGTTTCAATCAAACGACTGATCAAACGTGATGTCCCGTTAGAGCAGAAGTTCTGTTTATGCCGATGAGACACAAGTGAAGCCGAAACTTGTCTTGGCTTAGCAGGCCTATGCGAAAGCACTATGCTATATTTCACCCTAAGGAGGAAAATTTGGTAAAAACCAAAATTTCTCACTAGGGTGAAAATTTGTTGGTATAAACCAGTCTTTGTACAGGAGGGCACAAATCCTTATTTCATACTATGTTGCGTTTCGGCTTCGCCTCATCAGAAACCGACACTAACGTATTGTCGGAATAGATTAGCGCCGGCTTGACGCAAATCCCTTAAAACTAAAACACACTATGTGTTTCAATCAAACGACTGATCAAACGTGATGTCCCGTTAGAGCAGAAGTTCTGTTTATGCCGATGAGACACAAGTGAAGCCGAAACTTGTCTTGGCTTAGCAGGCCTATGCGAAAGCACTATGCTATATTTCACCCTAAGGAGGAAAATTTGGTAAAAACCAAAATTTCTCACTAGGGTGAAAATTTGTTGGTATAAACCAGTCTTTGTACAGGAGGGCACAAATCCTTATTTCATACTATGTTGCGTTTCGGCTTCGCCTCATCAGAAACCGACACTTTCGCATAGGCCTGCTAAGCCAAGACAAGTTTCGGCTTCACTTGTGTCTCATCGGCATAAACAGAACTTCTGCTCGAACGGGACATCACGTTTGATCAGTCGTTTGATTGAAACACATAGTGTGTTTTAGTTTTAAGGGATTTGCGTCAAGCCGGCGCTAATCTATTCCGACAATACGTTAGTGTCGGTTTCTGAAGAGGCGAAGCCGAAACGCAACATAGTATGAAATAAGGATTTGTGCCCTCCTGTACAAAGACTGGTTTATACCAACAAATTTTCACCCTAGTGAGAAATTTTGGTTTTTACCAAATTTTCCTCCTTAGGGTGAAATATAGCATAGTGCTTTCGCATAGGCCTGCTAAGCCAAGACAAGTTTCGGCTTCACTTGTGTCTCATCGGCATAAACAGAACTTCTGCTCTAACGGGACATCACGTTTGATCAGTCGTTTGATTGAAACACATAGTGTGTTTTAGTTTTAAGGGATTTGCGTCAAGCCGGCGCTAATCTATTCCGACAATACGTTAGTGTCGGTTTCTGATGAGGCGAAGCCGAAACGCAACATAGTATGAAATAAGGATTTGTGCCCTCCTGTACAAAGATTGGTTTATACCAACAAATTTTCACCCTAGTGAGAAATTTTGGTTTTTACCAAATTTTCCTCCTTAGGGTGAAATATAGCATAATTTTAATATGTTTTACATCATTTGAACATCATGGTGGTACCAGTTTATATGGGAATTTGCCGTGTGACCGCACTCTTCAACCCGTAACTCCGGAACCGGAAGTCGGATCAACTAAAAATTCAATAGCAGCTTATGGGAGCGTTATACCTTTCAGATGAAACTAAGTTTGCGAAAATCGGTTCAGCCATCTCTGAGAAAATTGTGTGAGTTTAAATGACACACACACATACACACACATACACACACATACATACACATACAGACATTTGCCGATCTCGACGAACTGAATCGAATGGTGTATGACACTCGGCCCTCCGGGCCTCGGTTAAAAAGTCGATTTTTACAGTGATTGCATAGCCTTTCTTTATATGAGAAAGGCAAAAAGATGGGTGGGTAATGTCGGTCACATAACCGGAGCGTCGTGATTTCAATTCGAGACGTTAATTTAAATCTAATAATATTCAACAGAATCACGTTTGAATGGGAAATTTTCAAATAATTCTCTATGGAAATAATGGTGGTTCTGAAAAGAACCTTTGGTATCGGCGTTGGTGTTGATGGTGATGTGCTGGATCGTTGGATATATTTGGCATGATAGTTACGTGCCTGGCGAACTGTTTTGTAGCCTCGAACAAAACGACAAGACTGGCTTCTTCGGGTACCATTACGGCTGAACTTTATAAGCTTAGCTCGACTTTGAAATCCTGCACAATCTCACGAATCAGACACTGGTAGGGCCATTTTGTTTGCTACTAGCACGGAGCTGCACAAAAAAATCATTTAATGCAGTTAGTTCACAGAGGCTGCCAAAAAGCTCGAATAGAAGCATGCGACTTCAACATTTCTCTTAAACACATGCAACAACACATTCGTTTTGGTAATACTGATAATAACAGTAGAAAGGAATGGAAAAGCAGTGCACGAAACGAGCGAGAGGATAATTTAAATTTTTGTTCCGTGTGCAAGCTACTTCTTTCCACACAACGTATTATGTTGATTGTTGAAAATTTGTTACACATCTTAAAATGAAAGTTTCAGTTTAACTCTCACTAGAACACAATTGATTGATCCTGAAAAGAACCGTTGCTTTTATTGTAATTTACGCCCACTCCCAGCAGACACTGTGAGCCAGTTTGATTTCTTTTACGAGAAAGTTACGTACTTGGCGCACTATTTTGTATCCTTAAACAAACCGACCAAGTAGGCATCACTGGCTTCATTACGGCTGAGTTTTGTAAGCGTAGCTCGACTTTGAAGTAATACACAACCTTACGAACCAGACGCTGGAATGTTAGCCAGCGGATTAGTTGCTCCGTTACCCTTTATTTGGGGCGAAATACTGGCATGGCGACAGTTCCTGATCGGTAATTGGTTGCGATGGGCCACCAGTAGCTGGGGCACTTTTGCGGACCGTCATCATTGCCAACTGCTTTCCTCCGGTGGACTGGCTGCTTGCTAGTGCTTGAACGAATACGAATGATGAGAAAAACCGACCGACCAATATTCATATATGAAAACACGAGAAAGCACTACTATCGCTCTCTCGCTCGTTTTCGTGCCATTCATGTGCCTTTCCTTTCCGTTCGGTTACCAATACTAGTATAACCAAAACGAATATTCTGTCTTTCCATCGCCTTCAATCAGAGAAGAGAAGTACCACTTCGAACAAAAAAAAATTACAAAAGTTCTCACAAAAGCGAATCCGATTTGTTGCTGGTTTTCCTTGCTTTGATTTGAGAGTGCACCCGTATGACGTTTCAACTAGTATAACTTTTGAGACTGGCTCGTATAAATCGTTGCAGGCGGTAAGGTCGAGCTTCGCTAAAGCGTACAGTAAATAACAGAAAATGTATTATTGCGTTTCGTATCATAGATTTTACTTTTCTGATTGATTTTATGCTTATTGCTGTATGTAATCATTGAACGCTCGTTTTCTAAAACGCAATTAGGGTAGAAGTATCATTCTTCGCCCCCTCCCTAATTTTCGCCCCCCTTGCAGAACAATTACAAATAATTCTATCTGCTTTACGATCTGGAACTCCGCTTTCGACTATTACTGAAAAACAAACTAAGTCGAATAAAATGTGAAAACTGCCCTATTTTCAACAAAAATATTTCATAACGTATTTTTAATCGAAAAAAAAGTAGTACCTGTAGAGCACTTATTTTCCTGAAAACTAAAAATGGTGACAATTTTTTATCGCGGGGAAAGTTATATAAATTTTGTGAGTAAGCGTTGGAATATTCAATAGTAATGTTTTTGAGCATTGCAGGAATGCATGTCAACGCACATCCGCGATTATTAACTTTCTGTAATTAAGTTTGAACAATTTTAAAAAGTGGCGAAAATTAACGCAAGATGAAACTCAATTCTAATCTTCGCCCCTGGCGAAATCCCATATAGCGTTCTTTTCTTCGTATGGGTTTCTATCTTCGCCCCGTTCCACAGTGGTCACAAAGTAGACTATTGATTTTAGTTATGTGATGTCTTTGAGGAAATTTCTTGAAATAAAACGCTCTTTCTTTCAATCGCATCGGATCGTTGACTAATCCCCATAATAGTTAGTTACCAAATTTATTTTCTTCAATAATTCAGATAGAAAAATACTCACTTCAATTAAGTTGTAGAAAAACTTATCAGGAAGATTTCTTTCGGAAACTCTTGGTTTTCGAGATACAGGGCGTTGTTTGTGAAAGGCCCCTCAAAAACAATTTTTTCACCATAACTTCTATTATGGAGCTTCAAGCGATTTCTGATGTTCTAGAAAGTAATATAGACGGCTGAAATAGACAATTTTCTAAAATACCATAACCTGTTTTCGCTTCGCTTTCCGCTATTTACAGAGCTATTCACTATTTCTAAGGTCAACATCTCTAAACGGAGTAAAAACGGATAAACTACTTGGTAACTAAACGAAAGTACCTTTTTTATATACTGGAAAAATAAGAGCGCCCCAAGACTTCTCTCTCTCTATTCAGTTGCAGTGAAGATAATCAGATTCTGCAATCTATCTTTGAATCCAGCGCAGTTGTTTTCGATTTCTAAAATATGTTATTAACAATTCAATTAAACTATATCAATAATAATTAGAAAACCTTTTACAAACGTAATGTTTGATGTTTTACGAATGTATATTCATGATATGCGGATTCTAAACAGCACCGAGCAGGTTTCTAGGCTTTCTCTGTAAGGAAGACAAAACCTATCAAAATACAACCTCTCCATTCATTTTTTAATAGTTTATAGAGAAACAAGCCAAAAATTAATTCGTTTGGAAAGTCTTAATGAAAACAAATACAACGTAGTTTCTGTCTGTGATTAAGCGGTTTTATATATTGAGGTGCAGGACAAAAGGGAAAAATTTGAAATTTTATGAAGGTATGTAGCCATATTTATATCAAATACTTATTATATCATTCGTTTTCGAGCTCTCCATCGAGACAGAGGTTGTTTTTTCTAGTCCGTAGTGCTGTGTGAGGCGATAAAGAATAGTTTTAATCCGCATTCAAGGTTATTTTGCCAGTTCGGTTCGGTCCTCAGTCTTTTGTTCGCGTGTGAGGATTAAACAATAGCCAGCTGTATAAGCTGGATCGGTTCGTCGTTGGACACCAGTTTAAAGCTAAGTGGTTTTTGTCTTTTGTAACACATTTATTGCTTTCTTCCGTCTGCGCGGGCGCTGACCCCGTGCGTTGACGTTTTCTATGGTTCCCTCTCCGGATGGTCAAATGGAAGTTGAATCGGGTTCAACTTCTAAGGCTCCCCCCCGGCCCAAATGCTATCCAGAACTCTCAACTGGTCCATTTGTGGTCTTCTTTCGGCCCAAGACTAAATCACTGAATCTTCTTCAGATTTCTAGAGACCTGACGGAACGGTTCTCGGCTGTGACCGAAATTTCAAAGGTCCGCTCGGACAAGATAAGGGTGTTGCTAGCCAACTCAAAGCAGGCTAACGATATTGCTTGCTGTGAGCACTTTACGCGGGATTATAACGTGTATATTCCGGCTGTAAGAGTACAATCCGAAGGCGTCGTAACCGATGAGAGTTTGACGTGCGAGGATCTGCTGAAGTACGGGGTTGGCCGATTCAGAGACCGCTTACTTCAGCCAGTTAAAATACTTGAGTGCAAACGTTTGCACTCAGTAGTAGTTGCGGGGGATGGTTCAAAAACGTACCCCCAATCAAACTCTTATCGGGTGACCTTCGCTGGTACCGCTTTGCCAAATTTCGTCCTCTTGCACAAGGTTCGTCTGCCTGTGCGTCTGTTTGTGCCGCGGGTCATGAATTGCACAAAGTGTAAACAACTGGGTCACACAGCCACCCATTGTAGCAATAAGGCCCGCTGTGGAAAATGCGGGGAGAATCATCTAGATGATTCGTGCAGTAGGCAAGCCGAAAAGTGTCCTTACTGTGCGGAGAGTCTGCATGATATCTCGGCATGTCCCGCGTACAAACTACGCGGGGATAAACTGAAACGTTCCCTTGCGGGACGATCCAAACATTCTTTCGCAGAAATGTTAAAGAATGCTACGCCACCATCCTCAGCAAACATCTATACTCACTTGCCTCCTGACGAGGGCGAGGCTGGTAACCCACAAGAGGGAACATCTACTAGGGTGCCTAGAATTTATAGGAAGAGGAGGAACACTTCCTCTCGTAAAGTTCCTTGTAAAGGCCAGAAGGTGTCCCTTGAGGGGGCTCCGAAAGTCACATCTATTGGAAGTGTTGCAACCAAACCGAAGCAATTAGCTCCTGGTCTCGGAGGATTAAGCTCAGAGAAGGAGTTCCCAGCACTTCCAGGAACATCAAAAATCCCAAGTGTTCCTTTGTTTCAGTTCGAGAGTAATCACAGCACTGGAATTATAAAACTCTCGGACATAGTGGACTGGATAATAAAAACTTTCAATATTACTGATCCTATTAAAAGTCTTATGTTAGCTTTTCTCCCTACAGTGAGAACATTTTTGAAGCAGTTGACTGCTAAATGGCCCCTCCTCTCAGCGATTGTATCCTTCGATGGCTAACTCATCGAACGAGGTCACGGATTTGATCACTGTTCTACAGTGGAATTGCAGAAGTATCATCCCGAAAATCGATTCCTTCAAAATTTTAATAAATAATTTGAGTTGCGATGCATTTGCATTATGTGAAACTTGGTTAACTTCCGACATAGAACTCAACTTCCACGACTTTAATATTATTCGCCTGGATCGAGACACCCCCTATGGAGGAGTGCTTTTGGGGATCAAAAAGTGCTATTCCTTCTACAGAATTAACCTTCCCTCGATAACAGGTATTGAAGTTGTCGCTTGTCAAGTAACAACCAAAGGCAAAAGCCTTTGCATAGCTTCCATATATATTCCCCCCAACACCGCGGTTGGGCACCGACGGCTACAAGACATCTTAGAATCCCTGCCAGCACCGCGACTAGTTTTAGGAGACTTTAACTCTCACGGTACAGCATGGGGTTGCCTCTATGATGATAACCGGTCTTCCTTAATTCAGGATCTTTGCGATAACTTCAATTTGACAATTTTAAACACGGGTGAAATGACACGGATTCCTGCTCCTCCAGCGCGCCCGAGCGCCTTAGACTTGTCCCTTTGCTCAACATCGCTGCGGTTAAATTGCACGTGGAAGGTAATTCCTGATCCCCACGGCAGCGACCATCTGCCGATTATAGTCTCAATCAATAACGGTTCAAGGCCATTGAAATCAATCAATATTTCGTATGACCTCACACGAAATATCGATTGGAAGAGCTATGCTGCCGCGATATCCGACAACATCGAATCTACCCAAGAACTTCCTCCGGAGGAAGAGTACAGCTTTTTGGCTGGCTTGATTCTCGACAGCGCGAATCAAGCTCAGACTAGGCCAGTACCCGGCGCGAACATACAAAAACGTTCTCCCAATCCCTGGTGGGATAAAGAGTGCTCAGACGTGTACGCAGAGAAGGCCGCCGCGTTTAAGACCTTCCGGAACGACGGGTTACCCGCCAGTTTTCGACAGTACGCGACGTTAGACAAGCGAATGAAGAGTTTGATGAAAGCCAAAAAACGCGGTTATTGGCGCCGGTTCGTCGACGGATTAACGAGAGAAACATCGATGAGCACTCTTTGGGGAACAGCCCGACGTATGCGAAATCGAAACAGTACTAATGAGAGCGTGGAATATTCAAACCGTTGGATATTCGATTTCGCCAAGAAGGTTTGTCCGGATTCCGCCCCGGCACAGAAGATTTACCGCGCCGCGTCTCCTCACGATAGCGCGAACGAAACACCTTTTTCGATGGTGGAGTTCTCACTTGCTCTCTTGTCGTGTAACAATAAAGCTCCGGGGCCAGACAGAATCAAATTCAACTTGTTGAAGAATCTGCCTGACTCTGCCAAGAGACGCTTGTTGAACTTATTTAATAAGTTTCTCGAGGCTAACATTGTCCCACTCGATTGGAGACAAGTGAAGGTCATCGCCATCCAAAAACCAGGAAAACCAGCCTCCGACCACAATTCGTACCGTCCGATCGCAATGCTATCCTGTATCCGGAAGTTGTTCGAGAAAATGATCCTATCCCGCCTCGACAATTGGGTCGAAGCAAATGGCTTACTGTCAGATACACAATTTGGCTTTCGCAAAGGCAAAGGGACGAACGATTGTCTTGCGTTGCTCTCAACTGAAATTCAAA
Organism: Topomyia yanbarensis; assembly: GCF_030247195.1. Classification (NCBI taxonomy): domain Eukaryota; kingdom Metazoa; phylum Arthropoda; class Insecta; order Diptera; family Culicidae; genus Topomyia; species Topomyia yanbarensis. The sequence continues at coordinate 154,929,065 of NC_080671.1, forward strand.
TGGCCTATGCTAGCAAAGAGCAGATGGCATCAGTGTTCCTAGATATTAAGGGGGCTTTTGATTCAGTTTCGATCAACATTCTTTCAGAGAAGCTGCACCAGCATGGTCTTTCAGCGACTTTAAACAACTTTTTACTAAACTTGTTGTCGGAAAAGCACATGCATTTTTCGCATGGTGACTTATCGACATTACGATTTAGCTACATGGGCCTTCCCCAGGGCTCATGTCTAAGCCCCCTTTTATACAATTTCTATGTCAACGACATTGATGAATGTCTTGACAATTCCTGCACGTTAAGGCAACTTGCAGACGATGGCATGGTGTCTGTTACGGGACCCAAAGCTGTCGATCTACAAGGACCATTACAGAATACCCTGGACAATTTGTCTGCTTGGGCTATTAAGCTGGGTATCGAGTTCTCCACGGAGAAAACTGAGCTAGTTGTATTTTCAAGGAAGCGTGAACCAGCACAACTACAGCTTCTATTAATGGGTCAAACTATCGCTCAGGTCTTCACAGTAAAATATCTAGGGGTCTGGTTCGACTCGAAAGGTACTTGGGGATGCCATATTCGGTATCTGAAACAAAAATGCCAGCAAAGGATCAACTTTCTTCGTACAATAACCGGAACATGGTGGGGTGCCCACCCAGGAGACCTAATTAGGTTGTATCAAACAACGATACTATCGGTAATGGAATACGGATGCTTCTGCTTTCGCTCCGCCGCGAACATACATTTCATCAAACTCGAAAGAATTCAGTATCGTTGTTTGCGTATCGCCTTAGGGTGCATGCAGTCGACCCATACGATGAGTCTCGAAGTGCTGTCGGGCGTTCTCCCGTTGAAAAATCGATTTTGGGAACTCTCATATCGATTGCTCATTCGATGCGATATCTTGAACCCGGTCGTGATTGAAAATTTCGAAAGGCTTGTTGAGCTCAATTCTCAGACCCGTTTCATGTCCCTGTACTTTGACTACATGGCGCAGAATATTAACCCTTCTTCTTACAATCCCAACCGTGTGCATTTCATAAATACTTCTGAATCTACTGTTTTCTTCGACACATCCATGAAAGACGAGATTAGTGGAATTCCGGACCACATACGCCCACAAGTGGTTCCAAACATTTTTTATAATAAATTCCGAGAAGTCGACTGTTCTAAGATGTTTTATACTGACGGATCAAACCTCGAAGGATCCACTGGCTTCGGTATTTTCAATCAAAAGTTCATCGCCTCCTACAAACTTAGTGACCCTGCTTCAGTTTACGCCGCAGAACTAGCTGCCATTCAGTATACCCTTGGAGTCATTGAAACATTACCCGCAGACCATTACTTCATCGTTTCGGATAGCCTCAGTTCCATTGACGCTATTCGCTCGATGAAACAAGGCAAGCACTCCTCGTATTTTTTGGGGAAAATACGGGAGCTACTGAGTGCTTTATCTGACAACTCTTTCCAGATTACCTTGGTATGGGTCCCTTCTCATTGCTCCATTCCGGGCAATGAGAAGGCAGACTCCTTAGCTAAGGTGGGTGCCTTAGAAGGAGACGTTTACGAAAGACCAATTTGCTTCAGCGAATTTTTCAGTATTACTCATCAGAGAACCCTCGAAAGTTGGCAAACTTCGTGGAGCAGTGGAGAGCTGGGAAGGTGGCTACATTCGATAATCCCTAAGGTATCGACGAAACCTTGGTTCAAGGGGATGGATGTGGGTCGTGACTTCATTCGTGTGATGTCCCGACTCATGGCAAACCATTACACGCTGGATGCACATCTCCGGCGTATTGGGCTCGTGGATAGTGGTATCTGCGCTTGTGGCGACGGCTATCACGACATCGAGCACATTGTCTGGGCGTGCACCGAGTACAGTTCCGCTAGGTCTCGGCTAATGGATACCCTGCGGGCCCGAGGAAGACCAACCAACGTACCGGTTCGAGATGTGCTGGCAAGCCGCGACGTTCTCTATATGTCCCTTATATACACCTTTGTGAAAACCATCAATATACAAGTCTAACTGCCCCTTGTTATCTCCTTATCATTCTCAGAACGCTCTTCCACCTGTATCAAACCATCTGTATCGAATGAGCCAACAAACACGGGACCTACGGCACGAACATAACACGCTTAACTCGAAATGTAGCCGATCCACATCTGAGCCGTACTACGAAATCGTCTGGAAAAACCCCTGCCATCTTGAGGAGGACCACCCGGCGTCCCAGTACATGATTCCCCTGATGAAGGCCACCCGAGTTTGTAATCCATCCGTTGATCTCACGATGCCTGAAACTGAAATAATTTTCTCTCCCTGCCATCTTTGTCTACCCTCCCTCCCCTGACTCTTATACCCAGAAGTAACACCCCTACCCCCCCCCCCCCCCCAATATCATCACGAAGCATTTAGCTCTTCTTGTCTCTTCTAGTTTTAACTATTATATTATATAATCTCGTTGAAATTGCCCAACTCTACTACCCACAAAAATAACTATAATTACGAATCTTTACAAAATTCAATCATGCCCTCTAGTTATGCCTAGTTTTAAGTTAGTCGTAAAAAATTGTCCCCCTTAATTAAACATTATTTGCTCCAATAATCTCACTGATAAAAATGTCAAACCATATTGCCACAAAAACTAAATGACCCCCCTAATCTTACGAAAACAATATTATCCCCTTGTGTAGATATATAAGATAGCTATAAAATCGCATTAGTTTCATTTTAAAAAAAATCAATATGTAATCCCCTAGTTTTAAGCAATTTAAAATGTAAAACAAAACAAAATTGGCACCTTTAAGCTAACGCAACGTGCCTTATCAAATAAACGATTTGAATAAAAAAAAAAATACTTATTATACGTCTAGCGTAGTACAATGTCTATTTTGCAAAACCCACTTGTGAACATGAATAAATATTAATAGGGTGGGTGCTCCTATAGTTGAGGTGCACCAATAGTTTCAGTAGTGGGTTATACGCCTAAGGTACCAACCATCAACAATTTTTTTTATCGATTCATCGCACTAAAATCGCACAATAAAACTGGTATCCTTGAAATTTGCTCAAAAAACTTTTAAAAAATTGATGTTCTTTGAATTTTGAATAGGTGCTCCCTTGCACCTGTAGTTGACATAGTGTACCTATAGTTGTGAGTTCCATAAGACAACAATAGGACCAGAATTTAGCGATTGCACCACTATTGGTACATGTGTTCCTATAGTGGTACAAGCGGTTTTGAATACATAAATTGGTTATTAAACAATCTTTATATTTTTCCTATTTTTTTTTAATGTATTAACATTGCCCAAAGGTCTATTCATCGATTTTTAGCAAATGTTTTCTTTGAGTATGCGACTATTGGTACATCCACCCTAATTGTCGAAGTTATAACCATTTCCACAAAAGCGCGTTTTCTCTAAGAGATTTGCCGTGACTACGATTGCTGTATAACAGCTTAATTGAAAACATAAAAACAAAAAAAATCATAAGTACAGGCACTGGTGGTGTCCTTGAACTATGCATTGTAATTTTTTTATTTTTTCAAAAAATTCACTATTTTTCTATTATCACTGAGATTTTTTTAAGAAATTCATAACATTGATATGAAAATTTTGACGAAAAAATGGAATCATTCAAGGACACGACAGTTAAATTACAAACAATTTAAAAAAAGAAATTTGACATCGGTTGAAAACATTTTCGGCAATCATAGTCACAGCAAAGGCGTTTTTGGAAAAACATTATTTCGAGATAATCACGTGCAAAGTTTCTAGTATATACCCGGGTCCTCATTAGGGAATAGTGAAATACGCTATAATGTTGGTTCTACTGCTTGGAAATTTATAATAATTTGGAAAAGCATTCTTAAGAACTTATACTGCCGCTCTACGTATAATTGTCTCAAGTGTATTGGGTATTCCATTGCACATGGAGTAGTTTTGTGTATAACGATAAGAAAGACAAAAGAATAGTTATTGTTTCGATTTTTGTATCTACTGTATATCCTTTTAATTTAAGTGAGCATCTGTAGTCATTTTGGGCATATTCGAAATATTTGAAAGAAATTGAAATTCTTGCTCCAAGTCAGCTACCAAAAAATATATCTGTTTCATTCATGATTTACATAAAGAATATCAGTTGATAATTCCAAAATGATTTTTAAAAGATATGCTTGACATATTAATTGATGCATCTGCTGCAAAACCGGAAGCAAATAAATTTTTAATCCTGTGCAGTTACGAAAATGTAGTGAGAAGCCTTGGAGTGTCTTGATTTTTCTAGCATTTAGAGTATTTTTCTAGTAATGCTATTTAGTTATCGAATGGTTTGTTCGTTTTTGCACGTTGCTATTCTCATTAGTTGTCGCGTACATCGCCTTCCTAGTTCGCGCGAAATATCAAGAACACTCTTATGGCGTTTTCGCTTTTTTCTTGGTGCTACACCGGTGTAGTGCAAAGAAAGAGATAGACTGATTACACCCAAGTTTGAATGAGTGTAGCACCGACTACACCGGTGTCAAAAATGAATATGCCGTTAGTAGTCCATGCTCTTCGTGCATCCACACTCGCGTGTGCTCTTCAACGCACTTCTCGCTTGCGAGATAACAAAGCACACGAGACTTTGCGAGACAAGCTTCCTGGATATGCCCTACATACTAGATGAAAGCTTGGGTTTCTCGCGAGCATTCCCGCTCGAGATTTTGCTTCACCCGGGCGCGAACGATGAAGAGCGCTAGGCATGCTCTGCCCATGATCGCAAATCAGTCCCATAAAGATAGGAAATCCCATAGAAAACGGGACAAATATGCGATTATGGTCAGTGCTATTCGTACACGCTAGCGAACGAACGGACTTGGAGTGCTTCTCGATCGTTGCGCAACACAACACAACATAACAAGACTATAAATACAAGAGTTTGTAAGTTAACGTATTATTTGTCTGATAGTTAGTTTTTGAAAATATAATCTGGATTTGTCTAATCTTTTCTCTATTACCAATTCTGTGATATTGTAGCATGATAGAAGTCGTGAAATTGTGCGTGGGCGCACGGGGGCGAAGAATAAAGCAAGAGGGGGGCGAAGATTAAATTTAGGGGGACGAAAATTGAAACACATCTTGATTTAGAATATTGTTATTTTTTCGTTAATTTAATGTTTTAAATCACTTTTATACAGGATTATTGGATACTATATGATACGTGATGAGAATGATAAAATAAAATTAGTTAGAGCAATTCAAAATTGTTGAAATTTAAAGTTTTTCCGCAAACAAATGTTTTAGGGGGGCGAATTATAGTACATTTACCCTATCTGTTATTTTTGCGGGGCGTCCGGAGAATCATCTAGTTTCAACGGAATGTTCTCTGATTACCTGGTCCGCTTTTATTAATTTTACATTTTTTTTCTTTTATTTATTTTTTTTTCCTTTTTTATTTCGACTATGTTAGTCACATTTTCTTTTTTTTTTACGTTTTAACGACATTCAATTAGCTAGAGATTACTGGGTAGGGAAAGTTATGAAAATGCCGGTTGTCACGGTAAAGATAGATACGTCTACCTTTATCAAGGACACATGATAGTGAACTCGGGTGATTCGTAGTTATTCTGCCTAAGCTCGACCCTCATTATCAGAAGGCAAAAATTAAGCCCGCACGATATTAAGCCTGTTCTAATGACCCTGCCACTTCTAGTTTTCCGATCTGTTTACTTCACATCCTTGCTCTCACTTGAGTACTATGGCTCTAAGTTTCATAACTTTCCCTACCCAGTAATCTCTAGCTAATTGAATGTCGTTAAAACGTAAAAAAAAAAGAAAATGTGACTAACATAGTCGAAATAAAAAAGGAAAAAAGAAAAAGAAACTGATGGGAATCCATCGGCAGCGGTGGGTAGCCGCTGTAGACACAGTCATTGCCTTACACAACGTAGCAAACCCGCCACGACTGTAAGAACAGTGACAATAGTCTAATAAAAATCTATCCCGGCATTCAAAAGGCATACAGAGATGAACAGCAGCAATCATCATTCAGATTGATGCTAATCGTCGACAGGTTTTCAGTGGTGATCTTGCGTGGCTTAATTTTTGCCGGTTGTCACGGTAAAGATAGATACGTCTACCTTTATCAAGGACACATGATAGTGAACTCGGGTGATTCGTAGTTATTCTGCCTAAGCTCGACCCTCATTATCAGAAGGCAAAAATTAAGCCCGCACGATATTAAGCCTGTTCTAATGACCCTGCCACTTCTAGTTTTCCGATCTGTTTACTTCACATCCTTGCTCTCACTTGAGTACTATGGCTCTAAGTTTCATAACTTTCCCTACCCAGTAATCTCTAGCTAATTGAATGTCGTTAAAACGTAAAAAAAAATTAATTTTACATATTGAAAAGTAACTCGTAAGGAACCTTTGCTAAGCAGCACATGATTGCAGAGCCCTCTTTCTAACTAGTGGAACGTGATCTTCCGCATGGGTGGTGGATTTTTCCATTTGTCATGAATATTACTTGTGATAATTAAGCTGAAGAAGTAAACTTTTTTTTTTGAATTCCAATCCAATGCAGTGACAGCTAATGTGAGTACTTGAGGTCACAAGAGCACTTAGCACATATTAGGGAATCCAATGGAAGATTTTGTCGTGATAATTCAATTTAGTAAAAAAAATATTTGTAATTTTTCGAACAAAAAAATAAAAGATAAAACGTCAGCTGCATCGAAAAAATTTGAAAACAGCATATGGCTTAATGACCCAATGAACGTATACAATCTCACCATCGTCGGTCTTAACAGCAGTTGTTTTCTCTAACAGTTTAACTATTTTTAAATTTATTTTAGAAAAAATCTTTAACTTGGCTGCTGAGTAACTGATTAATAATAGATTCTCGGTACGCAGATCTGAAAAGTGTGTAGCAGCGATGCCACAAGTACATATTTATCTAGAAAGGTACAGATTTTTCGAGTATTTTTGGTACAAATTCTGTACGATACGGATAACATATATTTGTAAAAAAGTACAGTTTGGTGCAGATTTTTTTTAACACGACAGGTAAAATAATTTAACACTGCACGGTCAAATAAAACAACCTCGAGAATAAGTTCTTTTAACTTACTTTTGTGTTGTGCGTCGCTTTCGCACTTATTAGTGTTGTCAAAAACAAAACGAGAGATTCGACTCAGTCAAGGTCTTCCGTGGAGGAAGGTACTTTTGAGTTGTTTGGGGTATACTCAAAATTAGGTAAATTCAACTTAAATTTGAGTATAAAAACCTATCAATGAGTTATATTTTTTGCCGTGGTTAAATGGAAACTACCTTCAACACGGTTTACCTAATTTTACCTTCCTTCACGATACCCCGAGTCAAAAAAAACTCAATTTTAGGTAGTTTTTCGTTGGCGTGTGCGATGCATACCAGTAAACAGGTTATAAATGTTGAGTTAGACCGCTGATAGAGTGATGGCGAGAAACTGAGCTGGAGCTAGCACTGACATTAGGATGCGGGATTTGAGAAACTTGCTTGCAGCAAATCAAAGGATTGATGTCAAAATAGGTTTGTTACAGTACTAGGAGAAACTGGAAGTACTTCTTCTCCTTTTCTACTTCTAGTAGCTTTAAAAATTAGCAAGTTTTTTTTGTGTCGGCGTCAGCGGTAAAACATGATGATGAGTTATGTTCTACCATAGACCATGCGGTAGACTTGGGTGCAACGCCCAACTCCTACTCTGCAGAAGGCAAAGAATTCTTCACATTTCCTTTCGATCATGCCCTGCCTAGTTCTAGTTTTTCTAAAGGTAATTTTCGTGAAACATTCATATCATGTGAGAACGAAAACACATTAAGGATATTCATTACAATACATTAGAAGAGAGTCAATTACGGTTTTGAACAGAACATTTCATTTTAAAAAATTTCCCTTTTGCTCATCATACCGAAAGGAAACTTAAGAAATGATTTTAAAACCATGGCGGACAATGACAGCCAACTGAAGCTAATGCTAATAGCATTAGTACTGCAGAAACGAGCTGTCAATTTATGCACAGTAATAGCACTATATTTCTCCTTTTCTGGCATAATACCAGCATAATATCAGGCTTTACGGCTCTTCAAGACAGCATTATATGTGGATCTAAAGCAGATATTAGGCTACGTTATAATGCTTATGGGTTACTTGGGTGGTACTGACAGTAGGATGCGAGATGCCAGAAACCTGCTTGCAGCATATCAAATGGAACCTGTCAGTGTAAAAGCAGGTAGCCGGTGCAGATCCGCTCGGCTTTCACTCTGACAGCATCCCTTTGGTTTGCAGCAAGCAGGTTTTTCGCATTCTAATGTCAGCCCTAGCCCCGGCTTAGCTTCTCGCCACCACTCTGTAAGCACCCATAGGCTTCATTTGATTTGCTGAATACAAATTTGTCACATCTCGCATCCAAATGTCTATACAAGCCCCAGCCAGGGTTGCACATTCACAAATTTTTCTTTAATGTCACAGATTTATTTAACGATTAGGTAATCCATGAGACGTGTTGGATCAGCTGATTATTTCTTGATTGTTTCTTCTGACGTTACTCCGCTTTGCTGGGCACAACGTCCGACAAAACCGTTGATTCGATCCAACATCAAACGAATCGGAACTAATGAAAGATGTTTGTGTTTGCAGGAGTAAAGCAAAACAAACTTGTTACAAAACCCTCCAGTGAGTTGTCAAACAAACGTCTCATAGATTGCTTGATTTTTGGTCACAGCTTCTTTTTTGTCAGAAGACAGATTTTTAACATTTTCATGAAAATTTTACCGATTTCCACAGATTTTTGGAAATATTTCAATTTTTTATAGATTTTTCGGAAATTTTAGTAGAACACTTCGTAGTTTTGACTGGTTTCTGGCGAAATTTTATCGCAAATGAAACAACTGATTCCGAATCAGATTTTTTTGGTTTTTCACAGTCAAATATCAGCATCAGCACCAACTCAGTATATCACTATCTCGAATGAAAAATAATTATATAAAATGATTCTGTTTGTCATTGTGTTGGTACAGAATACGAAGAATTTTCAACTCCCAGTACAGGTTTAATTGTGGCAGCACTGGTGAGTAGTCAGAACGATTGTCATGGTTTACAGACCTTGGTGACTTTTCGTAAACATTGAAATGCGACGTTAAATCCTTGAAAAGGTACTCATGAGAATTTATACAAAGCAGCCTCCAATATTAAAGATTAAAAATAATTATAAACTAATTTCCTCCACTTTTATAACCAAAAAACTTATATCGAATCCTGGAAAAGGAAAATGGCTGGCTAACAAAATGCTGTTTGCGTTTAAATTTAATGTCCTTGCTTGGTGGTTCTCAAAAGAAAGGACACACAATAACCATTGGGAAGATATCCATTGAAAATCTTTCTTGGGCAGTGCGCTAAGAATTAACTGTGCAGTCAAAAGTTTTGATATTTAAACGTAAATGTATGCTTACATACTCCAACATTAAAACTTTCGTTTTACGATGGAAAAAGATAGGTTAATTTTTAAAGTAAAATATCCGTTTGCAACCCAAAAACGCAGTCAATGTTTGAAAGATGGGTTAATTATTGCATGACAATTTTTATTTGGTAGAACATATTCTGACCACTTGTCGGATTATCGGGGATGAATTTTCTAGATATTTTATACCAGTAACGTCGTATAATTTTGAACTAATGTGTTGATTAACAGTGTATTTTGCAGGGCTTCGACACCACGTGTCGCTAGTGATTTTAAAAAGAATTGTGAGAAGTTTTGATTTTGAGTGGCCCTTCTCTTCTCTGCTTCAATCTAGTGGCCAGTGCTAGCAAACTTGCATGTTCAGTTTTTCAATAACAACATTTCAACAATATTTTCAAAGAATGTTGCAGATTTGAAAAGAAGGAAGGAAAAGATTTTCACAAATTTAAATTTAAAAATATTTGTTAGCGTTGATACTGGCCATGGGATGGTGGGGAAATAAACACATTCGTTTTAGTTATGATGGTATTAGCAGCAGAAAGGTATGGAAAAGCAGTGCACTAAAACGAGCGAGAGAGGATAATTTAAATTCTTTCTTTCTTTCCACACATCGTATTTCTTATACAGCTTTCTGAAATTTTTTTGTTATACACCATAAAATGTAAATTTCAGTTTAACTCTTATTAGAACACAATTAATTGGTCCTGTAAAGAACCGTTTATTGTTTTATTGCGGGAGCATAATTCAGACGCACTCCCCGCGGACACGGTGAGCCAGTTTAACTCTTATTAGAACACAGATTAGTTGCTCTGTTGCCCTTTAGTTGGGGCGAAATTCTTGCAGGGAGACAGTTCCTGATCAGGTTGCGATGAGTCACCAGTAGCTGGGGCACTTTTTCCGACCGTCGTCATCGCCAACTGCTTTCCTTCGGTGGACTGGCTGCTTGCTAGTGCTTGAACTTGAACGAATACGAATGATGGGAAAAACCGACCGACAGATATTTTTATAATCGCGCTAATATGCACTACTATCGCTTTCTCGCTCGTTCTCGTGCCGTGCATGAGCCTTTCCTTTCCGTCCGGCTTCTAATGGCCTAACCAAAGGAATATGCCGTCTTTCCCCCACCAACTGCTCTCGTCAAGCAACCCAATGCGAATAATCATAGGAACAAACATGTAGTGGACCTATATATAAACTTTTCATTATTTTATTGTTCGGTTGGTCTACCAAAGTGACGGCTCTGTGCGGGATGGGCTAAAAATTTTCACTTTTCCGAGTCGTTTTCGAAAGATTTTTCAAAACACAATTTTTTGTTATTAGTGCATGTTATACATACTTCAAATTTTAATACAGCATAGAGGAACATATTTTCAACAAATTGGCCTAAAAATCAAATCATTCTGTTAAGTATGATAAAAGTTATTAACGTTCAAAATCTGACGCGGCGCCGCAGCCGATATTTTGAAACGGGACCCCTATATTGAAAGCTTAAATGTATTCTACATTAAAACACGTCTACTGCCTTTACTGAAGCAACACGATTGTTCCACGCTATCTTGGCCGGATTTTGAATTCTGCTATTACTGAAAAATGGACATGTAGTGCTATGACGCCTACAATGCTCAGGTGGCGCCTAATGATAAGAACCCTCCCAACACACTAAAGCTTGGCCCAATCGTGGAATATTGGTTTATTGTAAAGCAGAACCTGAAAAAGACCCAAAACTGTACAAGTAAATTGGCGCTTGCGAACAGTCGACGAGGTGTATAGAATGGAATTTGATGACAATAGTTAAAAGACGCTCAACCGAAAGCTTAGCTTACGCGTAGCCATAACACATTTTGAATTATTGAAAAAAAAAAATGGGATTAACGGCAATAAGAGTATTCTCCTATAGTTCTCCACAAAAGTTTCTATCCGCTATACATAACAGCAGAGAGCTAGTTTTTCCAATAGATTTCGTGCCTAACAGTTTCTGCGTTCAAAAACTCTCCAATGATGGAATGGGCCCTTATTCTGAGCCCTCCGGACTTTTAATTTCTCTCTACAGCCCTGACCCGGTGTGTCAATGGGTAAGAAGTGTATCGAAATCATTTGAACAAGAAATTGCGAAAATTTCACCTCAATAACGCTGAATGATTTGTTCTAGTCATTTTCACGAAATAAAATGCTATTGCCTTTCTTTTATTTTGAGAAAGTTGGAAAGGTAGATTTTAAAATACATGCATTTGAAAGTGTCCCATTTCTAAATGATCTAGCCTTTACTGTAAATATCGGCATCTGGTGGCAGGAAATTGACAGTCGTGAAGAATAAAATGCTAGGTTCTGTAGCCTGTATCGTATAGGCTACGAGTGTACGTTTTTAAATATTAGACAGTAGGTGGTAAAACGACAAAAAGCTATAACTCTAGATAATCCAAGAGCCTTTCAAAAAATGATCGAACATTCAATGCATTTAATCTTTATTTGGGTGCAGTTAAAGTAAACCCTTTGGACCGTGTGAGATAGTCCTAACCAAAAACGAAAATAATCTTCTTGAAAATCTCAAGCCGTGCAAATACATTTCTTAAACCCCACAAAATATACAAATCCCTCAACGAAAGCCCAGAATGTTCCCTGGTTGAAACCATCTCAAGCATCGCCGATTACCGACCGCTGAGCATACCTTTGTCAGTAAAGTTTCCGATAAACACCGTGTCTGACATCAAAACGATACTGGGGCGGGCGTCTTACCACCAAAGGTCACCAACCGGGTAGCGACCAGCCGAAAAGAACCCTCGGACGGACTAGAAATTTTCTCTCATCGCTTGCAAGCTGGCCGGAAAACTTCTTGATTCTGTTCCTTTCACCACGAGTCCCACAAGTTTCGGGCAAGTTTCGAATGCAAATTGTTATCTCCAGCGACCCGCTCTCGTGAACGCACATAAAGAACAGACAACAGAATGGGTCAGTCCGATACTGCAGAAGTTCTTCTGCATTTTCTCTTTGAATTCGAACCTGTTGGTCATATGAAAAGGGTGAGGTAAGGATAGTCGAAAAAAATGAGAGATCCTTTTTTGGGGAATCTTTTTAAAACTGCTCGGGTTATCATCAACAAAGTGAAAAGAAGTTCTCCTTCAGCTGGTTGAAAAGTTTTCATCTCAGGATGGAGGCTCACGGTGGAAACGATGAGAGGGAGCAGAAAACCACCTCAGGGTATCTGATTTTCAGCTCCTTGTCCCAGCAAGACAATATAACTTTCTGATTTCGGACAGAGGCTATTGTTTTACGGCCAGCTTGGAAGGATTCTTTGATGAGTTGAAAACATTTAGGGAATCCCCGGGCACAGGAGAAGAATACACCCTGTTAATACACTTTAATTTACGAAGCTATTTGATTTAATTTAAATTTAACTATGAGCTTCAGAGCACACGTTTATGGCTAAATTAACTTGAGGAATGGGATATCAGCAATATTTGATTTGTGAACTTCACCTGGTGTAAGCGGGAACGGCTCCGGAAACATGTCGATATGCAGTGTAGTAATTACAAATTGAAACGAGTAAATTATAAGCGGAAGCATATTCATCAATTATCGGACTGATTTGAATTCATAAACCTTTCACTGATACGAGCTCCAGTAAAAGGTCACAAATTTAAATGATCCCTGCCTACATCCAATACTGTGCTAACTAGTTCTTTCAATTGGGATTACATACAGTTAGAAGTTTCTTTTTCGTGACAACCGCATGCGTATCTATAGGGTAGAGCATTCTTTATTCATCTCATTAGATATGGTGTCTCACTATTTAATTTGTAATTAGATTGTATAATAACTGATTAGTTTGAAAAGTGTGTAATATTCGTATTGAGATAAATTAGACATTTTATCCCAACCTTTGAAACAAGGCTGCGAGCCGAGTGAACAGAAACTGCTCTAATGAGAGTGCATCTTTAAACTTAAATTTTAAAAAGTTTTAATGGACAGAATTAATAGAGGGGCTAAGATAGATTTAGGGTACAGTCACCCTACTGGTTCAGCATAAACTTTCCATTCAAACTCAGTACTTACAGGCGAAACTTTGTAATTATGCCTGCGGTTCAATGGATACAGTGAAAAGATATTCTTCCGGACGATTGCATACTCTGCCTCCGGAACAGCCTAGAACGGATCCCACCCTGCCAAGTAAGAAGTTTATTTACCTCTCGTATGGTAGTTATTACACCAGATACACTCCAACCAAAAAACATGCCATCGACAATCGGGTAGGTCGTTTCTTGTTCCGGTGGGTCCATCTCCGGAAGCAGTCGGGTATGAAATAAGATTTTGTCTTTCTTGGGAATATTGGCCCGTTCGGGATTGTTGCGAAGAATTTATTTGTTCGACTCGGGGGAACACACAGCAGTTCGGCGAATAGAAAGTTCTGAGCTTATTGGACGAGCTTTAAAGTGGAAGTTTTTTTTATTCAAGTTCGTTGTCGTGTTAATTCAAAATGTTAGTGATGGTATGGATAAGTTACGTTTCCAAGATGACATCCGGTTCTTTTCTACACGGTTTTACATTTCTTATAAAAGAAATGTATAGGATTCGCTCAAACTTTGATTCCGAGGTTCGGCGGCCGAGTCTCATGTAGTAATCGACTCAGTTCCGAAAAAAACCGAAAGAAGTTCATCGAACGGAGTAAAACGCGTGTTGGTGACTCAATGGTATAATTCAATATAATATTTTATTCACGAGATGCGAGGATAGTGGTAATAAATTAATGGATAAAAGCAAATTTTCCTGTGTCTGTAGCTGATAAACGAGTAGATGAGTAGTGGTAGTTGACCTAGTCGCTTGTAGGGGCCCATCCAGCACCAACATTAACCGCCCACCAACTTACGATTAGGAATTTCTGCTCCAAGTCGTCCTGGAGCATACTTGTCCATGTCTAATGGTATGACTCACAACCGTCTTACGTCTAGTCTGGTGACTCCCGTGGCGGTTACAAAATACTGCGATATTAGGCGATAATTGCTGCCATTTCGTGAAACGTTGCAGCGAGTGAATGTATTCGAGCTGCCAACGGGTTCGAAACTGTTGCGATAGACGTTGGATATAACTCCATCGAGACAATGAGCTAATTTGACGCTCCAGCATGTTAATTTCCGGAACTGTTGTGAGAGCTTTTCCGATTAGGAAATGAGGATTAAGAGCGTCATTGGAGATCGACGTGATTGGCCTTGAGTTCATTGTAGCTGCAACCTGGGCGTAAAGAGTGGACAATTCTTCAAAGGTGAAGTTTTGATTGCCGCCGATTTTCCCTAGAAGGTGTTTTGCGCCTTTGATCGCAGACTCCCAAAGACCACCGTGGTGTGGTGAACGAGAGGGTATGAAGTTCCATACTTTACCCTTATCTGCCAGGAAGTTGGCGACCTGTTCGTTGTGGTTAGCGGAATTTGTATGGCGGTAGAGCTCTTGGAGTTGCTTGGAGGCAGCTCTAAAATTTGTTGCGTTGTCCGAAAACATTTTGGCTGGAAGTTCGTAGCGACTGGAAAATCAAGTGAAAGCTGCCAAAAACGCGGAAGTGCTGAGATCCGATACTGCTTCCAGACAGTGTTGCTAAAAGAGCGAGAAGCCAACACACCCTCCTCGTTCGCCAGCGAGCGCGAGACTCACACTGTATGCTCCCTACTGCTGTACACACGTTTTCGAAGAACTCTCAAATATGTGAGTTATCTGCCTTCGCTATAGGCTCGTGTGTCACTCGCACTGTCGGCTCGCTAGATTTTAGCTCTAACGGCGAGTGGGTTCCCATGATGGGACTCCTCGGCTGCGAGTTTTCACTGCATGCTACCCACTCCCGTGTGCTAAGCACTCTTTACAGCTCTGAAGATGTTTATTAGAACAGCTCGTATACACTCTTTTAGCAACTAGGAGCGCTCGTAAAGGAGCGAAAACTAACTAAACTAACAGTGCGCCTGTTCGCATTAAATTGTCATTGCATACATACTTTATCTGTCTATACAGGTTTATACCGGTCGTATTTAAAGAACAAATTAAATATATTGTTTTTCATATTATTCTTAAAAAAACTTGTCGTCTAAGGGGCGTCTACTATAAAGTGCTCAAACTGTAAGGAATTATGTTATACGATTTTGATGGCAAGGTGACAATGGACCTCTCGTTAAGGTTTATGCATATATATTCATTATGAATGAAAAAATTTCAGTCAGGCAAAGCCACACATACGAGCGTTCGAAAAGAAGACTTCAACCATTTCCATGTCGAGAAATGCCGCGGAGGACATGATAACTCTTGATACAATAGTCTGAAATAGGGAATTCTAAAAGATTTTTAAAACATAGACTTGTAGTTACTCGATGAACCAAAAAAAAAAAAAAATAGAACAGTTGGAATTTCGGAAAATGGAATAAGAAAAACCGAAAAATAAAATTCGTTCACTTTTCTTCAAAATAATGAGGAAGATTTTTGTATTCCCTTTTCCCTTAGTTCATCGACTACACATGTTATGCATTCTCATAAAAAATCAAGTCAATTCGTTGAATGGTTTTTGAGTTATCGGCAATTTGAAAAATGCGGTTTCGAGAAAGATGCTATTAAAGTTGCCGATAGACTGAAATCGTTGAAACGCATGGCTGTTTAGAACAAAAGAAGATCAGTGTGGCCACCGAGATTGCACTAGGCTTTTCTAGAGGTTCCTATACTAACAATTAAACGAATAAAAAAAACATTAATGTTTTTTTACCCACTACACCAGGCAACCATGGGTAGGCGCTAGTGCACTGAGTGCACACTGCTCTGAAAATCTAGCGAAATCGTCTTAGAGCAACAGCGGCTGCTCGTTCAGTGGGCCATAAGTGCGACTTCCGGAGGGTTAAGGAAATAATACCACATATTCTATAAAAGTCCATGCTGGCTAATGGGTTTGCATTTTTGTACCGATTATACACTTCTGAGCAGAAGTAAAGGGCGTATATTACGCACTTCTGGGCAGAAGGGAAGCATGTATGTGATATCCAGCAATAAAATCTAAAGCTTTTTAAAGATAGTTTTTTTTTTTGAGCAATGAAAATTGGAAACACGAATTTAATATAATTTATTGAAAAAAGTAAAAAAAACTAATCTGCTACTACCAATTTTACTAAGATGGTAAATGGATTAAATTTCCGTCCCACTAATATATAGTAAATTATCGTAATTATTTGAACAGTATTGTGCAAACTGTTTTTTTCGTCAAGAAGAATCAGTATTACCGAAAACAATATTGTTCAGTCATGCTCAAATCTCAATTAGTAGATTTATAAAACTTTGGTATATACTTGTTGAAATGATCTAAACCTAAGATTATGCGTATGAATAAGAGAAGCAAGTGAATCACGATAGTAGGAATTAATTCAGAGATGTTTCATTTCTTTAGGCATTTTAATTTTCATTTAAATTCAGAATTTTCAACATTTTCATTTTCAGCATTCCACCAAAACGCTCAAAGAGAAACTATATTCATTTAAAGTTTGATTTTAAGAACTACCTTAACTATTCTTTACATTTTGACTATTAATTCTATAATTTATCATCCCACATCCATGCTTTTTGTCAAATTTTAATATTGAATCATCCTTTATACTATTTTATTGCCATTGAAAATAACTTTTTATACTTAATTCGGCAAAACAACCCACTCGGGAAAATACCAATCGGCAAAATAAACCAGTTAATTCGTTATCTGGGAAAAGCCAGCGCGAGGAGTTGACGAGCAAGTAAAAATTACTATTTCAATGCAAGTATTATTTGTGGCACAAAAACTCGAAACACAACGATTCGAACTGTATTACGCACTTAACATTATACTAAAAAAATTATCTCATAGACTGGTTAGTTCGACTGGCCTGTCTATGAGAGTACCATCTCTATAACTTCAAATACATGTGTTTTGACAGCTCGCAGTTTTCAGGAGCAGCTTGATTACTCACACTTTTAAAGTGCAGAGTTCAGGTTAGTGGAAAGTGCGCAAAATCATTCACTAGAGATTTCTTCTAATATAGTCCGCTGGTTGTATCAATTTAGGACTATGAACGAATGTTTTAGAATATATAACGCATAGAGTACTTTTCTTACAGCTGATAGATATGCTCTGATTCCGTCGTAATTTGGAGGACAAGGACAGCGTATATTGGAATTGGTCACGAAATATTCAATAAATTAAGTCCTTATGTTTAGAAATTCACTTTATGACGGCAGTCGATCTCCTACATACATATTCTATAGAAGCCAACGTTTGTTAATGGGTTTGAATTTTTGTAGTGAACCGCATTAAATACGTTTATCTCGAAATTATGTATTTAATCCGAATATCCGATTCATTTAATGCAATATGTACCAGGAATGGTCATAGATGTATACTACCCATGATCGCATGTTTGTCCCGTTTTCTTTGGGATTTCCTATCTTTATGGGACTGACTCTTGTAGTGACTATTTAATTCGATATTTTACGAAAATTATCTGAGCGATTTATGCATATATTCTTTCAATGACATATTTGACAATAAAAACTGTTCCTGTCATTTCATTATCCCACAAAAAATCTCAAACTTCAATATAAGTATATTTGACCAAAAACTAATTATTTTAAGAAGTGCATATGTGCAGCATTGAGGGGAATTATATATATTTGACATGTTAAGGTTAAGTGTCAATCCAAGCGATTTTGCAGTTTTTTTAAATTTACGTTTTAACGCAACTGCATTTCATTCGGGTTTTCCGTTATACCACCCGAATAGAAATGTACAGTAACATAACCATAATTTTCACTGTGACAGTCAGAGCTGCAAATTTTCAACAGTTTGTTTTGAACTTGAAGGAGGAAACATTCTCAAATCATGCCCTACTGTGTTCAATTCGCAGTTGTTCGTTTCCATTATTCATTCAAACAGCCGACCTGCTCAATCATTTTCCATTCATTTTCAATTTCATTGACCCTGTGAATATCTCTTTACTGGGGTATTGACTAGGTTTTTCAAGAAAAACTACTCTGAACATAGTTCTTACTGTTCATGTAATCTTGAAAATGCAAAACATGACGACATTTAACCTAAACTGGCCTCTACATAGCAGATGACAGCTTTGGTTGGTGAATGAAAAAGCATCAATTTGAAATGAAGACGTACGATTCCTTCAAATCCAGCCAACTTGAAAGTGAATGATTGAGGGAGGCTTTGAATTTGAATCATGGTTGGGTTTGATTGAACTGAAAGTTGGCATTTGAAAATGAAAATTTGCACCACTGGTGACAGTACAGTAATTTTACAATAATTTACAGTGAGTTTTAGTGTTATGCTACAATACAAAAACAATAAACTTTAATGTTTTTACAGTAAATTACAATGTAAAATAGACTTTTACAGTGAAAAAGGGGGGTGGTTATGTATCTTAACATTAAAAAAATCGATTTTTCTCCATACATTTTTGTCTCGAGAACAGTAAAATTCGATGTGAATTTACCGTATTAATTTTGTTGAACAGTAAAATTTATTGAAATATAAAATTTTATTTTTTACGTTTTAACGACATTCAATTAGCTAGAGATTACTGGGTAGGGAAAGTTATGAAACTTAGAGCCATAGTACTCAAGTGAGAGCAAGGATGGGAAGTAAACAGATCGGAAAACTAGAAGTGGCAGGGTCATTAGAACAGGCTTAATATCGTGCGGGCTTAATTTTTGCCTTCTGATAATGAGGGTCGAGCTTAGGCAGAATAACTACGAATCACCCGAGTTCACTATCATGTGTCCTTGATAAAGGTAGACGTATCTATCTTTACCGTGACAACCGGCTGTCACGGTAAAGATAGATACGTCTACCTTTATCAAGGACACATGATAGTGAACTCGGGTGATTCGTAGTTATTCTGCCTAAGCTCGACCCTCATTATCAGAAGGCAAAAATTAAGCCCGCACGATATTAAGCCTGTTCTAATGACCCTGCCACTTCTAGTTTTCCGATCTGTTTACTTCCCATCCTTGCTCTCACTTGAGTACTATGGCTCTAAGTTTCATAACTTTCCCTACCCAGTAATCTCTAGCTAATTGAATGTCGTTAAAACGTAAAAAAGAAAAATGTGACTAACATAGTCGAAATAAAAAAGGAAAAAATATAAAATTTTATTGTAAATCTGCTGTGAAAACTTTGCATCGAACAATGTTGAAACAGTAATAACTATAATATTTATTGTTTAATGATTGTTTGTAGGGTAAATGCTATTGTAAAATTCTATCCGGGCAGCGTCATATCAACCTCAATGCAGACGATACATTAGCTTCCATCAACGTAAATGTCCGTCAACGCCACGTCGTCATTCCATCAAGATAAGTTGAATGCGTCTCTCGTTCACACTTCCCGTACGTCATAGCATTCCGTGCTGTTGATGTTGTGTGTGACCTCCATTTAACTGCATATTTTGACGTTCCCATGAGGTGCTGTACCGGTGACGAAAGCCAAACGTATTGTGCAAATCGATCTTCAAACAGCCGCGGCTTAGACTTTGTACATAAAATATCCGAATAAATTCATTTTCCTACATTCTTGGTCTACCAACGAAGAACGAAATGCGAGTGGGAGCGAGAGCGCTAGCGACTGCAAGAGTGCGAGTGAAGGCGAACGCGTTTAAGAGTGCGAGAGGATACGAGTTGGTTAAATAGCGCGAGTGGCTACGAGTGGGAATACGGACGAGTGGGAGCATTGGCGAGCGGGAGCATGAGCGAGTGGGAGCACGGGCGAGTGGTAG
Source organism: Topomyia yanbarensis (assembly GCF_030247195.1). Classification (NCBI taxonomy): domain Eukaryota; kingdom Metazoa; phylum Arthropoda; class Insecta; order Diptera; family Culicidae; genus Topomyia; species Topomyia yanbarensis. The sequence goes on from NC_080671.1 coordinate 154,949,294, forward strand.
CAGCAGTAGGAGTGACCGCCAGTGGGTGGGTGCGAACGAAAGAGTGGGTTTCAATATGTGCAATTTGAGTCGCTTTTGGCCGACTGGCACTCGCAGAAATTCTACCCGGCTGGGGAGTGAACGAAAGAAAGACATGCATGGAGAACACTCGGATACGAGTGTTGGGCGCAATGAGAACACGCGAATGAGAAATACAAGAGTTATTTTTACGAGTTCAGCAACACTGCTTCCAGATGAACTATCTTTGTATCCCTTGCTTGCCACCACGGCACGTACTCTGCGCCCAACGATGCTCACTGGACCAGCATAATCAACACCGGTAACCACAAACGGTGGATGTGGCTGAACGCGATCTGCAGGTAGCTGTCCAATTTGCTGGTAGATTGGGGCTGGCTTGATCCGTGCGCATCTATTATTTTTCTGGGTAGTCTAATGTACACTAATGTCATGTAATTATCTCAGCAACGGCTAAACCGATCTTAATGAAACTAGTTTCAAATGAAAGACCTAACGTGAGAAATTTTTTTTTTGATATGTTGTTTACTTTCTGAGACATACGTGATTTTGTCAAAAACAGAACATGTTTTAAGTAAATAACTTTTAAACAGAACAATTTGGTCAGGCTATGTGTAAACAGCTTACAAAAATACCTTTCTAATAAGCTATAGATTGTCCAAGAGGTTAATAAATTGTCCAGTAACTCCTATCCCTACCTCCCCGCGGTGCCAGCTGGGGTACGAGTAACCATAGGAAAGATCGTGTAACCAACCCCAGTGGTACCATGATCGTATGCTGACAGGGAAGGGGGGCTCCTCTTTTCGGAGGGTGAGTCCATCCGAGCGTCTGTTCCCCATGTTAGGGGTGGCTCAAAACAGCGCACAGTGTCACCTAGCCGGACAAAACCTCAAAATTTTATCTTAGATCGTGATTTAACATTTTTCTCTGTTTCTTAATAGGTTGAAAAGAGTCTTCTCAAAATATTAAGTCCCGAAGACGAGAGTTCAATTTTTTACAGAACTTCAAAGGTGAAATAGATGATGAATTCTGAGGAAAACTCTTTTCAAACCTAAGTTATTCAAATGAATATATCTTTTTAGTTAAGATTCCGATTGGGGTCAGACTGATTTCATTTGAAAGGTTATTCGCTGGACTTATAGCTGCCATTCGATTTATTCGATACAAGTCTTTCTTCTCGCTCAGACATGAAAAACAAATAATAAATCGAGCAATAGTTTAAAGTTATAATATTCAAAGTGGCTGTACTTTTTTTTGAAACGGTTCGGAAAGATCGATTGTTGTTCATTATACTTGAAAATTAGTGTACTTTCCGAAAATGAATATCTTGTTTTGCCATTTCTGCCCCGAGGTATGAAAAAAGGTGATTTTTCATGATACGTCTGAAGGAGACGCATGGTAGCCTTTGACTATCCAGGGTTCGCAATATAATTTATAGATGTGTCTTATCATTATCAACAATTGAAAAAATGTGTATTCTGCTAAAAAATTCACCGCACCTATTTTTTTGAAAATGAATTTTCGGAAATAGTGCATTTTATATTCGTAAATGTTGAATTTTCGAACTACCTTAAGTGAAATAATTGTGAGGATTTAAAAACAAAAAAATAAACATCAAATATGAAATCAGCGTCACAAAATTACCCTAATGTGAAGTTTTCATCAAATTCGGGCCACTTTTGAGGTTTTGTCCGACTTGGTGCAGCGTGCAGCGTCTGTTCTCTGTGCAGCGTCTGTTCTCCATGTTAGGGGCGGCTGATGTATCATCCTCGTGTCAGCGTGGGACTATAAACAGAGCTGACACGATGGTGCTCCGGCGAGACAGGGGGTTGGGGAAGGTCTAACAAGTCGCCCTGGAAAACTAATTGTTATGAACAATGCATAAGAAAATACGAATCGGAACAATCGGCAAAGACCTACGCGACGAAATAAGGACTACGATTGGAAACTCGGAACATGGAACTGCAGGTCACTCTGCTTTCCAGCTTTCGACAGGATAATCTACGACGAACTCCAACCACGCAACTTTGAAGTCGTAGCACTGCAGGAACTTTGCTTGACAGGGCAAAAGGTATGGTAAAGCGAGCATCGGGCGGCTACTTTCTACCAGAGCTGTGGCACCACCAACGAGCTGAAAACCGGCTTTGTAGTGCTGGGTAGGATGCATCAACGAGTGATTGGAAGGACTCCGATCAACGCAAGGATGTGCACCGAAAACCAAATCGAACACGTTCTAATCGACGGGCGATTCTTCTCTAATATCACCAACGTTCGTACCTACCGCAGTGCGAATATAGATTCGGACCATTACCATTAGTTGAAGTATGCCTACGCTCAAAACTGTCGACGGTGTACAACACTCGTCGTAATCGGACGCCAAGGCCCAACGTCGCGCAACTTCGGAACGCCGAGGTTGCCCGAAACTATGCACAGCGGCTGGAAGCAACACTACCCACGGAAGAACAGCTGGGCGCAGCTACTCTTGAAGATGGCTGGAGGGAGATCCGTTCCGTCATAGAAAGCACTTCTATAGCGGCACTAGGTACAGCGATTCCGAATGGAAGAAACGATTGGTTGGATGACGAATGTAAGCAGTTAATAAAGGAGAAGAATGCAGCACGGGCGAGGATGCTGCAGCACGGAACGAGACAGAATGTGGAGCGATACAAACAAGCACGGAACAGGCAAACTTCGGTCCTCCGAAGAAAAAAGTTCCAAAAGGAGGAACGAGGTCGCGAGGCGATGGAACAACTCCACCGCGTAAACGACACGTCGAAAGTTCTACGAGAAGCTGAACAGTTCGCGCAAAGGCTACGTTCCGCAAGCCGATATGTGCAGGGACTTAGACGGCAAACTTCTTACGAACGAGTGTGAGGTGATTGAGAGGTGGAAGCAGTACTATGACGAGCACCTCAACGGTGAAGCAGCAGAGGACGAAAGCGGTATGGCAACGGATCTTGGAGTAAGCGCAGAAGAGGATAGGCTGCCGGTCCCTGATCTTCAAGGAGGAGATCGGTCGGCTGAAAAACAATAAAGCTGCCGGTGTAGATCGACTACCCAGCGAGTAATAAAAATACGGTGGTGAAACACTGGCTAGAGCGCTGCACTGGGTAATCGCCAAAATTTGGGAGGAGGAAACTCTTCCGGTGGAGTGGATGGAGGGTGTCGTTTGCCCAATCTACAGCCCAATGTAGCGCCGCCTACACGATCCTCTCCCAAATTCTTTGCCGTCGTTTGTCACCATTTCCAAGTGAGTTCGTGGAGAACTACCGGGATTCATGGGCTCCCGTACCACCCTCGACCAAATATTCGCGATCTGGCAGGATCTGCAGAAGTGCCGCGAATACAACGTGCCAACACATCATTTGTTCATCGAATTCAAATCGGCATATGACACAATCGATCGAGATCAGTTATGGCAGATAATGCACGAGTACGGTTTTCCGGATAAACTAACATGATTAGTCAAAGCGACGATGGATCGGGTGATGTGCATTGTTCGAGTATCAGGGACACTCTAGAGTCCCTTTGAATCTCGAAGAGGGTTACGGCAAGGTGATGGTCTATCGTGTTTGCTGTTCAACGTTGCGTTAGAAGGTGTAATAAGGAGAGCGGGGATAGACACGAGTGGCACGATCTTCAGGAAGTCCGTCCAGCTTCTTGGCGTCGCCGCCGACATTGACGTAATGGCACGGAACTTTGAGGCGATTTCGGAAACGTACATCAGACTGAAGGCTGAAGCCAGCAGGATTGGACTTGCCATCAACGTTTCGAAGACAAAATACATGAGAGGAAGAGGTCGACAATGTGGACCTCCCATCCCGAGTTCGGATTGACGGTGATGAAATCGAGATGGTCGATGAATTCGTGTATTTGGGCTCACTGGTAACCGCCGACAATGATACCAGCAGAGACGCATCTTGGCGGGAAATCGTGCCTACTTTGTACTCCGGAGGAAGCTCTGGTCGAAAAAAATTCGCCACTGCACGAAGTTGATAATCTACAAGACGCTGATTAGACCGGTGGTCCTTTACGGCCACGAGACCTGGACTATGCTCGTGGAGGACCAACGCGCCCTTGGAGTTTTCGAACGAAAGGTTTACGTACCATCTATGGTGGCGTACAGATGGAAGACGAAACGTGGCGCAGGCGAATGAACCATGAGTTGCATCAGCTGCTGGAAGAACCATCCATCGCGCATACCGCGAAAATAGGACGTTTGCGGTGGGCTGGTCACATCGTAAGAATATCAGACGACACCTCGGTGAAGGTGGTTCTTGAGGGCGACCATACAGTAACAAGAAGACGGGACGCACAGCGAGCACGGTGGATCGACCAGATAGAGGACGACCTGCGGACCCTTCGAAGACTGCGAGGTTGGCGACAAGCAGCAATGGACCGAGTGGAGTGGAGACGGCTTCTGCATACAGCAAGAGACAACAAGGCTCTAGCCTGAACGGTAAGGTAAGTAAGATTGTCCAAATCCTTTTACGAGCGGCGGAGATATTAAACATTTCATATTTCTATTCCTCACGTACTAATTTCCAATAACTAAAAATGAGACTGTTACATACAGAGTATTGCTTTGTGAATGTTTTATGGGCAAAACTAAACCGATTTCGAATAACGGTGTATGAAAACACATCTACGTGATTCCAGAAATTTCAGAATTTTCCGAACACAATTTTGGAATTTTGCAACATTTTTCTTAAAATTTCCGAAAAATATGCGATCATTGCACACTCAAGTTGATTGTTTTTGTGGAACAGTGTAATCGAAGCAAAGATCCTATAGGTAGATCTGCAAAATTTTAACACGAAGACGCGATTCACAGTTTACTTCTTCAGCTGAATAGATATTGAAAACGTTGGATACGTTATTAGAATGCAGTAAGCAAAAATTGTACACAACTATCCCATGTCCCGTTAATCTTTTCTGTCATTCTATTCGGGAGCGGATACAAAAGAGCAGCAACATAATGCTGCCTTTATGCTGATTTTATACCTTATGTGTATTTGGGAATTGTTGTAATCATTCATCACACAGAGCTTGACTTGCGAAGTTATAAAGCACCAATGTAAAACGTTAAAGTTTTTTCTCTGGTGTACCATAATAGCACCATTCAGTAGCGTAGCAGCGAACGGTAAGTGACAAATTGAGTGGCCAACGGAGTAAACTCGGTAACAGTGCAACCTGCCCGATTATAAAGATGCTGCTGTACTATGTGCAATGAATGATTGTTGATTGGTCCCTGTGGTCGACTGTGTTCCGATTCAGAGAAGTCACTCGTCGGATGTTTGAGTCCCAGCCAGGAAATATATTTAGTAGTCAGCAGAATTATAGCACTATCCCAGCAGTTCTTCTGTTATATTTTGATAATCAGTTGCGAAGTCTGTTGAAACAGAAGGTCAAGTTCCACAACGAAATATATAGTGACCAGGATTTGCTTTTTCAGTAAGTAACCTCGTCTGAATGGGTGCAATTATTTTCTCTAAAATATCAAACATCTATAGTGATAGCAAACTATTGCCAATTTCTTTTAAAGTTGATGCATATTAAGTCCTTAGATTATAGGATGGAGTGATTAATGAGTTCACATTTTTTTGTCAAGACCTGCGATAATCAGTAATTGGCATGTTCGATAGAAATGTTATTAAAATAAATCGAAGCCCGTACCAATTAGGCCCAGTCGGGCAAATTAATCCAAAACTGTGTCGTGTGCCTGCTCAGAAAATCTATCGGGAACGTAGTGAACTCACTCACCTGCACTTCGTTGACAAACCACGTCAGGTTTGCGGCCGGCCGTGAATGGGCCGAGGTGCAATTACCTCGTACGATGTCCCCCACTCGGTACCGTGGCCGGATCCCGTGAATGAATGGCACGTGCTTCGGAACTTCTGAAATTGAGTAGCAAGACAAATATGTATCAGTTGAATGTATGATGAGCGTTGATCTCTTTTTTTATAAACCGGCACGAACGTTCAATGGATTCAAAGCAGCCTCGCGGCTCCCGTACGAAATTCTCCGACTGTAGCGAGTTTGAGTGATGGCATAAATATGTCCATGTGTGTGGATTGAAAATGGCTAATTAATTATTCAACCTTCTGGAAAATTATAATAATTGCTTAATTTATCTCCGTCCGTCCAATGCAGCGACCATTCGGAATTATTCAATTATTCCCTCGGTATTCGCTTTTGCCCTTTCGTCATGGTCCTGCTGCTGTCGGAGAGAAAAATCGATTGGACCTGCGACTGTGACCCCGTAATTATCAGAAAACTTCAATCATATTAGTGCTGGTAGTGCTGTTAATATTTTCGCGTCAGCATGCGTCGATGCATCGATATTTGGGAGGGAAATTCCGGTTCGCCGCTAGCCAACAAGCAACGAATTCAGACAACAATCAAAACATATCAGATTGACCGAAGTTTTGCGTGCCGGCCGCAAATATCGTAATTTAATGATGTGGGCGCCAATTATTGGCAATAATTCATGACGATCAATTAAATTACGGAACGATAGAGGTTGGCATATGGTAACCTGCAAAGCCACTGTAGCAAAATGTGCAACCTGGAAGCGAAAATACCTTTGCGATGTTGTGGGTTATCCATTCAATCACTATGAGCCAACAGCTGTTGAAATCGAAATAGTCATTACGTTTTAATACTGTTTAGCTATCGAGTGTCCTATTAAAGACAAAAAATGAAATTAAAACAAATCGCCTCTATAACAGATATTCAATAACGAGACAGATGACCAAATACCATAAGAGCTGTCAAACAATCTATTTGGATTATTATCATGCAAATGGAGAATCGTTTGACGATACATCGTATGATGCGTTGATGCTGATATATAATGATATATAATATTTTCAGTAAATGCTTTCAAACCATGAAACTTTGCTACATTTTTTTAAAATTGATCAATATCTCAACAGTAACTAAAACATAGCTCGTATCATGTACTACAATTCTTCTGAACATACTATTCAGCTAAACCTTACCATTATTTCACAAAAAAATGTAGTTCGTGGGAATCGAGTACTGATACACAACCATGCACTCAGTTCGGTTTCTCATCTTGCTCAGTTCAGAAGCTATAAATCGCTCCGCTGCTATAGCAGACCCAGTGATCAAATTTACCCGTGCGCCGCCGCACAGAGGAATATTTGACCCAAAAAGCTGGTATAAAAGCGAAAACTTCAAACTCGTGCAATAGCTTCTAATCATACACGACTGGTTTCCTTGATAGCTACTACACAATTTGCAAGCCTTGTTTGATTTATTTATTTCATTTGCATCCATCAGTAGCCGTCAGAGTTAAAATAAAATAAAAGAGATAAATTTTCGTCAAAAAAGTTAAGATATTTACTTTCAATTATCGAAGAACCGGTATTATCTATCGGCTGGTTCTAAAGTATCTGCTAAATCCATTGGTATGTACATTCGAAAATCGAAATTTATTTATTTATTACATCTTCGATATATATCGTACAGATTACACTTACTGCTATTGCTAGTGTCAATGTTAAAAATTTCTAATTGCTAACTTATAATTAGATTTAGTGGTATGGAAGTCATAAACTAAAACAGTTTCGTTGAATCTGCTACAACATCTGTCTAGCGGATTGTTCTGGCCATATGCTGTGCGGTGCCTGGGAACCCACAGAAGCGGACGATTCCTTATATCACGAGGGGGAACAAATAAATGAATCCTTGAGAGAATGTCGGGATAGTCAATATTCTTCGACAACATATCGAAAATGAACATTCTTTGCAAGAACGTGCGGAGAGACTCCAGCGTTGGCAAATCTAGCAACGTGCATCTATTATTATACGGCGGAAGACGGATAGGGTCGTTCCAAGGCAATTTTCTGAGAGCAAATCGTACAAAACTTCTCTGAACGTGCTCCAGTCGGCTACTTTGAACGGCGTTGTATGGCGCCCATACTTGTACAGCATACTCCAAAGTGCTCCGGACCAATGCGCAGTATAAAGATTTCAGTGCGTAGAAATCCACAAAATCGACAGCGTTCCGTTTTAGAAAACCCAATGTTGCAAAAGCCTTCGCCGTTGTTGCAGTGATGTGGTCGGCGAAACGAAGTTTTCTGTCGAATAACACTCCCAGGTCACGGATAGAATCCACCCGCTCGATGACACAGGCTTGAAGAGTATATTCGCTACGCCTTATATTTGCCGAGCGTCCGAAACTAATCATCTTACATTTATCAATGTTGATCTGCATACCGTTCAGCAAACACCATTCCTCTATATTGGCTATATCGTTTTGGAGCACAGCAGAATCGAGTGCTGAAGCAATTGAACGAAAGATTTTCAGATCATCAGCATAGAGCAGTTTTTCAGAGTTGATGCGGGTGCAGAGATGAATGAGGTGATGAATAAGAGAAAGATCAGTGGCCCTAGGTGACTTCCTTGAGGCACACCGGTTGGCGTTACGAATGCGCTTGAGCATGTAGTGCCAATTCTAACGAAGGCAGATCGTTGTGAGAGGTAAGAATGCAGCCATCTGGTAACCCACTCAGGAAAGCCTAGTCGCTCCAGCTTCAAAACAGCAATGTTGTGGGGCACCTTGTCGAATGCTTTTGCGAAATCAAAATATATAGCATCCACTTGTTGACGCTTCTCTACAGCTGGAACTAGAAGGCTCGTGTACGTCATCAAGTTCGAAGTGGCGGAGCATTTTTTCATAAATCCGTGTTGTCGTTCGTCGATTATGTTGGAAGAAGCAGCGTACATCGCATTGTACACAAACTTTTCCAGAACTTTAGCTAGACAGTTCAGAAGCGAGATTCCTCTGTAGTTTTCAACATTGTGCCTATCTCCAGCCTTATGAATAGGAACTATAGCAGCTTCTTTCCATGCCATTGGGAAAATATTTTCCGAGATTGAACGCTGAAAAATAATACTTATTGGTGCAGAAAGTGCTCGGGCACAATGCTTTATAAACACAGGCAAGCAATCCGGACCAGGCCCTTTCAAAGGATCAACGCTGGACAGAGCGCTCGCTACATCAGAATCATTTACGTTAGGAAGAGGAAGGTTGATATTATGCGTTGGCAATGTTTCAAGGTACTGTTGCGATGGATAGACAGGAGGGCTGGAAAATACATCTCGGAAGTGATCTGCAAAAAAGTTCACCGACTCGGCAGCGGACTGTGAATTTTTGTCTCGAAGATAGACATTTTCTGGTACACCCACGGAACGTATTCTGCTGTTTATAAATGTCCAGAATGTCGAAGGATTATTTCGAAGGCTACGCTAAACTTGGTTCAGATATTCACCGAATGCACTATTCCGGGCTGTTTAATAATGGAGTTCAGTTTGACGAAGAATAGTTTTATTGTCGTCGGTCCTATGATGTAAATATCGCTTCCGGTGTTTCCGGAGTACGTTGCGTAGGCGACCAAGCTCAGGGTTCCACCATGGAAATTTATATTCTGCTTTTCTGCTGACACGTTTTTTAGGAACATTACGGCAAAGAATCTCATATGTGGCATCATAGAACGCCACACCTGCCTGATCTAAAATTAATTAATTAATCGCATATATCAATGAATATGACAGCTATAATTGAGCTGAATATATTGTACAATATTTCCCAATTATGTTGGTATTATAAAGTGATCTTTATTTATGTTCTCACAATTTCTCACCTCAAATTTCAATACCATTAAATACATCAGTGTCCCAGTAAGTGAATCAAAAGCAAAATTGCTGCCACTTTCTGCCATTTTGTGTTTAATAGGCATTTTACAAAACGATATATTATTCATTTTCATACCACTTATTTATGCAATTTTAGAATTAACTGCCTTTTCAATATTTTTAAACAATTAGTCTACTTTCAGTGAATATCTGTGCAAAATTTGAGTGGTTTATTCCAAATATTGTGAAAGATACAACGTTTTGAACTAAATAGACTCAACACAGGTCACGCGCAGCATAACGGTCGCCTTTGCACGGAACAACGCTTTCGAATCATTGATACAGAAAGTTGGAACCGCACTTTAAGATGCATACAAACATAATTACAGTATAATTTCATATGAAAACTTCTTAGCACATCTTATTACACTGGTTTCCATTCATTACTGGATCGTTTTCGCAAAACAAATTATATTAATACTTTTGGCCAGCTTTTTGATACGAATACTCTTCTGTGCACCGCTTTGTCTATTTGCAAAAGTAAAAATTGATTCCTTCTACCTAGTGTGTGAAACGTGAACAAACAATGAGTGACAATGTAAAGCAAGAGTATGTCCCGTTGTGGATAAACTGTGTTGCTGTTGACTTCTCGAAATGTCCGGTAAAACCATCGATTCGTGAAGTGGAGCAATTGTTGAAGGTGAACATGAAGCTCAACATAGCAGAAGTTAGTGCCGTGCAATTCCATCATTTACGTCATAAGGTACTGTTTACGTTCAAAAACATTAGTCAAACAGAATCATTCTCTTCACAGAACAACTTGAAACACGCCGTCGAATGTAATCACATTTTATACAGCATCCCAACGTATACTGATAATAACTATATTGAAATAAAGCTACATGACTTGTCACCACGCACTAGTTCCGCCGCTATTAAATAACTCATGTCAAAATACGGAGAGGTGGATAGTGTTAAGAAAGATACTTGAAGAAATTTCTTCCCAGGACTTGGCAACGGCGTTCGTGTAGTGAGAATGCGGCCGAGAAAACCTATTCCCACCTACTTGACCATGTCAGGCAGATGCCCTCAAGGCATTGTACATTCTCAACGAACACTTGTCACGTACTCAGGGCAGATTCCTACCTTCCAACATTGCGATCAGCCGCTACAGCACGGAAAACCTTGCGCAAAAGCTGCTAAGGGAATTCCACCTGCTACCAAAGCCGGTATACAGTCGTCGCATGCTAAAGCGCAACCGGTTGGTAAACCAACGACTGCGGACCCCGCAGTAACAAACATCAGCTCAACAACGATTGGGCCCAGTACCACTAAACCAACTGCCATTACCAACATCGAAGTAACAACAATTACACCAAATGTCTCCAAACCAACAACCAATACCACCAATAAAGAATCAAACACCGATGAGGAAGGATTTTCAACAGCGACCTGGAAGTACAAAAAACAAACAAGAACATCCGACCGTGAGCATCATGAATGCAGTACCGATGACGACATGAACGTGAACGAAAACGCAAGAGAAGACGGACCGAATGATCCTCAAGGTGCGCACCTCAGACAACGCACCTCATTTTTCATCACCAAGGAAGTGGATCTCAACACGCAGCTGCGTCCACAAGACCCTATGGATAGTTCAAAGCTAATTTTAATTTTTACACGTTGTAAAAATCTTAAAAGACCCACGGCTCAGTTATGCTAACGCATAATTACTAGGCCGCATGCAAAACTTATTCAGACATCACTTCGTTAAAAATTTAATAACTTCTTTTAACAAAGTCGGATTGACTAGCAGTCTTTGACAAAGTTTTAAACAGTTAAATGAAGCTTATAGTGCTACCTAGCGGCGAAAATGCGAACTAGTGGGTTTTCTTCATGTACATTGCTGAAAAATCCCATACAAACTTCAGGCACGTCAGTCCGGTAGTTAGACTTGTCCGATTTTCTTCAAATTTGGTACAGTTACTCCTGGTGGGACTAGCAATCCACTCAGGGGTGGGCCGATTGAGTTTTAAAAAATTAATTATTTTTCTGAGCAGTCCAGTGCTTTGCAGTTTATACATTGGTGCATGCATTGTCTCGGTGTAATTGGGATTCTGGCTGCAATTTAAGCAAGTTTCCTGGTTAGGACACACTATAGTACCCGAATTTGCCACAACGATAGCATAACATAAAAAGGGGTGGTAGGGACGGACCCTAGTGCGTACCGGACGGAGGTAGATGTATTCTGGAAAAACAGAGCCGTGAAACGATATCACCGCTTAGGGGGGATTGCTTAAAACCCCGTTGTATGACTTGGTGATCCTATGGACCGGTACAACTCATTGACCTGTCAACTCCTTTAGGAGATAAGCCATTTATGTGGTGTCGTCATAAGCCATTTATGTGGTGTCGATGTCGTTCACAACATGGGTGATATTGAGACCACCGCAACCTTTTAGCCGTCGATCAACTCGTTCATACGCGGCAGAGTATAATACGCCTTTTTCAAGGTTGACCCTAAAACATACCGGGTTACCCTGCCCTACCTCATAGTCGAAACCACCACTGTCGGATCACATCCTAGTGCGCACTGAACCGATTACAATATCGTGAACAGGTTCTCTATGCTATATATCCCCCTAAGGACCTCAAACTGATGTTAGATGGCATTGTTTGGCATCTAATCATCAATCCTGTTCCAAAAATACACATATTGATGGGGTTTTAGAAAGTTTCGCTGAACCGGAAGACACCATCTTGGTTTTAAAAATGACCTTAAACATCGATATCTGACGTCCACTCATCAATTCCCATCGCATATTCGTGGGGTTTTGGAGAATTCCACTGAACCGGAAGTCGCCATCTTGGTTTTTAAAATGCTCTTAACCCTTTATAAGACCCAGAGTTCAAGGCTAATAATAAATGTTATATTAATAGAAACATGGTTCTTTCACTCAGTTTAGAACATATTTACATACATTTACTCACAATAAAAACTGTTTTGAAAAAGGTGATGGACAGAGAATTAGCACATTTATATATATATATATATATATATATATATATATATATATATATATATATATATATATATATATATATATATATATATATATATATATATATATATATATATATATATATATATATATATATATATATATATATATATATATATATATATATATATATATATATATATATATACAGGGTGTTTGGTTCATGGTTAAGAATCTCTCGAGGGGTGATAGACTGCCATATTTGGAGAAAAAAATTGTTCTACACATACCATCAAATCTCAATCGTTACATAGTTATTGAACTTTTGGTGTAAAAAACTTATTTGTCTTAAAATACCTCTAACTTTAAAAGTATACTTTGTATTTTAAATGTTTTAGTTTCATTCGAAAGGTGAGAAAATTTCGCATTGAGTGATGCCCTCAAATGTTTCAGCTAATGAGTTTAAGTAGCCTTTTCAAAGTAATTTATTGAAAATTTAACAATTTTAAACGATTTTTCGTTCATTTATTGAAAATCCTAATAGTTAACCTCATCATTTTAATAATTTAGATTGTTAGTCTTGATGAGCTGCTTAATTCGTTCTTTGACATGATGCACTTACCTTTTCTTATTTTCATGATTTTGGGTTATTCTACTTGGATATTTTTATCTCATTTTCACTAGTACCAGCTCTAATTGAAAAATTATAGCACTTATTGTACTTTTTTTCTTTTTATTCGAAAGCCAGGAAAATTTTACAGTGAAAAATGTATTAATATCTTTCAGTTAAGTGAATTTATTACTCTTTTAAAAGTAAATTAGTTTAAAGTTTGTGCTATTATTAGAATTTTCGTTAATTTTCTTGAAATAGTAAATAATAAACATCACCATTATTATCATGGAAATAATGCATATCAGTAAGTTCTACAGTTCTTTCTTTGACTCCATTCAATTATCTCTTTTGGTTTCGACGCAAAATCGTTTTTATCACATCGTTTCATATGCAAAAATAACGATTTCGAACCCACTATATTTGTGGCGAGCTCATGCTGTGTTATCTATTAAATAGTAGCAAAATGAAAAGAGATATAGACAAAGTGTCTAATAAAAACCTGTTTTAATCCACCTAGAGGTGCAATTGTGCCTTTCTCATTTCTCCAAACTATGATTTAATAGCTGGTTCGTACAATATAACATTATGGAAATGTCTTTCATTCTTATTACACTTAAGTATATATAAGGAGCACCTTTTTGCATTCATCGCGGTATCGGTTTGAATCGGAGTTTTCTGTGTGATCGCACTCCACAACCCGTAACTCCGGAGCCGGAAGTCGGATGGAGATGGAATTTAATATCAGTTTCCGGGGACGGAACACCTTTCATTTGAGACTAAGTTGATCAAATCGGTCTAGCCATTTTCGAGAAACCAATATAACCGTTATTCTGAATTTGGATGCTTCCGGATCCGTCGATGGTGGCCAGTGTGGCCAAAGAGACTTTGAATGACTGTTGGTGACCTAGATCTACAAATTCAACAGTTGTGTTTACATTTTGGAAAAAAATCCCCTTTTTACATTCATCGCAGAATTCATTAGAATCAAGATTTGCTGCGTGATCGTACGTATCACCCTGTAATTCAGGAACCAGAACTCGGATCCACACAAAATTCAACAGCAGCTGATGGACCTTCCATTTAAAATCAAGTTTGTCAAAATCGGTTCAGAAAATTCCGAGAAACCGATGTGGACAAATCAACAAATTTTGTTTTGTAACCATACTCTTCAAATCGTAATCCGGAACAAGATGTCGGTTGAAAATGAAATTCAATAGCAACCTATGGGATGATTATACCGTTCAGTTGAATCTTAGTTTGTAAAAATCGGTTCAGTCATCTCCGAGAAACCGATGTGGACATTTTGTTAACAAATCCGCACATACACACACATACATACATACATACATACATACATACATACATACATACATACATACATACATACATACATACATACATACATACACACATACACACAGATATTTTGCGATCTCGGCGAACTGAGTCGAATGTTATATGAGACTCGGCCCTCCGGGCCTCGATTAGGAAGTCGGTTTTTGGAGCAATTGCGTAACCTTTCTATATAAGAAAGGCAAAAGAATAATATTTAATTAGCTTAATAAGCATGAGTTCAATGTTATCTTCATGTGATTATAATTTGGAAAGGTTGGTGGAATGGGTTTGAACGTGTAGGGAATGGGGGGTTAGTAGAGTGGGAGTGGAGGATGCGTCAGAAATCCATCATCTTATTTCGGTATACGGGGTGGATGAAGGAAATGCGGGCATGAGGGTGGTCCAAGAGGAGGGGAGTGATGAAGGAGGAAGGTGTAAGGACAAGGCGGGGGGGGGGGGGAGGTGCGGCGACGCAATACTCAACTGCATATTTTACCTTCCATTTGAGACTTGGTTTGAGAAAATCGGTTCAGTCTTCACCGATGAACCGATGTGACTTTAATTGTGGAATATGCCCGAAATTCCGGACTTCCGGAATCGTCGATAGTGGACAATATATTCAAAGAATGTTTGATTGGCAATCAGTGATCTAGATCTGCGATTAGAAGTAATTTGGTGACCATTTCAATAGTTTTTAGCCTCTGAGGTATTACGATTGTACCGTTTTATATGGGAAATTCCAGTGTATCCTTACTAACACCCCTGTAACGCCGGAAGTAAGAGTCAGAACCGAATGAAATTCAGCAGCAGTCAATGGCATTACTGTATCTTTCATTTGAAATCAAGTTTGTAAAAATCGGTAGAGAATTCGTTGTGGAATGGGTGTGATATTAGCTTAGGAACATGGCGGGTTCCATGGGGGCGTCATGAACCGTCATAGGTAGCCAACGTGGTCAAAGCTGCTTTGATTGACCATTAGTGATCCAGACCCCCAAAATAGAGTAATGTTACATCAATTTTAATATGTTTTACATCATTTGAATTTCATGATGGTACCAGTTTATATGGGAATTTGCTGTGTGACCGCACTCTTCAACCCGTAACTCCGGAACCGGAAGTCGGATCAACTAAAAATTCAATAGCAGCTTATGGGAGCGTTATACCTTTCAGATGAAACTAAGTTTGCGAAAATCGGTTCAGCCATCTCTGAGAAAATTGTGTGAGTTTAAATGACACACACACACATACACACACACACACACATACATACACACACACACAGACATTTGCCGATCTCGACGAACTGAATCGAATGGTGTATGACACTCGGCCCTCCGGGCCTCGGTTAAAAAGTCGATTTTTACAGTGATTGCATAGCCTTTCTTTATATGAGAAAGGCAAAAATTATAGAGAACATTAAGGGGCATCAAATGAACAATAGTAACGATAAATTTTGTTGATTAAAAATTAGAATAATTAAAAAACTCTCCAAAACACACAAATTTTGAGTTATTTCGTTAGTAAAAAATCATTTAGTACACTTAACTAAAAGGTATTTGTACATACACTGATAGGAAATTTTTTCAGCTTTCCAATGAAATCTTGTAAATAACGATATAAAGCATATTTTTTAGATTAGAGTCTTTTAAGCACTTGCAAGTCGGTTACAGGAAAAGTATAGTAATGAAATTACAAAGAAATGAGAAGAGATAGAAATATGTAGTTCAAAAACAAATTATGAATCGTCCTAAAACCCAACTTTTGGATAATAGATATTGCTATAATCATACTTCATTATTTCGAGAAAATTAGCAAAAACCTCCTCAAAACCACTAACTTTTAACTACTTTACAGCTAAAAGGTAATTAAAACTAATTACTTAAAAGATATGAGAACACAATTCAATAGGAAATTTTCTCACCTTTCGAATGGAACTGAAACATTTAAAATAAAAAGTATACTTTTAAAGTTAGAGGTATTTTAAGACAAATAAGTTTTTTACACAAAAAATTCAATAACTCTGTAACGGTTGAGATTTGATGGTATGTGTAGAACAATTTTTTTCTCCAAATATGGCAATCTATCACCCTCCGAGAGATTCTTAACCATGAACCAAACACCCTGTATATATATATATATATATATATATATATATATATATATATATATATATATATATATATATATATATATATATATATATATATATATATATATATATATATATATATATATATATATATATATATATATGTATATATATATATATATATATATATATATATATATATATATATATATATATATATATATATATATATATATATATATATATATATATATATATATATATATATATATATATATATATATATATATATATATATATATATATATATATATATATATATATATATATATATATATATATATACTTCATCGTATGTGGAGTGGGTTATAGTTACTTCACAGTTCCAAACACCTTGTTTGTGTGCAATCTACCTATCCTTCTTGTAGTTGAATTAGTGATTGCTGCTATATTCTGGTGGTAGCTGTTATTCTGAGGAAGCACGTGTTTTGTGGTCGAAAAAGTGTGGGCACAGATTAGCACACTTGAAGTTTTTTGTGTCTAACCCGAATAAACGAAAAATACAAAACAAACTTGTGTATTTATAAAAAGTATGCTTTAAAATACTATGTTTCTGAACATTATCCGAATAATATCTTTCATCGATGGCTTAAAGCGCGTCATGCACCGACGAGTTCAGAAAATTAATTATCCACGTGGAAAATAACAAACATAGCGTAAAATAATTCTGGGAACATGCCGGACGTTCCAGGAAGCGACTAAGTAATGCAATAATACATTTTGAGCAACAGATTACAACCAATTATTTGAATATTATATGTCCCCTACACGATAAACGACATTTACTGAAGATCGTCTTATCACCATGAAATCAAAATAATCCATCACTTTCGTCGACTGAAATCCAAAAACATCTTTGAACGAGATCATGGCATGTCAGTGAGCAGGAAAACCCTACGAATATGACATCTGAAGAGCTTTTGATCTCCTAGATTGCACAACATAAACCACTTGTTTCTAAAAACAATTCGACGGTTAGAATAAACCTTGCTAAGTTGGACGGAAATAGGTGTGAAACTTTATTGAGAAAGGTTTTTTGATGAGATGAGACGAAATTAAATCGATTTGGGTCGGACAGTAAATGTTAGGTTTAAATTCCAGTAAAGAGTCAACATAATCCTCAATATAGGTATATCTGAGAGATCGAACACTTGTAGTAAAAATTGGATGTCTGTTTTGTGCCCCATTTTCGAACAACTCGGGTGTTCCTCAAGGAAGTAACTTGGATCGACTAATATTCACACTCTTTATCAATGATCTAGCCACGGTATTACCACCGGGTTTTCTTATATTCCACGCTGATGACGTTAAATTATACATGATCGTCAAGTACATCAGGGAATACTTAGCTTTACAACAGCTCTTGTACACTTTCAGTGACTGGTGCTCTTTAAGCTCGCTTAATATTAGTAATCACAAGTGCAGTGTAATATCGTATCATCAGAAGCACCCAATTTCATACGACTACTGTATTGGAGATTGGAAGTTTGAGCGTGTACTACAAATGTGTGACCTTCGAGTCACTTTGGATTCTGCACTCACTTTCCGACCTCATTTCGACTATATTATTAACATGTAGAAAATTTCGAATGAATTTAACGACCCTCTTTGTCTTCGCTCACTGTACTGCGCATTGGTACGGTTGATATTTGAATCTAACTTTGGAATGTAGAAAACGACCGGATGGGTTTTTAGTGGATTTTCGGCTTCCACGGTCTAGAAATTAGAACGGCTGTTGTATACTTCCCGACGTTTCGGCCACTGGTTTTGGCCTTTTTCAAGGGAAACTGTAATGTGTATTAATATTTATTATTTTGCATGTCACATCGTATTAACTGACTCACTATTTTATCGTTCTTCGTCCAAACATCGTATGCCAACGATGTGCAGGTCTAAAAATGTTTA
Organism: Topomyia yanbarensis; assembly: GCF_030247195.1. Classification (NCBI taxonomy): domain Eukaryota; kingdom Metazoa; phylum Arthropoda; class Insecta; order Diptera; family Culicidae; genus Topomyia; species Topomyia yanbarensis. The sequence goes on from NC_080671.1 coordinate 154,967,979, forward strand.
CTTCATAAACTTTGGCTCTGAGTAGATGGAAAAATAGGTGTAATGCGGATATTGAATCTATCTTCATAATATGGTGTCCGATTAAAGCAACATGGATAGCAAGACTTGAATCAATTCAATGAAAATTCGTTTGTTATGCATTAAGACACCTTCCATGGCACGACCCTATTTATTTTCCGCCATTGAAGACCGCTGTAGATTATTAGGTCTACACACGCTTGAAACGAGAAGAAGAGTAGCCCAAGCTGTTTTCGTCGCCAAAATTCTTTTAGGAGATATAGATACGTCTGAATTATTGGGTCAACTCCACCAATATGCACCGGAATGTGTGCTCCGTCAACGAAGCTTTTTGCTTTCGCAACGTAGGATCTCCCTATATGGTGGTCATGATACGATTCGCTTCATGTCTGCCACATTCAACAATGTGTTTGCGGATTTAGATTTCAGCATGTCATCCACTACATTCAAGAACCGGCTGCTAAAGAGTTTCTGACTTGACAGATATGTACCGACCACATTTTAATTTGTATTTTTAATTGCTGCTTTTCTTTTATATTTTTTACTTCTGTTTAATTTACTGTATTAGCCTGTTTTGTTACATTTTTTTCTTTTTATTATTAAGTTATTATTGTTTATTGTTAAGTTCTGTATTGTGTATTCGATTGAAAAGATATGGGGTTTTTATGCCAATTTGAGAAGAGTTAATGTTTCACTCAAATTGGCTTTTCTACATCCCCCCATATTCATTAAGACCAACTAGGTCAGATGATTAATAAATGAATAAATAAACACACCAAAAAATAATGAAATTTAAACGACATGTAAATAAATACGAATGTAAACATATAGCGATTGAATTAAAAAATGCATTGAAAATTACGTTAAAATCAATTGAAACATCAAACAGCATACAATTTTACACTTTCATTCGTGTAATATTACATGTCATTCATTTTATAGCAGTATTCGAGTGAAAATACATTGAAGTGCATTGGTTTTCCGTTTAAAGAAACTGTAATTTTCAATCCACATGAAAAATTATAATAAAATTCGTTGAAGAAAGCCCGACAAGTCGTGTGTATTTGTGGAACTTAATTTTACATTTATATTCATGCTCCATTTTACATGTGCATGAAAATAAACTTAAAATTACAAAATATTTTTTCTGTGAAGGGTTAAACATCGATATGTGACCTCCACTTATCAATTTCCTTCCAAAAATACCCATATTGATGGGGTTTTAGAGAATTCCACTGAACTTCCGGCGCCATCTTGGTTTTCAAAATAGCCTCAAACATGCACATTTGGCGACTACTCGTTAAAACTGTTCCAAAAGCAATTAGATTGTTGAAGTGTGGGCCAGAAGGAATCTTCAAGATCGCTTTTTCCACTTTTCCAAAAATCTTCTAACTTCTATGCATTCAAAAGGTCTTGGAATAAAAGCAGAAACTGTGTCGCAAAACACGTGCAAAAAATTTGATCAAAAACCGTTTAAGTCTTTTGCCTTCAAAATAGGGTGACCATACATCCTGGTTTCCCAGGACATGTCCTGGTTTTAAGCTTGCTGTCCTGGTGTCCTGGGATGTCGAGGAAAACGCTTGATTTGTCCTGGTTTTTCTTCACAACCATAACTGCAACGTAAATTAACTCTCAAGCAAAAAACGAGAGACAAAGCCTCGAATTTCCCAATTGTTCTATGCGGTATCACTTTTTAATCTTTCAATAGTGCCTCGTTATTTTTCTTTTCAACTTCCTTCTTTATATGAACATTGTGAAGAAAAACTATTAGACATTCATAAAAACGAGACATATGAATAAACTGTAGTCGCTTGGTACTAAATCTTACAGCCGGCAGATATACGTGAATATTTCGTACCTGCCTATATTTTCAAAATAGTGCTGTTAGAATTCTGCGATAATTCTACCAGCTATGTTTCTCTTTATTTGCATTTCGCCATCTTCACGTTTTAGATGTTATCACAAATAGACAAATAGATTTAGTTTTAAATATTGTAAGTACCATATTTTAGTTATTAAGTTTAGTTTCTAGTTGGTAACTAATCATGTGTTACGTTCAAGGATGCAAAATGCCTACCTTTTCTGCGGCTGTAATTTTTCTGCCTACATTCTCATTTCTCTGTTGACGCTGCTGTCGTTCGCTATTGCAGGACGCCTAGCGCTGTACGGCAGTCTGTAAGCAAAGCAGTAACATGACAAAGAAATACTGCCCCCAGTACAGCCACCAGACGCTAGCGGTACAGCTTCTCTTTCCTTATTTTACACTTTTTAATATTTTTAATCTATTCAGTATTTTCAATCAGAAACGACGACAATAAATGCGGTTCGTTTACGCCACGACCGGCATCATCGCTTTCGTGTGCGGGCCTCTCTCTTTGACTATGCAGAGAAAAGTGTACAAAGCGAGAGAACAAACTTTACTACGCCACACTCTCACCGAGCAGTCGGAGTACAGCAGCAAAACAAAAATGTATTCTACTGTTGTATAGGAAAATGTACTCGGTTTGGCTACCGTTCTGGCAAGAGCTGTAGTAATGCGTCGCTGTAGCGGGCTGTACGGCTTGTGAAAATATAAATATACCGAAAAAAATGTAGTTTACCAGTACCTTTGGCATTCCTGGTTACGCACGTTAGAATTGTGTTTTAGTACGCGAATTAGTTTAGTTGTCGTTAGCATTTATTAAACGCACTATTCGAACACCCCCTTCGTTAAGTTTTGTCACACACTTGCTTGATCACAGCGCCGAGCAACAAATTTGCTGCAAGCAAAGCAGCTCTCAACCGTTCTTCCGCTCAGACTGAAAATTTCATTTGTAGTGGAGTGAATCGCAACGAGCGGTCGGCTATAAGATCGTCACCAGGAAGAAAAAAGTGTGCCGTGAGGGTTTCGCCCGCCAATAAAAAAACCGACTGTCGCGCCGAATGAATCTTTTGACTCCAATACCTTTGACGACGACACCTTCGGATCAAAGCGATTCGACCAGAGTGTGGAGTACGTGGAACTAGTCGCATTACCCTAAAGGAAGCGTAAAGGCATTTGTAAGGCACAAAACACGGAGTAGATCAGCAAAAATATTGTGGTGCGGAGAGAAAAAAGCTGCATCGAAAAAACCGAAAGATTTGCGCTAAACGACGGAAGTGCTCGGAAACGACTCCGCGTTCCAGGGAGGGTTACCCACTGGAAGACAGTAATACCGAACAGTCGGTTAGGCGAGTCGTAGCGCTGCAAAAAGGGCCTATGCAGAGGGCCTTATTCTGGAAAGTGAATCTTTGTTTTGGAAGCTAATTCGTTGTTTGGAAGCTGATTCTTGTGCGGGAGCGGATAACTTCTGTGAAGCGCGACGACCCGACCCGGCCGACGGGGTGTGCGAAAGTGCAAAACCCGAGGGCATAACTAGTGCGAGTGCACGTTAGCTAGTGTAAGGAAGAGTTGGCTGATTAGGCCTAGTAAGTAGCGTTCAGGAAGGAGAAAAGGAAGAGAAAGCGAAGCGGGGAAGGTAGAAACAGTAGTAAAATGTATGTAGAATCAGATTTTTGGATTGTTTTGATTACTAGATATAGGTAAGCATTTTCGCGCTACACATGTTCTTATTATGTGATCTGCCCCATTCACAAGAAAGGCGAGCATTTGAAGTGTGAAAACTTCCGAGCGATCACCATTTAAATGTCGCTTCAAAGTGCTATTCCAGATAATCTTCCGTCGTCTATCACCTAAAGTAAATGAGTTCGTGGGAAGTTATCAAGCCGGCTTCATCGATGGCCGGTCGACAACGGATCAGATCTTCACCGTACGGCAAATCCTCCAGGAATGCCGTGAATTCAGGTCCCAACGCATCACCTGTTCATCGACTATAAGGCGGCATACGACAGTATCGACCGTGGAAAATCATGGACGAAAACAGCTTTCCCGGGAAGCTGAGTCGACTGATCAAAGCAACGATGGACGGTGTACAAAACAGCGTAAGGATTTCGGGTGAACTTTCCAGTCCATTCGAATCTCGACGGGGACTGAGACAAGGTGATGGACTCTCGTGTCTACTATTCAACATCGCTCTGGAAGGTGTGATGCGACGAGCCGGGCTCAACAGCCGGGGCACGATCTTCACAAAATGGTCCATTTGTATTTAAAATCGAAATTTTGGACCCCTCCCGAAATATTTGTCTAGATCCGCCCCTGCCTTCGAGGTAGTGGAGGATTTTGTCTACCTATGATCCTTATTAACGGCTGAAAATAACGTGAGCCGTGAAATCCGAAGACGCATCATCAGTGGAAGTCGGGCCTACTATGGGCTCCAAAAGAAACTGTAGTCACCCCCGCACCAAATGCACCATGTACAAAACGCTTATAAGATCGGTGGTTCTCTACGGACACGAGACTTGGACCATGCTCGAGGAGGACCTGCAAGCGCTAGAAGTTTTCGAGCGACGGGTGCTAAGGACGATCTTCGGCAGTGTGCAGGAGAACGGTGTGTGGCGAAGGATGAACCACGAGCTCGCTGCACTCTATGGGGAACCCAGTATCCAAAACGTGTCCAAAGCTGGAAGGATATAGTGGGCAGGGCATGTTGCAAGAATGCCGGACAACAATCCTGCAAAGATGGTGTTCGCTAATGGTCCGGTTGGTACACAAAGGCGAGGAAATTCATGTTGCACTAAATAAATGAAAAGGAATGTTCTTATTATAACATCGATCTTAATGAAACAATAAAGAGCTGAAAGAGTTTCATCTCAGCTTAAATCGATAATGGTTTTCATTGAAGATTTACAGAACCCTATATTTACTTCGACATCAGGAACAGATGAGGGAAGCTACTTGGGATCATTGATGTTTCTGCTTTCCATCAATGATGTGCATTCAGCGCTGAGGACTCCTCACTAGTCACCAGTTAGAAGATCTAAAAATATTCGGTCTCGTAAGCTGATCAATTGATGGATTGCAAATTGCGCCAACAACAGCTTCGATGTGTAAAGAAGTGCTCGGTCATTGAAATCTCACGAAAAATATTCTCGCAGGGCTCGACCCGTTAGACTCCCAGAACTTTTTTAATGACTGCCGAAAACCTGGGGAATATTTCACCATGCACGTTCGAGAGAGGAAACGAAAGGGAGTCCCCTTTTGGCTGTCCTGGGTTTTTAATCGCCTGATATGGTCACCCTACTTTACAAGGACTTAACATATTCTTGTTAAAACGTGTTAATTGCGAAATCCGTGCAAAAAAATATCTAAGTCTTTTTACTTTGAAAGGGTTTAGATTTTTTTGCGAAAACCGGGCAAAAAAACTATGCAAAGAAGTCATGTAAAAATTCGTGCAAAAAACGTGTAAAAAACCTTTGTGTATATTTGATTATAAGATTTCGGCTGTATTGTATTTTTAAGCTGGAATCATTTCGGCTAAGCAGTATTTGCGTTATTGAAACAACTTAAGTTGTGACGTTACGGAACGTCGGAATAATCGCAACTTAAGCTGGTCCAATAACACAATGACTGCTTATCCGAAATAATTCTAATGTAATGCACGTGTAAAATTATAATAAAATTCGGCGAAGAAATCACGATAAGTCGTGTGTATTTGTTGTTACGGCATTTAATTAGCAAGGAACTGGAAGGTGAAGTATATTTTCCAATATTAAGAGCCATAGTAATAAAGGGAGAGCAAGGAGTTGAAGAAAGTTTAGAAAAGCGTGGAAAGGGTCATATGAGCAAGCTGTATTTGTGGTGGAACTTAATTTTACATTCATATTCATGCTCCAAATATGTGCATGAAATTAAACTTAAAATTACAAAATAATTTTTTTCTGTGTAGCTAAATACTCGCACGAATATATATGTACTGCAACCTAGCATAAGATTCCAAAGCTCATTATTGCCAATTATATTATCGAAGTGTGGTTTTCAACCTTGATTTATACCACCAGGCAACACCCGGCAATCTATCTTTGAGTAATTTTTAAACACAGTCCAACATATAAAAATACACAAATTTATTGTAAAAAATCTGTTTGTAAATACATCCCACACGTCCCAATAAAAAACAATTATTTGTCATTTTTAATACATTGTGGTGACGGGTATTGCTGTTACCCGCATCCATGCTAACCAACATAACACGATTCCAGCAGTGCTACATTTCACACTTTCGCCTTCAACCCTCTGTGGTGACCCTTTTTAACCCTTCCCCAGGAGAAGGGACGTTCCGAAACCACACAATATCAGCCCGGAATCCGTGGAGCGAGTAGCTTTAACGGTGGGGGTTTTCGAAATTGATAAATAATGAAACCATTCTCCGGGGTTAATTATACGGTTAAAATTTAAAATTATTGTCTCCAACCCCCGATTGCCGGTTGTCGGCCGCAGTCACATGCATGCTCACGCGGAACACGCGAACACAAACGGCAGCAGCATGGCAGGGCAGGCGACCCGATGATCCTGGGCCGTATGTTTTGGACGGAGTTTTGCTTAACCCGAACGAACGTGCCAGCATCATCGCGGTTGACAGCCAGTGCCATCGGCAGCGAAAAGTGGTGGCTTTCGCACTTACCGCAAACTTCCAAATCACCCGTGACAATCATTGTGTGGAAGGACGGTGCATCAGCTGACACCTCGCAGCTGTACTTGCCCGATGCCATCATGTTTAGCCCGACCAGCATCAGTTGGCTTTCGTTGGAGGCTGCCCGCTGCAAATGGAGAAAGAATGAGAGAGAGGTTTAGTTAAAAATGTGTTAAAATGTCAGTTTGACGTGGTTTCGCGGTGCTAGTAGGGATGACAATTGTGTGGAACAAAGCGATCGATTTTGTTTAGATTTTATGTTGACTGTTGATAGTAGGTACGCTTCAGAAACGCATGTCACGTGCTTTCACTAACTTAGCTTAAAGATTAGATAAGAAGAAACTTGATGAATTTTTTCTGCTGATTGTGAGATTCTTCTTCTTATTTTTCTGCTTCAAAGATTATTTTAGAACAAAATATAATATTGAAATGATGGTGTGAATCCTCAGTTTTCACCAAACTCTGAAAGTATGTGTTGAATTTCTTATACCAAAGAAATAATCAACAGCAATTGACACATTAGGGTAAACCATGCAAATCCAACATTCTCATTTCAACCTGAACCACATATTGTTGTCTAAATTGAAGCATCTGTTTGCACGATCATGACTACTGCAAAACTGCGTCCAATGCCTCCAAATTAACAGTCAGCAGAAGCAAATAACAAAGGCGGCGGAATTACACTTTTTGTTAACCTTCCGCCAGTCGCGCTAGTGCACTGAGTGCACGCTACTCTGAAAATCTGGCGAAATCGTCTTACATTTTAAAATTATTGCATATACTGGAATAGGATTACACTCACAATCGGATGTAGAGCAAATACCCCGTAACATGATTTGACGCAGCTTTGATATATATTAAAGAGGAATACTTAAGTGACCACTTCATTCGAAAAAAATAAAAAAAAATCCCAGCCAAGAATAAATATATTAATTTTCCATTCATTCCAAAACATTTCCTATGCTTTGTTTTAGGTATTGAAGCGAATTGAATGCGGTAGGTGCCATATGCATGCAGAAAAAATTAATTATATGCAGTAAGTAAATATTCACAGTTTATTATGAAGTGGTCCATTAAGCAGCATGAATCTGCATATGCTTATTGCTGGAAGTCGCTCAACATTTCCAAGATCCGACAAGGAAGTGGTGTTAGATGTAACTCTCTGCTCCAATAGTATTACGCATGAGGTGATCAATTGAACGAATCGCTAGATACCACCACATATCGTAATCTTAAATCTGTAAATTTGAACATCTACGAACAGGCCCATAGCCAGGAGTTTATTTCGGGAGGGGCTTAAAAAATTATTGCATGATGCTTTTTTTTTATTTCGATTATAGAGGTTTTAACCTTATGGTTATTCGCCTCTTTTTGGGTAAGAAAATTTCTTTAGAAAAATTTCTAGCCCTATATGTGCGGGATTGATGAACGAACCGTGATGAGCTGCGTACAAGGCAATCGATTTACCAACTACGCTTTACCCGCCCCTGCATAAAGCTTTTAGTTCTAATTACTTCATATTGTCACTAGAAACTAAACGAAATTTTGAAAAGTTCTTAATGAAAACGAAGCCAAATCTAAAACAATTCATGTTCTTTGTCACAATAAAGGCTATAGTACATCAACGAATTATTGATGTTTAATTTGATTTTTATTATTTATTTTTATTTACAAGTTACAATTTACTCTCGTTGCAACAATGAATATTCTAGAGTTCTCAGTATTTATGCGCTAACCGAATATGACAATTCTTGACGGTGCTGGAAAACGCAAGGTGTTCTAAGCTACACGTTTAAAAGGTGTAGAAGACGCTAAATCGAAATGAGTATAAAAATATCCATAAAATGTTCGATCGAAGAGAATGTCGAAATTTGCACAAAATCTTCTGATTTAGCAAACGAATTGTAGATGGTTCAACTTCTATTTTCTTGATCTGGTGTCCTGTAACTATTACCAGTTCTAATGCATCATGCTAACATAATTTTTTGGCATACCCCAGTTAGGAAGGAGGATCTTTGGTGATAAATAGGATCAAAATATATCGGTCATTCCACGTCTGATTTACAACCAAAATTTGAATTCCTTCCATTTTTTTTTCTTGCATTCATTAGCTAAAAATAATTGACACGTATTTTTTATTTTGTCTGAATATGATTTTTTTTCAAGTTATTAGTTTTTGAACTTTTGAAGTTTATAACATTGATCTTTTTTCGATCACTTATAACTCGGAAACGATTCGATATATGGAAAAAAATATTAAATGAAAAAGTTGTGTACTCAATGAGCTTACTGAAAAAAATTACAATTTCTTATTCTTATATAACTTATGAAATTTGCAATTGTTTGAGAAAAATTGAATTTTTTAAAGTTGGACCAATTTTTTTGCTTATTATTTTCTTTAAATATTAAGAATCATGTTAAAGTGATTGTGCAAAAATTTGGGAGTGGATATCAAAATACTTTGTGAGATATTACAATTATAAACTTAAAACAAGGCAATTTTACACCAAACGCCTAGTGATAGGCCTATTGTAATTGAAATATCTAGTAAAATACTTCGAATTTCTTTCTGAAATTTGTACACAATCTTCTCGATATAATTATAAATTATTTGAAGAAGCTAAAAATATTTTTTTGGCTCTACCCTGAAAAAAAATTATTTGTTACTAATATTTGCATAATACATAAATTATTTAACAAAAACATATATTAAAAAAAAATCCGCCGAGATCTTCCGAAAACGCAGCTTTTATTATTTAATGCTTTTTCTCAGAAATCTAATAGTTTCTCAGTTATCAGGGAATGAAAAATGTCCAATTCTATTAAATTTATAAAACTTTAAAAAATCACTATATTATTAAAAGTCCCTATTTGTATGTATATGATTTATGGACTTCCAAACGGCTTAACCAATTGCCATAAAAATTTATGCATAGTAGGAATTTGTTATGGAGCGTGTTTGTGTGCTATTGGTGGGGATTATCTGCCTACAAGACGGCGCTTCGGAACAAATTGTGCTTTCCTCCTATTTCGTTGAAAGTCGCATAAACGCGCGATGGGTATTAGCTAGTATTTTATAAAGTTCAAAAACTCATAACTTGAAAAAAATATCAAATTCAGCCAAAGTAAATAAAATCGTGTCTATAATTTTCAGCTAAAGAATGCAACAAAATTGGAGGGAACTAAAATTATAGTTGTAAATCGTAAAATGACTCGCATTCTGCAAATTTAAGACTTTTTTGGGGGTATTCTAATGTTAAAAACAAATATTTTTTTAAAGTCTTCCGAAATCAAATTTATTTTGATTACATAACTATATTAAGAAGATTATGTGAAAATTTCAGAATGGAACTCGAAGTGTTTTACGAGATATTTCAGTTATAACAGGCCTTTCACTGGGCGTTTATTGTACAATTGCCTTGTTTTATGTTTATAATTGTAATATCTCGCAAAGAATTCAACTGCCAAATTTTTACACAATCTTTTTAACATGATTTTTAATACTTAAAGAAAATAATAAATAAAAAATTTGGTCCAACCTTAAAAAAATTCAATTTGTTTCAAGTAATTGCAAATTTCATAAGTTATATAACAAAAAATTGTGATTTTTTTTGGTAAGCTTATTTGAAAACGCAACTTTTTTATTTAATATTTTTTCCATATATCGAGTCGTTTCCGAGTTATCAGTGATTGAAAAATGTTCAATTTTATAGACTTCAAAAGCGAATAACTTCAAAAGAAATATAATATTTAGCCAAACCAAAAAATACGTGTCAATTATTTTTAGCTAAAGAATGTAAGAAAACATTTTGGAAGGAATTGAAATTTTGGTTGTAAAACTGACGTAAAATTTTACTAAATGCTTCATTGCTGACAACATAACTAGAAACTATAAATGTGAACAAGCTCAATAATTTCAGCATCTCTTAATTTCGACACATAGAAGGGAATACACCGCACTCACTTCCCCTCGAATTCAATTTATTGATTCCTTTTTGCTTTTTTTCTCCGTGATGTCTTATCATCTTATTCCATAAAGACCAAAAATAAAACGAAAGACTGTAATATAATGAACACATGAAATCGAAAGAATAATCCCACTTTATTGACTTATAGACCAGTTACAACATTTTAGTCGCTCTCCGTGATAACCTAGTGATGTCTGATCAATCTATCAACACGTCGTTTTCAAATTTACATAGGCGTTAATTAGAAACCATCGAAAGCGACTAAAATGCTGCAGGTGGTTGCAACATTTAGTTTATTATGGTTGATTCACTAATATGTGGTTTAGCATCAATTGATCAATTGACATCCGAAGGAAAGTAAGTGTAAAATCACGTCAGTTATTCCTACCGCTACTGTGTACGTTTCTGTATATCAACAAAATTAGTAATATACGATTCGTGGGTTGATGAACACCTCACAAAACCGCTGGTTTACCACTTTTTGGCTTGTTTACTTTATCACGTTTTTCTTGCTTTTTGTTCGATTTTCCAGACTAACAGTGTTTCAATACGGCCCGCATTCCCCACATAAAATGAAATTGAGTGTCAATAAAAATACTATTGCATTAAATGATGCGAAAATAAAAAAAACTGTCGTCTCGCCTACAACTATGTCATCAACTAATTGAAATGTTTTTGTTTAGCACGCTTGAGTGAGATCCCTGACGTTTATATTAAGCGTACAGTGCTCTATTCTATTACAAAAATCCAATTTGCGTATGATTTAACTAACTTTCTTTATTCAGACCAATATCTAGCATAAAATGAGTTTTGTTAGATGCCATCACTAGCGATAAATGTTAATTTTGGGACAGTTTTTGTACTCAGTTTTCCATGAAACTTCTAAATTTTTATTATATAATTCGTTTATTTGAGTCGGTTCAATGCATTAGCTAAATGAAGCCTTGAGTATTTAATATATTTCCACGATGTAAACAATGAAAATGATAAAACGCTAATGGTTGTCCAAGAGATCTCGTGCGATTGACCTGTTTACTGACTGAGAAATATTTTTCGTAACCAACCGCGTCTTGGTGGTCGTTCATATCTATCTTGTACACATCCGTATTATTATTGTGGTAACTGCCATGTCCATGTTCGCGAATATCTGATTTCATTTTTGTTTTGTCCCCTTACGGGCCACCAGTGTCGACTTCCTCAATGATGATGCTGACTGTTAATTTTGAGATACTAGACGCAGTTTTTGCCGTCAATATTATATGAACAGCAGCCTTAAATTTGGCAACTGTTTGTTTTTCAGGTAGTCGTAATGGAGACTATGGATGTGCAAAGATGTAACGTGTATAACGATACTATCGCATTGCGTTTTGTACGTGCAGGGTCAGGTAGGACGAAATCCTAGCTGACCCTGCCCGTCTAATTCCTAGATGTGTCCTTTATAATAGATTCCATTTTTTTTAAATGTGACAGGAATCTTTTAATGGCCACGGTTCAAATAAGTTAAGTTTGTTTATTGGGGCTTTAACCTCCTGGTCGTTCGCCCGCGGTTCAAGTAAGTGGTATCAGATCGTGTAGCCGAGCATTGATTTTCTCATCATCCATATATATGAGAATCAACCACGTGTTACAAGTTGCAAAATTACTGGTTTCGCCTGGGCTAATTTGTTGAATAACATAAGTACTGAATGCCTGACAAGGTAGAACTCGTTAAAAGCGCAGTTCGTAAGCATAACCTCTATTTTCACCTTCAGCAAATATTTCCCATCAGGAAATTCGGTTATGCAAAAATTCCGGAAGTCAATAGCCTCCACGTTTGGCTGGAGCACCACTTCTTGCTTCTGCGATTCAATCATCCGACGGATCACCCCAGCAAGAATTAAAGTAACAGTTTCTTTTGTTCTTCCGACGAGTCACACAATATAAAAGGAAGTGTGTTATCAGACTCGGCATACTCAGTAGATATCGTGACCGATGTCTTCGGTGGCTCGAAATAGCAATCTTCCTCACTAATCTGTTGAACAAAACAAGATACAATTTTTTACGAGTTACCGAAAAACATGTTGCTTCTTAAATTTATTTTTGAAAAATTTCGGGGAGGGCTTTAGCCCCCTAGCCCCCCTCTGGCTACGTACATGTCTACAAAGCGGGCTGAACGACTAGGTTTTATTGGTATTTTTCAACGATTAAATCTTCAAATGAGTTGGACGAGGTCGTAAATAAAACCGATATCGGCATATCAAGAGGCTTGTCCGCTTCCCTTGGTGAAATGAAAAAGTTGCTAAAGTTGTAACCCGTCTGGGTAACAATTTAGCACTGGGTGGAAATATACACTTTTTTGTATACACTCCGTAGAGTGTATTTGTTTATGTAAAATTTAGTTGTAAATTTTTGTTCATTTTAGCGTTTGCGAACGGTTTTGTTCGTGCAGATAGGTTAGATAATTTTTGTTTCAGTTTTGTGAATTAGTAACATAGGGATTAGATAGGTCACCTCTTTCCTCTTGCAAAAAATACGTGTGCGCTGGCTATGCTGCTCATTGATGACAGCGATGCAACAAGGAGGGGTGGGTGTTAACCGAGTGTGAAGTACGCGTGTGAGACGGCCAATTAAGCCCGTCGAAAGTGCCGGCCCGTGATCCGGTTACAAGTGTGGTGTAGAATCGCCGTAGTGGAACGCTAATTGCGAAGGAGCCCCTCGCGTCCCCGGCTAGTTATCAAAGATCCGAAGCATCGTCCGTTCTCACTGTGTAGGATCAGTCAAACGAGCCAAGATCTGCTCCACAGTTATTTGCCAAGGAAAACGAAGCAGGGCGGATAAAGGTTCCATCTGGGAAGTTTACTGCGGTGCTTCCGGGATCGTTTACGGCAAGTAGACGATCCGGCGATAGTTCGCCACTGTCGCTAGAGAGGTTCCAACACGCTCACCTCCCTGGCTAAGTGCAAAGGACCGCTGTCGCAGCAGCCAACTACAACCAGCATTCGCAGCAGAGTGAACGCGGTCGTTGGAAATCCCGGCCGGTCGGAAGCGGTAAGAAACAGCAAGCGATTCCCGCCACCAGCAGCAGCTGCATCGAAGTGTGCAGAACAGGGGAGATCAGAGTAAATAAATACGGTAGAATTTAGTTTATTTGTTTTTTTCCCTTTTTTGTTTTATTTACATACGAAAATCCGAAATTCCGGTGGAAACAGCTATGCCACCCTGTAAAGGGTCCGCCAAGCAAACAAGAAACCGAGTAGTGGGCAAACCCCTACTTACAAAGTTCAGAAGATATGTAGAAGAGCTGAGCAGTGCAGACGATGGGTCATAAGCATTTATGTCGACTCGCAAAGCTTGCAGAATGGCCTTTCGAAGTGGTTGGCAAAACCTTTACACAAATGTTCCAAGTTTCAACGAGGTTACTAGATTAAATAAGTTACTTTCGAAATCATAATACATTTATAATTGTATAATTAGAATTGCTAAAGGCAAAAACTTGTCTGACGGAAATAAAGCGTTCAACTGTCTTATATATACACACACACTTTGAATGCTCTACAGAGCCTTCACCGACCACTTCCCTTACGTTCTTTTCAGGTAGTTCTGTTTGATTTATTGTAACCGAATCGATCAAATGGGCGCTTAAAAATTTTGCTTCATATAAGCCTCCGGGGAAATGGAATCATTCCTGTTCTACTTTAAAAATGATATGAGCACTTTCAGTATATCTTGAAAATGGTTCTTACTTGTAATTTTGTTACAGGCCACGCTTCCAATGTGGAGATAAAATACTTTACACCGATCTGTCTCACCTCCTTCCTTCTCAAATTAGTGAAACATTTAATTTTGTTACACAATGTTATTTATTAAATATTAAAAAAAACTTTTTTGCGAAAGCCCTCAACATTACTAGCTTTTCTTGACATGTAGGGTGCTTTTGACAACGTTTCCTTCGTTTTCCCTTTACAAATCACGAACTGATTACACACAATGCTTAGCAACCGACAGTTGTGCCCATCGCTAAGACAAATAAAGATTAGGGAAACTAAGTTTTCAGACATATAGGTTCCCTGATATTTATCATATAATAATGACCGGTAATAGCAAACTGTTTCATTTGATTCAGCAAGCCTTGGGTGTTATTAGCGATTGAGCAATAACGTATTCATGGTAGACTATCAGTTAATTCAAATAAAACATCAATAGTGCTTTTCGCGCAATGGAGGATTACAACCGAAACTCGTCAGTTGCTGTTCTTTGACTCTGAAATTATTGTCGGAGATCAAATTAAGTGCGATGGGATTATTCATTGGCGTAGCTTGCTAACTTGCGATCAAACAAAAACATTTCTGTCAGATTTGAATACAGGGGATTGACCGGATATTCCGAACAAAATTTGGCGCAGGCTACTTTCCGCGAGCTGAGTATTATTCGTAAGATCTTTGTGAATCCGATTACGGAGCTTTTTGTCATCTGATATGGAACAACCCTGCAGTAATGCAGTTGCGTAACCAGTTTTATTGTTCTCTGTACATAGTCGAGGGAGCTAAAACTCTAGGATATGTTATCGTACATAGCCAAGTGTAGTAAGGGGCTAAAGACTTTATCAGTAGCGTTCATTATTCTGTCGGAGTGATGAATCCAGGATGTATAATTGTATACTCTTTTTACAGAAGTTAATCTATCTTTCAAGCAATACGAAAAGTACCAGCTTAGATGTATTAAATGCTCCCCTGTCTGACCCCTCCTTGCCAACAACTTCCCCAAGCGTGTTCAAAATTCAATTTAAGGTATTTTGAGACATTAGCGTAAATATTCACTACATTGTAAGGATCAAAAATATAATGTAGTTTTAAATACAAACAATAAAGTCATGACTAAAATATGAATCACGCATAACTTTCCCCCAACACTGCAAAGAATTTTCATAAAGCTAAAGATAATGTGCTGTCATAGAGCTTATCGTTAGTCAATAAAAACAATTTATTTGTCAACTGTTGTTACGGCGTTTAATTAGCAAGGTAGAGAAGGCTCCAGCCGTTGTCGCAGGGATGTGGTCGGCGAAGCGAAGTTTTCTGTCAAATAACACTCACAGGTCACGGATAGATTCCACGCTTTCAATTACACACGCTTGAAGGGTAAATTTGCAGCGCCTTAGAGTTGTCGAGCGCCCGAAACCACCGTACATAATCGACGTTGATCTGCATTCCATTTAGCGAGTACCACTCTTTAACAGTTATGTGTCCAACAAAAAAACACCTTCAACGGCCAAATTGAAATGCTCATAACTATAGTTTGCTTTAACCGATTTGGACACTTTTAGATATTTTGGATTCAGAAACTCGTCCACTTTTTGACTCTGATTTGTAAATTTTAATAATGTCCTAGCAATATGAGTATCAAAACTCTTCAAATTGTCTCGGAAGTCTGTTATTTATTGTTAATGGACCCTATGGTAATTTGAAAAGTGGAATTGGAATAGAATGGCCACTCGGGGCCTCACGGGAACCTGCTCCGAAATGTCCGTACCGGGGTCAAATCACCAAATGGTTCTAAAACCACGAGATATAGCCTACTGATGCAATTCCTAGAATTTTGACACCCATATTGCTAGTATTTCATTGAATTCATAAATAATATCCTAGCACTGGAACATGCTTCCGGAAATCCGGATTCCCGGGAACCGCATCAAGTAACTATATTCATTTTCACCAAGTCTAAAAGTGGATGAGTTCTTGAATCCAAAACACTTAAAAGTATCAAAATCGATTAAAAATTACCTTGCCTTGGCATTTCAGTTTTGTGGGTGCCCGGGTACCCACGTCGGCCTGTTATGTAGTAAAAACATTCACGAACCCCTCCTCACTCCCCCTCTTACTATATCAACAATATTATTAACCCAAAAGCTTAACTTAGTGAAGTTCTAAGATGTCACAAAGTTTCAATTTCCAGCTATGGATAAAACATGAGAATTTCATTAATTGAAACCTAAAAAGGTACCCGGGTACCGCGTCGGACACATAACGGTTAATATTGACTGTATCTTCTTGAGGCACAGCTGAATCGAGTCCCGAAGCAATTGAGCGAAAGATTTTCAGTTCATCAGCGTAGAGCAATTGTCCATACTTGATGCGGGTGCAGAGATCGTTGAGGGATAACACTAGTTTACAAAAATAAAAATAAAAATCTGAACTTCAATATTCGAACACCATTTCTAATGTAAAATTTCGTGCTGAATCCGAAAATGAAGTCCAAAAATTTTACAGTAGAACAGTTTTCGAGTTATAGTGAAAAAATGAATTTTACCTTTAAAATTAAAAGTACATTCAGTAAAATCCAAATATCTTCGGTTGTAGTGCATTGATAAGAAATATTATTATGTTGAATTAAAGGTAATTGAATACACTTTCGGTACTTAGAACATTTTGTTTCAGTGAGACTACTGGTTCTGACGTCATTTACGAATCTATTGAGCTTTTTCTTAATTTTTCGTCATTTTTTAAAGAAAAATGAGTTATGATCAATATTTTCGGCAAGATAAAGCAATCCTAACAATTATATTTTTATGGGAAATTAAAGCCTGCTAATAACCAATGAAATAAAGCACTTGCTAGTTTGAATCCGATGAAAATTGCGAAAGTCATTAAATTTTTTGTAATTTTAAATTTTTGTGTTTCTCTGGGTCAACTTATTGAACCATCTTAAATCCAATTTTTTCTAGGGCTTGTTTAATAATATACAAGGGACTTTCTGTCAGAATTCTGTTAAACAAGTGAATGGAGTTTTGAAATAATTTAATGTGGGGTAATATTCGAACTCGTTTATCCAAATGATTAAAGACTTCTGATATCAATAATTTCAGGCTCAATGAAATTATAAGTCATCGAATGATTGGTATGCAATACTGCGTGTAATATTTATAAGTGTATTACATAAAATAACACTCTTATGATACAAAATTCGTTGTAAATTAAACCCGCACACGTTATAAAATTCGTATTTTGAAACACTAGCTGCTCAATTGGGTTTTGTACAATGTTAATACAAACTATACGAATCCGTAGAAATATGTGATACTACATACGTCAAGTATTATAAAATCAATAATTTGTAAAGCTTTTAATTTGTGTTCCTTCCTAGAACATCTAGCAGTTCGTGTTTTGACACTATGTAGGACATCGAACAAGACTTATTTTAGGTATAAAATCTCAAAATCTGAACTTCCCTCTCCTAGGTTGACGGGTTTGACGGTATCGCAAACATCTTCAAGCATATTGGAGCAGACACCTGCTTTAAGATGGCCATTGCATTACGCCTCGATAGTGGTGCATCGAGGAGACCGAGAGGGCTTATGGGCCTTTTTCATGTTTTGTGTTTTTTCATATTCTGCACCAGCCCAAACTAACAGTAAATAGATGAGAACTAACCGGATACCTCATACGTAATGTCGAACTTTTGTATGTTTGGTCCCTTACTACTGTTCTTAGCTACTGATATAGGCGTACCGTGTCGTACCAATATAGCAAGACCTCGCTTTCTTCCTGCTCCCTGACCACCCATAAACCATCTGAAACTTGAAGTAACCACCTGTTGGCATTCCAGATTCACTTCTTGTAACGCCGCCACATGGATGCGGCGAGACAGTAAATACGCATCTAATGCATCGCGCTTCTCTAAAAGGCGACACCCGTTTATGTTAAGTGAAGCAAACCTCAACCCCATTTTTTCTTCAATTAAGACAGGCATCGTTAAGGTTCCGTTATTGGTAACAAGCCCGTCCATCGGGTTAACGATCCTCTGTATTTCTCTTCAATGTTCGATATAATCGTTCGTATACGTGTATTTCACAAACAATCCGATATTAGAAATAGGAAATACTTTCGTTGATTTATAACATCTAGAGCTATCATAACTCTTTGACTGTATAACGTGTTATCACTCGGTAGTTTGCAACCCGAAAAATATATCGTAGAGAAGGAATAGTGAAATTAGTCTAAATTATGTCGCAATTTAATAGTTATCCGGCCCATTACGCAGATAAGATTAGTTTTTCTAGGCAATACTCCCACGATCGGCTGTGTGGAGTTGAAATTGCTTTTGTTTAGAAAACATAGGATACTCTCGGTAGCCGGCTACTCAGATTTTAAAAAGAACAAAAAACTAAACAAGATCTTATTTTTCGAGCGATCGTGTTCTCGAAAACTAACTGAACTACTAACTAATAAACTATGCTTCACAGGTCGCATCGCTTGCTTGGAGCGAATCTTAGACCCTATTTCCTTCCAAACCACCAACTCCGCGACACCTATGGAAGAGTCTGATGAACCTTCTGTATAAGATTCCTCATTTTATTCAAGCGATCGTCGGGTAAAATCAGCACCGACACGACAGAAACCACGAAAAAATTCGTCGCGTGATTGAATATTATTAAAAAATATATGCAGTGCTCCTTATAGCCGGCTATCCGGAGTTCAAGTTGCTTATTTTGCTAATCGTATTAATACAACAAATGATAAATTTCCCAAATTCTCGGCAGCCGGCTGCCCAGAGCAATTATTACATGATAACGCTATTGGCACATTTACTAACAACTCTCCCCTTCCCGTGATACATGTGGAGATGCAGAGGATTCCTCGGTCTCTAGTAGCAACATGTATCGGACTAACATTCCTTCCTTTTCCAGAAGATCTGCATTCGGACGTGGCCGGCGTCGGTATTGATCAGCATGCAGGGATCAGAATAGATTGTACAATGTGGCTCATTATGTTATTCCCAAGCATGTTGTTCCAATGAACATTTTGCAACCTAATTTGGTTCTGGTCAATAACGAAGTAGCAACTACGGGCGATCTCTTATGCTTATGCTTATGCTTATGCTTATTCTGCACCAGCCCAAACTAACAGTCAACTAAGAGCCTGTGCACACTGGCGTGGCCGATTGGCGGGTCGCCGTGGATTGACTTTTTCTGTGGGCTGTGTTTGCAGATGTTGTTCAACAGCTTAACGGCAGTCTTTGTGGGCACGGCTCGCAGTGGAAGTCATTGTGTGTCGATTTATCGGTCGACCTCGTCAACGTGCACAGTCGCATTAAAAAAATAACAGTAGAACCCTATTAGTTGTGTTGTGTTGTAATAATTGTAGTCTTTGGTACTAGTGTACAATTGTGTGCTAGTCGTGTGTCTATCTGTGTATGTGGGCGTCTGAGTATTTGTGACATATGGACCAGGGAATGGATGCAGAACTGGCTTATATGATGGACTAGTGGGTGATCCTTCTTGGGATTCGTTGGTCACTTTTTACTGGTGTTCAATTCGTGCATTTGATTCGATTCATTCGGATTGGATAAATGAAGGTACGATTAATTTTCCGACGCACGTCAATCATCCATTCCCGTCCAGCATAGCATGAGAAACTTCTAACGGAATGCAATTGTCGTTAATGGTACATATATAACATTTTCTGGCATTTAGACGATTCCAAGTAGTTTAATTGCATGGTACATGTGTGTGGTTCAATTAATATTCAATAACAGTACTAACTCTACGCTTTATTTCATTTTATTTTATTTACTTTCGGTCTCATGCGTCATATTCCTCTGATGACTTCTCCGAGTTAATTTAACATAAAAGGGCAACATTGAGGTCAACAATGACTATTCGCTGCCATCAGACGTCGCCAGGTTTTAGAAAAATTGAGATGTACTTTCATACTCAATTGAATCAGATAAGTAGGAACGAACAACAAACTGCAAGTAGAATATTACACATGTTTTATTTTAACATCATGCATATTTGTATTAACATATTATTTACATAGTTTTAGGCATTTTTCAAGAAATCCGCTTCAAGATGTTGATTACAATACGCCTCGATAGTGGTGTATCGAGGAGGCCGGGAGGGCTGATATGAGCCTTTCTTCTGTTCTATACCTTTCCTCTATTTACCCTCTCATAGCCGACAAACAACCAGTAACAAATAGATAATTGAGAAAGGATGTGCTATGTGTGGTGGTGGGCTATTCACGTATTGGTAGATTTTGAAGTACTAATGTATGTCTTTCATGTGATGATCATGAATTCAGCTATATCCTGTACCTATCTAATCTATTACGTCTCTCATATGTTGTCCTTTATTTCTTCTTTTTGAGTCCTATACTGCCATTCTACACCCGCCTTCAGCTGGGTCAGCAAAGATGGTGATAGTGAACGTCTTAACACTCACACATTCTCAAACGCGGTATCAAGCGGGAACCTACAAAAATGCCCTCGCGCACGCGATTGCGAATCGATCACGTCCGGAAGTCTAACCTTGATCCTAGAAGCCTAGGTCCATGCCTTCAGCTGGACCAATTAAGAAAATACGCTCATACCTATTAGACAACACGTCTCATGGCAACATGACCGGGAACCCTACCGATATAAACGATCCCACTCTCTGCCAGAATTCTAACCGCGCACCGAAAATTTAATATCAGACTCACGGTTCGCGCGACCATTCAAGAACACACGTTATAAAATCACGTTAGCGCACAAACGTTAGAGCCCCTCGCGATTTTCCAAGCAACCTACGCCCACGAACTCGCAAACATGATTACACCCCGGTGATAAAGTGAAAATCTCAGCACTCATAAACTTACCAACGCGATCTCAAGCGTCAACCTACAAACTCCCGCGCTCGCGCCATCATGAAGCGGGATCGTCCGGAAGTCTCTATCCTCGGTACCAACAATATAGGTCCTTGTTAATTATTAAAAAAAAATAATAAAATTTAAAAATAACTCGCATATCCACTAGACAAAATGTTCCATGGCGACATGACCGGAAACTCTAGTGATATGGGGTAACTATCTCCCTGTCAGAATGTGATCCGTACACCGAAAACTAAAGATCAGAATGACGGTCCGCGAATATATGAATGGCCGCAGGGTTTCAAAATCGAATTTATACACGCGAAGTCACATACACGCGAGCACACGCGACAAACACGTCAACATATGAACGCTTAAGCCCTTCGCGATCATCTACGTACATCTATGCCCGCGATCGCGTAAACTTGATAACACTCCGGCAATTGTGTAAACGTTTTAGTACTTACGAAGTTACAAACGCGGTCTCAAACGCGAACCCACAAACGCGCGCGATCATGAATCGGTCACGTTTGGAAATCTTTAGCCTTCATTCTAGCAATTTAGGTCCTTACATTCAGTTGGATCAATAAAAAAAAATAAAGCTCATATCCCCTAGACCACGCGTTCTACGGCGACATGATTGGGAACTCTAATGATATGGAAGAACCCACTTTCTTCTGGAATCTGAACCGTACACAAAAAAATTAAGTATCAGATTCACGGCCCGCGCGCGATCATTCTAGAACACACGCGAATGTGCGAAAGGCACATGGTTATGAAATAGAATTTATACACGCGAAGTTACATACACGTTAGCACACGCGACATACAAACGCTCACGCGATCGAGCACGTTAACGTACAAGTGTTCGAGCCCTTCGCGATGATACACGCAATCGCGAGTCCCTGCACCCGCACATACCTGAACCGTACAATGAATATCACATTCAGAATCACCGCCCGCTACAATTGGCCTAATGCAGTGTTTTATTGGGCGACATTGCCTGTCTCGTCTGCAAATTGTAGTATGTGATTCTGACGGGGAGCCCTTCCGAGAACTTAGCTCTACAGCTCCAGTAGGACAACTCTCGAAAACAAAATCTCAAAATCTGAACTTAACAATGATTTGAAGAACGTAGAATATTTTGTAATTGCACTCAGTAGTATGTTGAAGTTTTGTGACTCAGTACAGTACAATCGGTACATCATAGAAGCCAATATGAATCCAATATAATTTCAAATTATAAACTTCTAGATGTTTTAATAACGTAAAATAAATTGTTAGTAGAACAAAACTTGATGAAATAGGTGGATAAATCATCATTCGTGAAGCTAGTGTCCGAATTTAGCATTTTGCACAGTCATAAGCTTCCGATGTGTATCAAGGCATTGTGGAGCGTGCAGTCTACAATATGTTTTGTACGTATACGATTTTGTGCATGTAAATATTATGCGTATTTTTAATGCCGAATTTTTTATGCCATTACTCCACTGAGGCTGAAATTATTGATACCAGAAGTCCTTAATCATTTGGATAAAAGAGTTCGAATATTACCGCACATTAAATTCTTTCAAAATTCTTCCATTTACATATTGAACACAGAAATAATGTATCAAAATTTCTTTTTCCAGAAGTTTCAAATCATTAGATTGGAAGTCTAAAAAATCAAAAAGACAAAGTAATAATTCACTAGATTCCCCAATTAACAACAAACCAGCAACAGGTTATTGCCTATGTTAAACATTTAAACCACCGTTACCCAACACAGTTCCAGTTTTGAGCAAATTGTCTTCGAAACACTGGCAATTTTTAACTACCTAGCCAAAGCAAGCCCTTTGCAAGTTCGGTTCAACTCAAAACTTTTCACTACTCGTTAGTCCAACTCGGAGTGCTTCACGCGTATTTTCTCTGGTTTACAGTTATAAGAATCATCTCAGCTTTCAGTTGCTGTCGACGTTCGGCGGAAAATTCCGAGAAGAAGTTGTCAGTGGTTTTGCCGGGAAAGTTTCTCGTTATATTGCACAACAAGCCACTCCACTAAGAAGTGTCGTGTTGCAATCTCAAGTAATGTGTTGCAGAACTTGGCTGCGCTAAGGAATCATTGCAACTAGTCTTATTAATTTCATACTGTCGGTTTTGGAGGGCAGTGGCTGTAATTAGAAAACTTTCTGCTTTTACTGCCATGCTATTACTTGAGCGAATTTACCAAGGTTGATAGTAATCCAGTATGTACACCAGCGTGAAAATTGTCAATTCAGGTCATTTATTGAGTTTATTGATTTGTCCACAAGGCTACCACAAGACGAAACTAAAAATTACTACATGACAAATTTATTAGACTCATAAATAAATTACCCAGCGTCTCCGTAGAATGTTAAATTAAACATTCTCCAACCAAACGTTCCCACTCGTCGCACTGGAATGTGACGTACAGAACTGGGTAAGTACATCAAAAAAGTTAAACATCATGTATCACTTCGTACAAAGCTGCTCTGGGCTAACATCATCACAGACCGTCATCAAAAGCCCAAGTATCCAACCCGTCGGGGGAAACTGGTTCATCCGTTTTGCCTGTTCAAGAAGGCGACCCTATGGATGGTACAAAAACCCACGCCAACAGCTTGTGGAATGAGCCAGCATTAAAAGACAATGTGAAATGAGTATCATAAAGCAATTATAAAATCAACTCGGAGCTCTAATGCCCTCGGGTGGTCGGGATGAGCTTGCCGTAGTGATCCGGAAAACATCGGTACAAGCATAAAACAAGCTTTTACTTAAGCTCAACCATCAAGCAGCTGCTGGGCCGTTGCTGTGTTGGTCTCTATCTTTGCTCTCTATCGCATGCATTTGGCCGGTCGGTTAGGCAAAAGTTAGAGTTGAGTGAACGAGATATAATAACAAAAACCTCAATCCGGTTAAGAAATTTCAAGTATTTTATCAAGTTTTAGTCAGATCCACAGAATGGGGTGCTGATGGTTTCGAACAAAATTGCAGTTTCCAACTATTGGATATTCGCATTTTTTTCTTTCGTAGTTTTCCGGCAGGAATAACATGTACCGTTCTGTTAGGTGAGTAGTCATTGGATTCAGGTGCGGTTCTTCATATTTTTGAAAGAGATTATTAGTGCCAGAAGGTTTCTTCCGGTACTGGTACACAAGCTCAGGAACATTAGACGGTACCAATGTTTTGCTGTTTGCGTTGAAGCATTTTAAATTACTACTGAATTGGACTATATAGAATCAATTACTGTGAACTGTATTCGACGCACCGGCTTGGTTTATTATTGTTTATACAATATTAGCCTCATTGAAATCGTCAGCACATTGAGATAACAGTAAATAATATAATCGGATCTTTAGATAAATTTGTAGATGTGAATAGCTTCTTTGAGTTTTGTTCAGTTGTATTCAACCATACATTCCAACATACTTCTGCAAGTAAATATCCTACCATTATTTGAATTGGCGGGTTTAAATTTAAATTTTTAAAATTGCCCTTAAGAGGAATTTAGGTTTCGTGCCTCTTTTCTTCACGAAAGAAATTTCCAACAACTTTGGGTGAGCGTCTAAAATAATTGAACGCTTGATACGTCGAGTTGGAAAAATGTGTTCACCTTTGCCGCCGGTTTATCCATTATATCAGCTAGGTCCAAAATTTTTCCAGCAGCTTTTTTGCATAATTTAAACCGTAACGATCTAACGAATCGACTGATATTCTTCTTTTAGAGTTTTGAAAAGTTTTTATATAAATAAACCGGCGGCAAAGCTGTACAGATTTTCTCCAACGCTCGATGAAAGTAATTTGAGCCTTAAATCGCACAGTTACTGTTTACCTATTTGGAGCACCTTACATATTTTCTCTGTGGAAGGTTAACGAGTAGATTTGTTTAGATAATTTAATCTTATAAGAATAATTTAATCTTATATCTTAAGAATAATTTAATCTTATATCACTTCCGCGTATGTATTAAAAAGCCACTTACCTCTGTCCAAGTAGATTCGCATGAGTTCAAAAACCACTATTGCAAAGATTATGAATATGGTCCGCGCCAAATTTCACAACCATAAAATGGCCTCAATAACCCATAATTGCACAAAAATATGGTTTTTAAATGGCATCAACCGGACCACGGTGATGGTGTGTTCATATGTGGTACAAATTGTAACTTTCAAAAATATGGAGTTCTATGTAACCTGATTTTTAGACGCACAACAATCTCAGGTTACCGGCTTGTCTAAATTCATACCTGTGCACATTCAATACGTTACTGAATTGACATCCATTGTATACAATCGTGGATTATATTTCTTAGACTTGGTCTGTCGCATTGTTGCATTACCTTGGAGTTTTATGAGCTTTTTTTAAACAGTTATTTTTAGTCAAATTTCAGAAATTCATCAATCTTATAAATAAAGTCAGGTTTCCGGAACTTAGTATTCGTCTACTATGATCGCAAGACATTTACTAGTTGCAACTCAATCAAAGATCTCTCCCCGAAATATTGATTGGAAGAGTAAAGCGTCCGCGATATCCCGCAAAATCGAGTACACACAAGATCTTCCTCCGGATGAAGAGTATGGGATCCTGGCTGGCTTGATTCTCGATACCGCGATTAAAGCTCAGACTAAACGCGTGCTAGACGCGAATTCTCGCGGGCGTCCTCACAACCCATGGTGGGACAAAGAGTGCTCAGACGTGTATGCGGTGAAGACAGCCGTATATAAGACCTACCGGGACAATTGGTTATTCGTCGCTGTTATGCTATCGTATGATAAACGCCATTTTGGGGTACGAAGTGGCGTTTTCAGAATTTTGAAATTCAATTTGGTTACTTAGATATAGCGAGAAACATGATGAGAAATTGTAAGTTTTTTGCTTCAAATCACTGTATCTAGGGATTTGCTCAAGTTATATTGAAGTTTTAGATTTTTTTTATGTGTAAATATGTCTGAGGAACACAATGGTATAAAAATTTTCAAAAGAAAAATACAAGAGTTGTGAGAAAAACACAGTTTATGTTTTAAACTGAAAATATAGCATATTTGGCAACACTGTAACCAAAAATAACTATTTTTTCTAGATTCACTGACTCATTTCCTTTAAAATGCATCTCACCGATTGTTAATAGACCAAATGAACCCAAATATATAAATAAAAGTAAAAAATTGATGATTTTTTCCTATGGAAAATTTTCCATGCACGATTATGACACGTCATACAAATTTTGTCATCGATACACGCCTATGACACGTGTGAGTGCGACTTTTGATTACATTCATAGTAAAAACTCGCAACATAGTCAACCGATCTTTGTAATATTTGAGAGATTAATACAGAATAGATAGAAGCATCAATTGTCTTCTTTGGATTGTTCATACCATTTATAAGTTTCAAGATATTCAATTTCAAACTTTAAAAATCGTGTTTCTCGAAATATGCTAAATGGGGCTTGTCATAAGATAGCGCAACAGCGACGAGCTATCGACAGTAGGGTAATTTCGGGAGAGACAGATGCCGCACTCTCTATATCTCGTATATGGGGTCACTTTTATGCGGTAATATGATATTGTGAGATTGTCTTTCGAAGAATTACAACACTGAAGATGTAAAATAATCCCTATTATTCACTCACCAAAATTTTATTAGTGATTATGTGCGACCAGTTGCATCACGGAGCGTCGAAAATTTTTCAGCACCATTTTAAAATTTCGTTTTTCTAAATCGTAAATTTTTTTTTTGTAAGTCATGTACCGGTTGAATAGCTGGGAACTTTTAGAAGGCATTCTGATCATGAGTACAGTCATCAATAATTTCAGAGGAAAACGTCGTCGTGCGGCATCTCTCCCCTACAATTGGGAGAGATGTCGCATCAAAATTGCGGGTGAGATGCCGCACTCGATGGCGGAGGATACGTAACTAAAATGTATTTTTTCACCTCGGAATGTCATTAAATGATCATTTGCGTAAGGTATAGGTTCTAAATAAGGTATATCCACAAACTAACGGACCTAACACAGTGACATATAGGATTATGAGTCTATTTATCTATATATTCAAGCGGGCGATATGTATCTAAGTATAAGTTAATTCAATTTATTCTTTAAAGTTTCAGGCAGTCATTTTCGTGAACGCATTGATTTGTAGTTATGTCAATATTGGGATAAAACGAAAATTTCAAGGAAATAATTCTTTTTTTCAAAATGAATTTTGCAAGAACAAACGTATGTTATATGAATTCAGTTTAGAAGAAACAGCCAAAAACTGCTTTTAAAGAACCCCTACTAACACATAGATATACATCGCTCGTACAAACATATAGATAAATAGTACCCTTAATTAAGTTACTCAAATTTAACCGTTACACAAGGTTGCGAAAGAAAAATATTTTTAAAAGGCTGAATAAATTTTTTTTCCTAGGAACGGTATTACCTTCTTAAGAAAAGCGTAAGTCGTCGCTGTTGTGCTATCTTATGACAAGCGCCATTTAGCACATTTCGAGAAAAACGATTTTTAAAGTTTGAGATTGAATATCTTGAAACTTATAAATGGTAAAAACAATTCGAAGAAGACAATTAATGCTTCAATCTATTCTGTATTAAACTCTCAAATATCATGAAGTTCGGTTGACTATGTTGCGAGTTTTCACTATAAATGTAAACAAAAATCGCACTCACACGTGTCGTAGGTGTGTATTGATGGCAAAATTTGTATGGCGTGTCATAATTGTGCATGGAAAATTTTCCATAGAAAAAAAGCATCAATTATTAACTTTTATTAATATCTTCGGCTTTATTCGGCCTAGAAACAATCGATGAGATGCATTTTGAAGGAAATTGAGCAAGCAATCTAGAAAAAATAGTAATTTTTAATTACAGTGTTGCCAAACATGAAATATTGCCAATTTAAAAGTAAAACTGCATATTTCTTGCAATACATGTATTTTTATTTTAAAAATTAGTATGCCATTGTGTTCCTCAGACATTTTTACATATAAAAACATCTAAAACTTCTACATTACTTAAGCGAATCCCACGATACAGTGATTTAAAGCAAAAAACTGACAATTTCTCATCACTTTTTTCGCTATAACTCAGTAACCAAGCAAAATTTCAAAATTCTGAAAACGCCATTTTGTAGAGAATTTTCAGATTAGTAATGTTGCATATCTAGCTCAGATTACCCCAAAATGGCGTTTGTCATAAGATAGCACAACAGTGACGAAGTGCTAGCCGATTTGTAGGTATAATCAAACTTCAAGAAGCTCAGCTGGACACCCAATCACAAAAACAACAACGAGAGCTAAAAAATACGAACTCTTTGGGCACAACCTGGCGCTTACTAAACCGAAACAATACTAACAAGAGCGTGGCATATTCAAACCGTTGGATATTCGGTTTCGAAGGTTTTGTCCGGATACCGCCCCAGCACAGAAGATCTACCACGCCGCGTCCCCTCACTCATTAATTGCCGACTCGAGGAGGACCACTCGGCGTCCCAGTACATGATTTTTCCTGATGAAGCCCTCCGAGTCTGTAACGTATGCCCTTGATCTCCCGATGCCTGAAATTGAGGTCATAATTTTTCCCCCTGTCATCTTTGTCCACCCTCCCTTCTCTGACTCTTATACCCAGAAGTATCACCGCCATACTATAAAAAACTAAACTACCTCGCTAATATGGCGATAATTATAGTACCCCCTCATGTATATGTATAAGATAGCTATTAAGGGGGGCGTCTGGTGCAGTGGGCAAAAAAATGACTAATTTTTTATCCGCTTAATTGCTAGTATTGAACTTCTAGAATAGTCTCCCGCGATCTTGATAGCCATGCTGAAATTACAGAGTAAACAATACACTCTAAACTACTTCTGCCCAAATTTCCAAAAGGAAATACCCAATGGGTTATTTTATACAGTTTTTTTTCGTGATGCAATTTGATGTGGGAAACCCTTCAAAAGAGTTTTTCTCGAAAACGCGTTTTTCAAATTGGCGAACACGATCCGGCAAATCTCACTATTACTGCTTTCATTTAGATCTGTTGAAAATTCAAATAATTTTATGTAAGGCATATTATTTTAATTATTTGCAATGTGCAAAGACGTCGCATCAAGGTTTTTCTCTCTGAAAGTGGCGCCTTGACAGATAGTTTGCTGTACTTGTTTTGAGTTTTTGACGAGGTTAGGTAATGTTGTTTCATTTTTGCCGAACAACCAGTCAGTGTTTTACTCATGGACTAGATGTTGTGAGTCGCCAGCTTCTAGTCACAAAATAAGAATGCTCCCATTGATCGCATACTTCTTTCGGATGATGCTGTTGCTGTGAACGTTCTTATCTGACAAGTGATAATAAGATTGACGCGCCCTTCTCACACAAACCATCAGGTAGTGCCTAAACAAGTGTTGGAAATTGAGTTATGCAATTGACTGGATCTTTTCGTTGGAAGGGGATTCTCTGTCCTTTCGGATTGCTCATAAATGACTCTGTTTATGGAACCGCCCCATTTTGGCCCTTTATACAGTGTTAATGTGAAGGTTGGTTGATAACTTAATTTTATCTGTGCTGTTAAGAACATGTTCATCCATCGGAGTATTCCATGCACTGATGGTGGGTTCCTATATCATCATCAATAACCAGTCAGTGTTTTACTGGATAATGTTTATGTACCGAAAAAAACAAAAATGATTATAAATTCAGTGAAAAATATTACGGGTTTCACCAAATTTTCCGTAAAACTACCGTAATTCGCTAAAAAATGAAATCTCCTCCGCAATTTTTTAAACCAATTGCTGAAACATCCGTAAAAATATCATTTTACTGTGCAAACCATCAAAAGAAATTACTGAACAACTTTTGGCTGGCTTAGTGTGGACATTGTATAAAACCTTGATTTACCTAAAGAAAATCAGTATTATTGTTGATTAAAGCTCATATTTGGCTCAATAGTTGCTTTGCAGTTGTTTTCATAATGGGGCACACCATTCAGAACTAAGGGGGGGGTGGGCGTTTTGTCTAGTGATGAGCACACATAGCTTCAAACCATTTCAAAAACTTAGATATGAATTTTTATACATTCTAATAAGTTACTCAAAATAGTTGTGCCAAATCCAAGTTTTCCCAATTGGTTGAAATGCTTATAGAAAAATAGGGGGAACTGACATCGAAATGGCTCTTTTGAAACTATTGCGTATATTGTTGTTTTGCGGATTACTAAAAATGTCAAACTAACTTAGTATGTTGATTTCATGAAATGTTACTGTAATCAGTCATTTTTAGATTTCAAATAATTCTGGGGTCCTAGGAATATAAGTGGGGCGTTTTGCCCCGGTGGGCGTATTACACCCTTTAACCCTATGTGGTAAAATCATTTAAAAAGGAAGCTGACGCGACATTGTGTCAGTGATAAAGAATTCTGTTTGACCATTCATAGGCAATAAGCAACAAAGTCTGAAATAAAATTAAATGTTTCATTACTTACTGTAGTAACTAAGACTAATTTAATTGTTTTTAAAAAAAATGCTTGTCGAGACACTGCTCTATATATGGAATAACCTCGGTGCGCACGAAACGAAAATTAATGGTCCCAATCTTTGATTTATTCACACAGATGCAAATCAAATGTGAAAACGAATACGATAAGCACGATGTGATCAATCAACATTTAAAAATCGGAGCCAACTTTTACTAATACTACTATTGGCATTAACCCAGGCGCTTGGTTTGAATGATTTGAAAATTTGGAGCGACCAATTTTGTGAACCCTTAGCTATTTTCGACCAGCGCCATACGATACGATTTAGGGAAAGCCCCAACTATGAAAACTTTATTCTTTTACTCCACCTGCCGGATGCGGAAAATCTATCCTTCCATCGGACCGCAAAACCACATCGTTCACTTTGCCCCAAGCCAGAACAGCGTGATTCGAACAATGTACAAATTGTGGCAATGTATGCGGAGACGGCGGGCAAAAAACTCGGAAACATAAATTCATTGTGGTTTTTCCGACACTCTTCAAGCTCATGTGGCTGTGAGCGGGTGAGTAGGGTATGGGGATGTGTGAATTTCTTTCCCTTTCGGCGGGCGGTTTCGGACCGCTTTTCTACATTTTTCGGTTGGTGGGGTTGAAAATTAGATTAATAAGCAGGTGAGATTGAAAGTTTTTCGAGAAAGAAGTGAACATTTTGGGCCGTGTGAGAAACAAGATAACCGAAAGCAAACGCAAGCAAGCATAAAAAGCTTCCGCACTTTTGGCAGTGCTGGGGTGTTAGGGTTGAGCCTCTTGTTTGTAGTTGGTAATTGCTTGAGTTGTAAAACATCCACCGCAATAATTTAACAACTTAATATATGGTTTCACAATCGTCTTTTAAGAATGAGAAATGATTTGATTTTTTTAATTATCAGAATTTGAAACAATGACAATTCACTCAAAACCACACATGTCCATCCTTTTTGGTTCAGGTCCACCCTAGCCAGTATGTTTGTGTGTTTTATGCTTGTCGGCATAGATGAAGAAAGCTCGAATTTTTCACATACATGAGTGATTTATGGCAGCGGAAATTTATCGCACCCAGAGCAAGGATGGGAGGGCGTTTGAGACCCTGTTGGCTGTCTTGTTTTTTTTTTTGGTTTCGTGTTCTTCGCGGTGCACAGCGCAACGCTCCAACGAGTGACAGCGGGGAAATTTAGCCTAAATAGCACGTAATACCAAGTATTAATAATAAATGGCGACCTGCCCATACACACTGTAAAGCTCAGCACGGAGAAAGAGTTCTGGAAGATTTACCGCGCGGTAGATTTGTTGGCTGATGTAGGATTTGGGGAAAGACATCAGGATAAATTGTACACTGGAGAGTAAAACGCTCGGTTTGTAGAATTGAGAGAAAAAAAAATTTAATGCATCCTGTTGCTTAATATAATATTCGTTCATTTTTTGACGGGATTTGCGGAAAGTCTGATTGATGCTTTCGGTTGAGGCATGGTAATATCCGTTGGCATTCGAGATTGTGATTTTTGCTTTTGATAAATCGTAATGGTTTTAACTTACCTTCACTTGCACTCCCGCCACCGGGAAGACTTTCATCGCTGGATTCTCTTTCGGTGTGTACCGGTAGAACTCCCGCCGTCCTTTGTACCACTTGACCGAGTACAGATTTTCGCCGTCCATGTCGTAGTGGCAGTACAGCATAGCGTTATCCCCTCTCCGAACTGCCTGCGGTACTGTGACTTGGACGTCTCGCAGAGCATCTATCACTGCAATGGAAACGTTAAAAAAAAATCTTCAGTTAAAAATGAAATTTGCAAATGACGGCGATGAAGTCGTTTTGTAACTGGAGGAAGTTGATGATTTTGAAGCAATAACGATGGATCATTTTATGAATCATTTGAGTTTTATAGAAGCTTATGATACCGCGAATATGAGCATAGATACTAGAAATCCTTTGCGGAACATTCGCCTTCTATTTAATAGAATTCGCAACCCATTATTAGTATACAACTCTATTGCCGTCATACTACACCCGATTCTACTGAAAATTCATCCGGATTAGCTTAGGAGATGAGCTAACTCCCTCCAGACTGCCAACACGGCAGACAAAGTAAATTCCTTCCCACAGTAATTAGTGTACAAAGAACAGGGAAGCTAAAAAATAGTGAAGGAAAGGAACAGAAACTCTCAACCTAACCTTGTAGAAAGACTTTTTTTCTTGTTGGAAGTTTGCAAACTTTAGGGTCATTAATTTGCCGACGGCACTCGGCCGTCATCATATTCGGTGTGCCTTTCTTTGCGTTTTGTTAGAAATTAAAATCAATGCTTTTTTCATGGTTGTGGTCGAGATTTTTTACACAGCTGCTAGAAACGGTACAGTATGCAATGACTTACTTACTGTAACGAGTTGATAAATTAATTTTTGATGAAGGTCTTGCGGAAAGAGTTTATAAAATGAACTTGTCCGTAGCTTATCGTTGGTATTTCGACGACTGGAGCAGTTGGAGACATTGAAGGCAGAAGCGAGATGCACTGGTGGTTTCAGCCAGACAGGGGAGGGACACGCCTTCTTGGCAAAAAGGATTCTAACTCACGAGTTGGAAAATGGAATTTCGGAATTCACGAGTTGGAAAATGGAAATGGAAGCTTGGGTACGCGATTTCTGTCATGCGCGGAAAGTAGTGAAGAATTTGGCATATCATACACATTTTTTTTCGATGCTACTCAAGGAAATCAGTAAGGACTACTCGAATCTGTTTTATTCATCAACGATACTAACTCAATCAGCCTTAACCCTTCATAATAAATTACAAGGAATCACTATAGAGTTGCATTCACACGCTTTTGTAGTGGAACATTAGAACAGGAGAACCGCACGGGACAACATACGGGAAAAAATATTCTTATGTTTTGAGAATAGTATATCTCATTCTTATTGATTTTCCATTTCAATCTCACACGATACTCAAAGAATAGAAATCTCCGATTGGTAAAATGTGCACATATTGCTACGAAAACCCATCGACAGCTTTTCTAGTGCTTCTTTCTTCAACCTGAGTATTTCAATCTAGTATGCAATATCTGAGGCATAGAAGAAACGATTACGGTTAGTATTGCCGTTATCATTCCAGACGAGTGAATTAAATACAGAAGTAAAAATTGGAGCTTCGGACAAATACTGTGGCTATTGACTTTTAATTTTTCCGTATTATTCCAAATATTCGCGAAGTGGACCATTTACTGACGGTGAACCTGGGTCTTAAGTTTTCGGAAGGAACTTTCCTCGATTTCGATCATATCAGATACTCAATGATAGAGTTAAGCAGACTTAATCGGACAAAGAAAATGTTTTACATGGCAACAGCAACCTAGAACATGCCGTTACATAACTCTCCGAGCTCTCGATCGAAGCAGTTCGTTTTCTGGTGCTGTGCATAAAGTGAACAAGAATAAATATTGTCAGTGAAGGTCAACTATTGTTTGAGGCAGTCTTTGTTCGCCGGTGCCCAGGCTGGTGAAGTGAATACCAGAATTGCCG
The DNA here is from genome assembly GCF_030247195.1 of Topomyia yanbarensis. Taxonomy (NCBI): domain Eukaryota; kingdom Metazoa; phylum Arthropoda; class Insecta; order Diptera; family Culicidae; genus Topomyia; species Topomyia yanbarensis. Next base: position 155,002,132 of record NC_080671.1, read on the forward strand.
GACACGCTGCTATATAAGCTAAGTATTATTTTTCTTTCTTTCGTTTCCCTTTCCCCGATCGGTCTACTTTTCCCTTTCCCCTGAATACAAGTTTCATCTCTCGTTTACACCACGTGCTATCCTCGTGCCTAAATGGCCGAGGGCGAAGGAACATTGGATGGGAATGATATTCCCATGGATTTACCGGATAAACCCGATATTACTCCCTCCCCTGATTCCCCCAGTCCTCCCCGTATTAAAACATACCCAGCCAGTTCAAATGGACCCTGGGTGGTGAATTTCCGGCCCAACACGAAATCGCCCAATATTCTAGAAATATCACGGGAGCTGACTGCTAACTACCCGGCCGTAGCTCAGATAACACGTGTTCGAGCTAATAAGATACGCGTTTTAGTGAATGACCTCGACCAGGCAAACCAGATTGCTCGCAGCGAGCGTTTTACGAAACAATTCAGAGTGTATGTGCCTTGTAGGGCAGTGGAGATCGATGGAATAGTCGCCGAACCGGGTCTAAAGTGCGAAGACCTGTTGAAGTACGGGGTTGGCTGCTTTAAGGACCCTTCACTTCAAAAGGTGAAGATTCTGGAATGCAAGCAATTGTATTCCGCAAAAACAGAAAATGATAAGACAACTTATTCTCCGTCAGACTCGATTCGGGTGACTTTCTCCGGGTCCTCTCTTCCCAACTATGTCCTCCTGGATAGGGTTCGCTTACCCGTTCGCCTGTTTGTACCGCGGGTAATGAACTGCAGCAATTGCAAGCAACTGGGCCACACAGCCACTTATTGTGGCAATAAAAAACGGTGCGGCAAATGCGAGGGAGAGCATGAGGATGACGCTTGCGGTGGAGAAACTGAGAAGTGTATTTACTGCGGGGGCCCTCTGCATGCTCTTAAGTCATGCCCGGCGTACAAGCAGCGCGGGGATAAAATTAAGCGCTCCCTTAAGGATCGTTCGAGGCAGTCTTATGCAGAAATGCTAAAGAATGCTTCGCCATCTGTCCCTTCCGAAAATTCCTTTGCTCTTTTGGCTGGCGTTGAGCAAGAATCTGACGACCCACAAGAGGGAACATCATTCGTTAACCCAGGGGAATCCAGGAAGAGGAGAAATCCAGCCTCCCCTACATTGCCTCGTAAGGGTGCCAAGGTGTCGTCCACTCAGAGTGCGCCATCTACAACCAATAAATCCAACGGAAGTGATGCTCAAAAGCCGAAGCAATTTGCTCCAGGACTTGGAAATATTAATTCTAACAAGGAGTACCCACCACTTCCAGGGACATCCAAAACCCCAAGTGTCCCCTTTTTTCAAACAGATACTCAGTCCAGTAGCGGACTAATGAAATTTTCTGACATAGTGGACTTAATTTTCACAGCTTTCAATGTTACTGATCCTCTTAAAAGCCTTCTGATACGTTTTCTCCCTATAGTGCAAACATTTTTGAAGCAGTTGACTACTAAATGGCCCCTCCTTGCAGCGATCGTATCCTTCGATGGCTAAGTCATCGAACGAGGTCACCGATTCGATCACTGTTCTACAGTGGAACAGCAGAAGTATCCTCCCGAAAATCGATTCCTTTAAATTTTTACTAAATAGTTTAAAATGTGATGCTTTCGCATTATGTGAAACTTGGTTAACTTCCGATATAAATCTCAACTTCCACGACTTTAATATAATTCGTCTGGATCGAGAAAACCCCTATGGAGGAGTACTTTTGGGGATCAAAAAGTGCTATTCTTTCAACCGAATTAACCTCCCTTCAACACCAGGCATTGAAATTGTCGCTTGTCAAGTTTTAATCAAAGGTAAAGACCTTTGCATTGCTTCCATCTACATTCCTCCTAGAGCCTCGGTAGGGCACCGAACGCTTTGTAATATCACGGAATCCTTACCGGCACCGCGGCTAGTTCTGGGTGACTTTAACTCGCACGGTACGGTATGGGGTTGTCTTCATGATGATAATAGATCAACATTAATCCAAGATCTTTGCGACAATTTCAACATGACCATCTTAAACACGGGAGAAATGACGCGGATTCCTACACCACCAGCACGCGCAAGCGCGTTGGATTTATCGCTTTGCTCGACATCGCTACAGTTAGATTGCATGTGGAAGGTGATCCCTGATCCCCACGGTAGCGATCATTTGCCTATCGTGATTTCAATTGCTAACGGTTCAAGACCATCGAAAACAATCAATGCCTCGTATGACCTCACACGGAACATTGATTGAAAGAGTTACGTGACCGCGATATCCGTTAAAATCGAATCCCCTCAAGAACTTCCTCCGGAGGAAGAGTACAGGTTTTTGGCTGGCTTGATTCTCGACAGTGCGAATCAAGCTCAGACTAAACCAGTACCCAGCGCGAATACCCATGGACGGTCTCCCACCCTGTGGTGGGATAAAGAGTGCTCAGAGCTGTACGCGGAGAAGTCCACTGCATATAAGGCCTTCCGGGAAGACGGGTTACTCGCTAGCTATCTACAGTACGCGTCGTTAGAAAAGCGAATGAAGAGTCTAATGAAAGCCAAAAAACGCAGTTATTGGCGCCGGTTCGTCGACGGGTTAACGAGAGAAACAGCGATGAGCACTCTTTGGGGTACGGCTCGACGTATGCGTAACCGTAATAGTACCAACGAGAACGTGGAATATTCAAACCGTTGGATATTCGCTTTCGCCAAGAAGATCTGCCCGGACTCTGTCCCGGTACAGAAAACGTGCCGCGCCGCGTCTCCTCCCGATACCGCGAACGAAACACCGTTTTCGATGGTGGAGTTCTCACTTGCTCTCTTATCATGCAACAATAACGCCCCAGGGTTAGACAGAATCAAATTCAACTTGCTGAAGAATCTGCCTGACACTGCAAAAAGGCACTTGCTGAACTTATTTAACAAGTTTCTTGAGGGTAACATTGTCCCTCATGACTGGAGGCAAGTGAAGGTCATCGCCATTAAAAAACCAGGAAAACCAGCCTCCGACCACAACTCGTATCGGCCGATTGCAATGCTGTCCTGTATTCGGAAGTTGTTCGAGAAAATGATCTTGTTTCGCCTCGACAATTGGGTTGAAGCAAATGGCTTACTGTCAGATACACAATTTGGCTTCCGCAAAGGCAAAGGGACGAACGATTGCCTTGCGTTGCTTTCTACAGAAATCCAAATGGCCTATGCTAACAAAGAGCAGATGGCATTAGTCTTCTTGGATATTGAGGGGGCTTTTGAATCAGTTTCTATCAACATTCTGTCAGAGAAGCTGCACCAGCATGGTCTTTCACCAATTTTAAATAACTTTTTGCTAAACCTGTTGTCTGAAAAGCACATGCACTTTTCGCATGGCGATTTAACAACATCGCGATTTAGCTACATGGGTCTTCCCCAGGGCTCATGTCTAAGTCCCCTACTCTACAATTTTTACGTGAATGACATTGACGATTGTCTTGCCAATTCATGCACGCTAAGGCAACTTGCAGACGACGGGGTGGTCTCTGTTACAGGGCCCAAAGCTGCCGACTTGCAAGGACCATTACAAAATACCTTGGACAATTTGTCTGCTTGGGCTCTTCAACTGGGTATTGAGTTCTCCACGGAGAAAACTGAGTTGGTTGTTTTTTCTAGGAAGCGTGAGCCGGCGCAACTCCAGCTTCTATTAATGGGTGCAACGATCAACCAGGTTTTCACATTTAAATATCTCGGGGTCTGGTTCGACTCTAAAGGTACCTGGGGATGTCACATTAGGTATCTGAAACAGAAATGCCAACAAAGGATTAATTTTCTCCGAACAATAACTGGAACATGGTGGGGTGCTCACCCAGGAGACCTGATCAGGTTGTACAAAACAACGATATTGTCGGTGATGGAGTACGGGTGTTTCTGTTTCCGCTCCGCTGCGAACATACACTTCATCAAACTGAAGAGAATCCAGTATCGTTGCTTGCGCATTGCCTTGGGTTGCATGCATTCGACCCATACGATGAGTCTCGAAGTGCTGGCGGGCGTTCTTCCGCTAAAAAATCGATTTTGGGAACTCTCATATCGATTGCTCATCCGATGCGACATTCTGAACCCGTTGGTGATTGAAAACTTCGAGAGGCTCGTCGAGCTTAATTCTCAAACCCGATTTATGTCCTTGTACTTCGACTACATGGCACAGAGCATTAATCCTTCTACGCATACTCCCAACCGTGTTCGTTTCCTAGATACTTCTGATTCTACTGTATTCTTCGACACATCCATGAAGGAAGAGATTCGTGGAATCCCGGACCATATACGCCCGCAAGTGATCCCCAATATATTTTATAATAAATTCCGAGAAGTCGACTGTGACAAAATGTTCTACACTGACGGATCAAATCTCGATGGGTCCACTGGCTTCGGTATCTTCAACAATACTATCACCGCTTCATTCAAGCTCAATGATCCCGCTTCAGTTTACGTCGCAGAGTTAGCTGCAATTCAGTACACCCTTGGGATCATCGACACTCTGCCCACAGATCACTACTTCATCATTTCGGACAGCCTCAGCTCTATCGAGGCTCTTCGTACGGTGAAGCCTAAAAAGCAATTCCCGTATTTTCTGGGGAAGATACAGGAGTCCTTGTGTACGTTATCTGAAAAATCTTATCAGATTACCTTTGTTTGGGTCCCCTCTCATTGTTCTATCCCGGGCAATGAAAAGGCCGACTCATTAGCAAAGGTGGGCGCATTAAACGGTGACATATACGAAAGACCAATCTGCTTCAACGAATTTTTTAGTATTTGTCGTCAGAGGACACTCAACAGTTGGCAAACCTCGTGGAGCAATGGTGAACTTGGACGATGGCTACATTCGATTATCCCAAAGGTATCAACGAAGCCTTGGTTCAGGGGGATGGATGTGGGTCGGGATTTTATTCGTGTAATGTCCCGACTTATGTCCAACCACTACACCTTAGATGCACATTTGCGGCGTATTGGGCCTGCGGAGAGTAGTCTGTGTGCTTGTGACGAGGGCTATCATGACATCGAGCACGTTGTCTGGGTATGCGCCGGGTATTTGGACGCCAGGTCTCAGTTAAAGGATTCCCTTCGGGCCCGAGGTAGACCACCCAATGTCCCAGTCCGAGATATGCTGGCAAATCGTGATTTCCCCTATATGTCCCTTATTTATACTTTCATAAAAAACGATAAATATCCAAATTTAGCCCCTCTCTTTTTATTTCTCGTTTTTAGAAGTTTCCTCTTGCCGTGTGGAACCGATAAGCTTCAGACTGCCACTATGTAACCGCCGTCGCCCTTATCACTACGGAATCTGAAGCGAGAGCGACTCGAGGTACGAAGGATTCCCTTTGAAGGATTCCCCGCGGGTCCGAAGAATACCACCCGCCAATCCGACCTACTAGACTGAGGCGCAAATTTGTTTCGCTGATCTCCCGTTTGCCCGAAAGTTGCAAGTTTTGCTCTTCTCTACCGGTCACCATCTACGCCTTCTCTCCCCTGTCCTTGATACAACTACTTCTACACCGATTTTGGAAATGACCAAGCATAAGTATCCGATAAAAAATCAAATTTGTATTCCGTATTCCTAGTTTTAAGATAGTTGTAATTTCTACTCTTTGTTAAAACTATTGTCCCCCATCTTGTAAATAGAATTGTATCCCTAGTTTTAAAACATCTGTGAAATTTTTCATAAATATTTGTTCCCCCTTTTGTGTACCAAACTATATTGTTAGTTTTAAGATAACTGTAAATATTTCCTAAAAAACTATTACTATTGAATTCCTTGTTTTAAAATTTTTCATAAAAAAAAATCTTTTGCCCCCTCTCTTATATATAGATATTTTTTTTCTAGTCTTAAGATAGCTGTAAATTTTTTCTCTTTTATAAAAAAAAATATTTCAACATTGTAACCTCCTAGTTTTAAGATATTCAAAATGTAAAAACAAAAGAATTCGGCACCGCCAAGCTAACGCATTTGTGCCTATCAAATAAACGAAATGAATAAAAAAAAAAACATGCCGTTACGTGTGAATGCTTTAGATGAAGGTTTATGTGGAGGGTTCAAAAATTGCGTATTTGCGCTAAGTTCATTGAAAAATTTACGTCGCAATACGGAGAAGTAGAATCCGTTTCAAAAAATACTCGGATACTGGTGGTCAATGGTACGGGAAATCTGGGGTTCAATTTTCTCAATCCGACGAGTAATTTTCAAAAACCCTGGATATAGATATGATGCTGGATGTGGATGTGGCCAATCCATAAAAGCTGAGACCAAATCACAACGATCTGAGCAAGCTACAAAACTCTTGTCGGCTTACTTCATAAGAAAATTTGAATCTTTTCTCCGACGAAGAAAACTTTAACCCTAGAACGTTGCACTGGGGTACAAATACGTACGACCTGGGACCCTAACCATAACTTAATTTAGAGTTCGTAGTAAGAGTAGGAAAAGGTGGTATAGCCATATTGCATATAGCCTTCGTGGAAGCAGGTGTCAAAGTTGGCGTGAGGTAAATTTGTACCCAAGTGTACGGTTGCCGTTGGTGTTTCGTCAGGTTTCGTGCTGTCAGTGGAAATATGACTCGTGACAATACCAGTTTAAATACTGGATGGTTTACTACGTAAGTAATAATTAGTATTATATAATCGTATTTTCTAATTTTTTCCGAGGCCCGGAGGGCCGAGTTTTATATACCAATCGACTCAGCTCGACGATTTGGGACAATGTCTGTGTGTGTATGTGTGTGTATGTAACGGACAAATTCTCATTCGTGTTTCTCAGCAATGGCTGAACCGATCTTATTCAAACCAATTTTAAATGAAAGAACTAAAAAACAGTATGAACGCTATTAATTTGTTTTTGATTCTGATGTTTAGTTTCCAAGATATGAATGTTTGAATGTGTAAAAATGGCGTTTTCTGCAGTTTTTTTAAATTATCTGCCGAAATTGACAATATAGATTAACAATTTATATGTTATGACAGCTTTAACGAATACCTTTCGAACAAGCTATAGATTGTTGAAATCGAACTATTATCAAAAGAGATATTTAACATTAAATGCGGACGAAAGATTTTTATCATTTCCCATTGCAAGAAATATGACCAAAAACATGTAATCTATTATTAACGCCAAAACGGCTTATTTTAGGTCAATAGTATCTTCGGAGAATTTAATGGAGGTAATATGCCCTTTCTTTTGGTATTGTGCTTTTGCTGATTAATCCCCCTATGAGTGAGATATTTTCACAAATTTTCTTGGAAGTGATTATATCGAAATGATGTCTTCAGCAAATTTGTAGCTCTTATTTTTGCGAATAACTTTACTAGAGACTTTAAATATCTATTTTGAATACTTTAAAAGTTATGGCTTGTTGTTTAATGATTACTCTTTGTCGCCTATTTATTGTTCAATATAGTTATAATCCATTGAAATAAGCTAAACATTATTTCGATAAAACGAATTTTGTATTTCATTTTACTATCTACAACCGCTAGAAATAACCACCGAACACTTCCAAGTTGTCTGGAAGGAACTTGATAACTTATCAGTACAAAAATGTTCATTTGTGCGAACCTTCTGACTGCAATTTTTCTAACTTATAACCATCGGATCGATCTGAAACATATCGGAAAATGAAAAGCGAAATAAATAACTCCAAGCAACGGCGTAGCCAAGAGAAGGTTTTGGGGTTTAGCACCATACAACCGAAAAAAATATTTGATTGAAGTTGAAAATTTATTGATGCAGACTGATTTAATTCAATATTACAACAACAATTATCTGATCCGCACATTGATAACCTATTGTTGTAAACATCATGAGGACTTTTGATAAATTGTCGGAATGGGGTCCTGATATGTAACTGATCTATGGGTCTTGAATTCACAGTTGTCTAATAGCATCAATATCAAATTTCTGCCTGAAAACGTTCCAATAGAAAATTCCAGAGTTCTGTAATCAATCATAATCCTCAGATTTCTTTTCAAATTGAGCTCGCTTTTGTAGAGATGCACTGTAATAAGGGCCTTTATTTAATAGGAAGCGAAGTTAAAGTTGATTTAATCCCATGCAACAAATTTGGTTATATTAAAGTTTTATAGCGTTTATTACAACCAATGTTTAAAACCTTCCATGCGTACTTCATGGTTTTGACACCTTTCTACAGGCCGCTATAAACCCGTGTTATGACAAGTTGGCCCAGTTGTATTGCTACCAGTATAACTTGATATGCAAACCACCATAGGAGTAATCGTTTTATTTCAAAGTCTAGCCTCTTTTTCTTTCCATGTCAAAGCTTTCAGTTCTACCTTGGCTTTTCTCCATTGATTGTATTTATACAATAAAATTTTATCATGGTTTTATTCCTTCACACCTCATAACTTCAATCATTGAGCGAAATGCATGATTGTTAGGTATATAATATTTCCCAAAATATTAAATATACGAAATCTTTATTCTTGTTTACGGCCCATTTTTATTTGTTTTTATGGTGGGCTGTATCGCTGCTTGCAGGTTATAATTATTTTGTTTGACAGCGACTTCGACCAAGATGGTAGATAAAAAGGTAGGCGTTTTTTGTATGTAGCGGTTGTCAAACTTGAGTTATCTAAGAAATAAAGCGATTACGTCACATTTTTCGTTTTGAATAGTATAAAATATCAATTTAGATACAATGGTTATACATTTCGCACTTACAGCTAATACTGTAACAAGTATTGAAACTACTATTTTAAACAATATTCAAAAATGGCAGCCTGTTGCTGAGACCGCTGTCAAATAAATGATTTGTTGACAGCTATAGCAAATGTCACACAATGTAATGTCCTTCTAGTAAATGTCTTGATTAATCAATTTGAAGTAACCAAATTAGCAGGAAACTTCCGTATTCATGTGAACAAAGAATCTTGTTTTGGAATCTCATGTAGGAAGCATTGTGGTATTAGCTGATTGAACTTTTGAGATCCGGTTGGCTCCTTAGGAATAGAACTGAAAATGCCACACTTACCGTTTCGAAGAAGGATTGTAAGTGCAGAATTGTAGTACTATCCATGAAATTGTTTTGTTCACTGAGAATTGGCAACGAAGTCTTTCCGAACAGAAAGGAAAAAAAATCCTCTTTACTTTGAACAGACAATTTATTTCGTCGATCAGAAAATAAAACGAGTAACGAGCGGAACGTTTGTGTAATAGCGTCACTAAGCTCTACGTTGATTTTTATGCTTTTCGATGCAACTAACGCCAAAGAAATTTAGTCAAATTTCTTTTTAATATTGTGTACGTAAAATGACAAAGCATATAATTTGTAAAGTTTAATTAACAGGTCAACGAATCTAACCTCTGCGGGTGAAATATCTGGCAAAAAGACTGATAGTGTGAAACAGCGACCTGTTTACATTTACGTAGAATATAAATAAAAATAATAAATACAACCGCAATCTCCACAGGCACAGCATTTAAGCTCAACCATCGCACTAATTCAATGCGTGAATTATTCAAATATTGTAATTTTTTGCATCGGTGAACAATATTTACTATTCTACTGATAAATCCTGAAGTTACCTTATTATTTAATTTCGCTAGTCCTATTTGCCGACGCTATATGAGGAATTCCACGAAGATCCTTCCGAAAATCTTTAAAATCGTCAACCGACCATCTTCGATTCCGATGAAACTTTACACGTTTCACCGGCATGGAAGACTAAACATTTTCCACAGGTAATAAGATTATTTTGCCTCAAGAGCAACTTTTCAAAAGGGCGTAAAGGTTTCCACGTGTATGAATTTCAAATTTTTTTTGTTCGATTACTGTATTTTATACAGCAAAACTATCGGAGAACGAGTTACAGGGAATGAATACTTCTGCCCGAAAAAAATATACACTGAAAAAAATGTTGTGTCATTTTAAAAAAAAAATAAAAATTTATTTTAAAAATTTAAATTGCGAAAAAACCCATTTTTTAATTTTTTATATTTTGTTAACAAAAACAAAAAAAAGGGAAGAAACATTTTGAATGTAATTGCATGATGGAGAACTTATCGGTAAAAAAGTTTTTCTAACAATAACTTTATACATGTTTTTAAATTTACTACTAATTGACATACAAAACTGTAATTTTATTATGGAATATAATTCTAAGCTTCATTTAAAATCAAAATGCATTTAACAAAAATCTTCCAAAATGCGATAGTTTTCGAGATATTTGGAATTTTGCACCAACAAAAACAATTAATTCGTGTAATTATGCTCTTTTTAAAAGTTATTCGCATTACCCCATCATTAAATGTCAACAATCTAATGTTTATCATTTTAAAGACGTAAAAGCAACTTTTTAAGTGTATTTGGATCATGGAGAAGCTTTCAATAAAAAAGTTTTCCTAACAACAACTTTTGACATATTTTTATAATTCATACTATTTGCAGTCAAAAATACAATTTTCTTTTTGAATATGATTCTAAACGTCATTTTCAATCGAAATGCTCGTAACAAAAATTTTCTGAAATGTATTAGTTCTCGAGGTATTTTAACTTTTGTTTTAACAACACAATTATTTTGTTTAATAACGACCTTTTCTTAAGTTATTCTCGTTTCTCCATCAACAATAATAGGTTTTTCAAAAGGCCCATAAACTTTCCTGCACCTTTTCCTTTGACATTAGGGCGATATTGTAAAGCATTTAATAGTTACAAGAGAACAACCATAATGAGATTCAACTTCAAAGTTTAATCATCAGTCTCTGTGGTTGAATAATATTTTGGTTGCTTTCATGTAACTTTCAAATGGTTTACAATATCGCCCTAATGTCAAAGAGAAAGTTGCAGTAAAGTTTATGGGCCTTTTGAAAAACCTATTATTGTTGATGGAGAAACGCGAATAACTTTTGAAAAGGTCGTAATAAAACAAAATAATTGTGTTGTTAAAACAAAGGTTAAAATATCTCGAGAACTAATACATTTCAGAAAAATTGTGTTATAAGCATTTCGATTTAAAGTGGCGTTTAGAATCATATTCAAAAAGAAAATTTTATTTTTGACTGCAAATAGTATGAATTATAAAAATATGTCAAAAGTTGTTGTTAGGAAAACTTTTTTATTGAAAGTTTCTGCATGATCCAAATACACTAAAAAAGTTGCTTTTACGTCTTTAAAACGATAAACATTATATTGTTGACATTTTATGATGGGGTAACGCGAATAACTTTTAAAAAGAGCATAATTACTCGAATTAATTGTTTTTGATGGAGCAAAATTCCAAATATCTCGAAAACTATCGCATTTTGGAAGATTTTTGTTAAATGCATTTTGATTTTAAATAATGCTTAAAATGATTTCTGTAATAATATTACAATTTTGTATGCCAATTAACATGAAATTTAAAAACATGTATAAAGTTATTGTTAGAAAAACTTTTTTACCGATAAGTTCTCCATCATGCGACTACATTCAAAATGTTTCTTTTCTCTTTAGGTTTTTGTTGACAAAATATAAAAAATTTAAAAAAATGGATTTTTTTCGCAATTTTAAGTATTAACATAAATTTTTGTTTTTTTGAAAAATGACAACATTTTTTTCAGTGTATATTTTTTTCGGGCAGAAGTATTCATTCCCTGTAACTCGTTCTCCGATAGTTTTGCTGTATAAAATACAGTAATCGAACAACAAAATTTTGATATTCATGCACGTAAAAACGTTTACGCCCTTTTGAAAAATTGCTCTTGTATCTAAATATTCCAATTGCCAGAGAATATCATGGAGATTCATAAACCGAACACACCTGCAAAGTTTCGTTCGAATCGACGATGGTCATATTTTACGGTCGGCCGGTTTCTCATTGAATCCCTCATATGTATCCTGCATTTCTTAAGTATGTCCACCAAATCGTAAAATTTATTCATTAAATTCCATTCTATTTCGCTCCTCAAGTTGGACAACTGCATCGGTACAAAAGCTCCCACCATTTATTTATTTTATCTTGACAATCATTATAGCTCCGTAGTGCATATTACACCTTGCGTAAGAATAATTGTTTAGAATAGGTTCTATTAAAGAAATCGATCAACTGCAAGGTTTGCAATAGTCTACAACAAAACTGTCTTATGATTTGATTGCTTGTTTTATTCTAGTTTTAAAATAGTGCACAGAACCTTTTTACAACCACACATAAAACTTAAAAGTTCAAGTTATATTGCTGAAGTCATAACAATGTTTTATAGAGTACCCACAGAGCAAATCTAATGATAGCTATTTAAAACCATAATAAAATCATCGGCTTCGATGGTGCCTTCTTAAAATCAAGATAAAACAATGGTAAATCCTTCAAGCATTTCAATTGTTACTTGGGATGTCTATGAAACATAGAACTGCTCACCAAAAAAATGCATAACTTTCAACATTTGCTAAAAATGTTTTTGCCTTTTTCATTCACTCTAAAATTCGTCAATCTAATCCCGACCCGGAGGGCCAAGTGTCATATGCCAATCGACTCAGTTCGTCGAGATCGGAAAATGTCTGTGTGTGTATGTATGTGTGTATGTGGAAAAAATGTGATCTCTGTTTCTCAGAGATGGCTGAACCGATTTGCACAAAGTTAGTCTCAAATGAAAGGTACAACCTTCCCACTGGCTGCTATTGAATTTTTTATTGATTGGGCTTCTAGTTCCGGAGTTACGAGTTGAAGAGTGCAATCAGACAGCAAATTCCTATATAAACTGAAATGAAAAATTTTCAAAATCAAATTTGTATTTTTGATGCCAAATGACTTTAAAATGCATGAAACATTGAGATTTTATGTAAACTCGAAAAAATAATGTGTGACAAAAATTGACTTTTTTGGACTTTGGTACATTTTTGCCTTTCTCATATAGAAAGGTTATGCAATCACTCTAAAAATCGTCAATCATACCGGCCCGGAGGGAGTATGCAGTGAGGGTTGCTACTTTAAAATTAAAACTAGTTTAAAATTTCTTAACAAGTTGAAAATTTTCGGCAGGACTCGGACCTCCCGGATCTTTCTCCATGATCCGCCGCTTGTTTCAAGCGATGTTTCAGTATTCCATAGTATCTCAAGATCGTGGCTGTCGATCCATTGTATGTATGTGCAAATCGTATTGAACATGTAATATTCATTTCCACCATTGTATTGAACATAACCAGCCATGGAATCGTAGTCTGGACAAATGAGACAAGCACAATTGCACCACTAGGTGGATTAAAACAGGTCGAGTTGAGACGAAAACGTAATATGATTAATAACGAGGATAACACTTTCCGAATGTAGAGAGAAATTTATGAAAAATGACGATTTCCGTTCGACTCTAGGAGGTCCTGATCGATTTTGATGAGCATTTGATTTTTGTTGTATGACCAATTATATGTATAGGTCAAATGTTTTAAAAAAGTAAATTAAGGTCAAGATAGCATCATTTTGAAACCGCCAATTTCGGAGGTTTAGTATCTTCGATGAGTTTTACAAACGTTAAACAGCGCATCATTTGATAAAATAATTTTGACGGTATATCGTCCAAGAAGTATTTATGGTGAATTTTCTCAGGTTAATATTCATGACTACATTAAAGTCTCAACAAATTCGCTAAAGACACGAACTCTGTTACTATTTTCTGAAAAATTAATTCTGCATAATTTTAAAACTTCAAAAATTACGATTTCGGAATTATGCCGTTTGGACAGTATGATCGATTTTCACCAAATCGAATTTCTGGCTACGCCGCTGACTTCAAGTAAGTAGAAACAAACGTTCTATACTCGTTCAAAAGAAACTTCTGCTGAATATCTATTATAACACATTGAAACCCCGATTTTATCAGCCAAATATGAACATATGTTTGATGGGCTCTAGCAGACGAACAAGACTGAATTCGAGTAAATCCTTTCTTGAGCATGTTTCCTTATCATGAAGATGGAAATATGCAGAAATAAAAAGTTCATCATAATCATAAATAGTTATCGGACTACATCAAGGGACGGATAGAATATTTTAACAGCTTCAGTTTATTATAAAGAAAAAAATGCCCGATTTAGTCAATGTCCCCATTTTGTCAGCCTAAAATACACCATGAGACTGATAAAAATGGGTCTTTATTGTATGTATTATTCACTGTGTTTCCCATTAATAGGTACATTTCATTTTTGGGGATTTTTTTATTGCATCGAACTACAGCAAATTTTAGGTAGTTTTCAAGGTGTTATTTTATAGACTTCTTCCAAAATTTGGCGAACCTATTCCAGTTCGTATGCCAATTAATTGAATACTTAAGGGTTTACATGTTGCAGATAGAGAAAATACTGAAATTTTCAGCTTTTCCCCACACAATATTACGAAAGCTTATTAAACAATTTTTCCTAAGAGGTTTTTTTTTTATTATTTCGATAATAGAGGTTTTAACCTTAAGGTCATTCGCCTCTTCGGGTTACAAAAATCTCTTATGAAAAATTTCTAACCCTATGTCCGGGGTCGGGACTCGAACCCGGGTACGCTGCGTACAAGGCAATCGATTTACCAACTACGCTACACCCACCCCCACCCTAAGAGGTTTGTGAAAATTATAAACTATTTGAAATTTTTTAATAGTTTAATTTTTTATTTAACCGTGATTTTTTAATAAATAGTGACCATCACTTCACAACGTAGTCTATTTTTCATGGCTTGCGGTGAGCATGATCTCTCGAATTGCTGAACTGAAAATTATGGAATAGAAATTAATTTTTAGTATTCTTTACACATTTAACTCGCCGCGCAGATAGCTCTGAATTAGACCCGCTGGTGCCCTAATACGATTTCCCTAGATTTTCAGAGCACTTTGCACCCAGTGCATTAACGCATGTGACGGAATGTTATCAAAAAGTTTCGTGAAAATGAAAATTCCAGTAATGCATTAATTAGCATTAATAATACAAATCAAGGATACTACTGGGAAGTCACCTTTAGAAAAAGTCGATGTCGAAGTAAAATTTGGAACTATGCACGCATGCACTTCAGAGATAGCGTGATATCAGGAGCTGCGATTTCATTTCAACGCTTTTTTGTGAAAAGGGCGATACTTACAGATGTAAACATTAGGCTTTTTTCATATAGCCCTCATTCGCGCTTTGAAACGCAAAAAATTAACCTAAAAATTTGGATTCTACGATATTGCTTTCTCAAACTACAGCAAAAAATACAACTGGCGAAACTGTATTTTTGTTTGTTTATTTAAAGTTTCGCCCTTCACGCTCCATGCAAACAAACAGGGCGATACTTTTTTTTGCTAGCAGTTTAGAGGCAAAACTGTTTTTTCGCATTTTTTAGGATTATCAAGCTGATACCAGCTGTAAATAGTAACAATCGCTATTGAAAAAACCCGGACGAAATCGGTGGTGTGAAACGGTAGTTATTGTAAAAAAACGTAAAGGCGATACTTCAATGCTGATAGGTGGGACCGAAAAAGTAAACAATCGCCAAAGGGGCGATACTATCATATTGTCAATTCCAATAGCAAAAACAAATTTAAATTTAATAATTTCAAATACTTTATGAAGTTTTGGGTTTCGATCACTGAATCATGCAATCTAGGATGTAAAAAACACAATAGTTCTTAAATAGGAAATAAAACCTGGAAATAAAAGTCTGGAAATATTCATTGTTGATTCGCTTTTTTCAAGAAAAAGCGTTGATTTCTTAGTTCTCAGTCGCGTTGGAAATTTGAGTAAAGTATAAACTTCAAATCGATTCAAAAAAAATTTCGATTTTTTTGGCTCAGTACAATATATAACCCCTTTAGGAAAATTCAGTTTTCCCACCACAATGCATTTTTGAGGAATTTAGATATTTTATTGACAGAGCATTAGCAATAATTCATTTATGGGCCATTTTTTCGCTTTCCCATTGATTTGGTTTGAGATTTCTAGCACTGATGTTGTCCTATACTGATTTGAGCGATTCTCTGAGTCCTGCCAGTATCCCATGTAGTATGTGTTATCAAAAACATCGCGAAGCATCAAGTTCTAAATGTTCTCAAACGATATAATATCCGAAGAGAGTGATAAGAGTTATAAGAAATGTCTCATCACACTGTTAGGTGGATTAAAAACGTTTTTTTAGGAATCCGTCAATCAATTTTCAGTGACTATTTACTCGGGCATCTCTTGTCATTATAATGCATAATCCATTTAATTTCTAAGCCCCTGTCGAAGCAGAATTCAAGTTTATTTATTCCACTAAGTCAAACCAAAAGGGACACATTCAGAACACCAACACAAAATTCTTAGATAATCTTTAAAAATGTTAAAGATCATTGATCCAAAAAGATATTGATTCGTTGTATTTTTTTCTGAAGCTTCTGGATATAAATCATTTAAATTATCAGCATTTGAATATGATATTGCGGTGGTTTTTGATAACACAAATATTTTCCAATGCATTAGTCTGAAGAGCGTGACAGTGACAGAGTATGTCATTCGCAGCATTCTTCACGTAGGTACCATTGACTGTGTGGCCACAAAGAAATCCTCAAAAAGGCTGTTCATGCTCATGCTGAGTCGCCTGTTTCCTGGCGTTGCTCACTACCGACATTTTATTGTGGGAAAGGATCAGCGAGATTCCTACTTCTGCCTCCAGACCGTACGTTCTATGTCAGTCTGTCTGCGATTCTGTATTCCAAACAACGCAACGTAAGGTACCATCGCGACAACGGAGTGGGTTGAAGTAAGCTGTATGCAACTGTCTGTTCGTTCCTTCACTTTTATTCATTCCTCCGTTTGTTCAAAAGTCAAACCCGCGCGTTCGTGGTTGGTTGGCACATCAAGCTAACGGACGGATGGACGGACAGACGAACACAAAGACCATCAGTGCGCTAAAGGAAAGGCTGCCTTTCATCACAAGGCTTTTGAAATGTGTCCCATAAAGTAATGGCGCCAGTGACTCTGAGCCCCGGTAATCTTCCTCGATTCCGGTAGGAAATGCGTTATATTTTTCAGGTTTAGCGTGGTTGTCGCAAACAAGCCTGCCAAATAGAGATGTTCCTCACGAGTTCAATTTTCATAACAATATCAATGAAACTGTTAGGTGATTCACTCCGTACGATTCCTTTCTTCCGACGTTTGAATAGAAAAGAGCATAGGGAAAAACATGTCTAGTGGATAGTGTATATTTCCGTATATTTCTCTTGGCTTCGGACCGAATCGAGCAACCGCTAGGATTAAAAGACAATCGTTCAATTGTTGTCCATACGCTGACAGGATGCTTTTTGTCATCACATTGTACTGCTCATCCCGTTTGAATTTGGTTCATATCAGAAGGCACGCTTTGGTTCAGCTGATTTAAAATTTAAACATATATTTTAAGCGCATGATGATTAATCAACAAATACTATGATAGACGATTACTAACTTGTAATATATAACTTTATATACGTAAAAACAACATGCAGATATTCGTGTGATTTCAGAAATATGAACCAAAGCTATTAATTTATAATAGCCATTGCAAGAAATTTAGGGTCGTATTTCCAATTGGGGGTCTATATATCGAATAAGAAAAAAATAGAAATGATAGTTGGAGAAAAAGGATGGGGGGTTGCTTCTCTAATCACATCTTATGATTTGGTATTCTTAGTATGTATAACAAATATAAAGATGTGACACAAGGTGCTGAAAGCGCACTAACATCCTGTCGATCCTATTTTTCATTGGTCTGCTCTAAAGATATCACCGGCTGTTCATAAACGATGGCGCGTATTGACTGCTAGGGAAGAGCGTAACATAACGTTTATTACCGGGATAAAAACAAAAAATGGATTTGAAACGTACTAGTGGAACGGGGACAATAAAACTAACAACAATTTGCAATATGCTTGGAGGGGAAGTGTATTTTGAACTATTTTTTTCATTTTTGCGAGGCATGGTTAATGAGTGGCTCCAATCAAAAAATATTCCATAAGGAATATCACGTAACATCGATGTCAGAGCAGTGGGATTAAGGCTAAGTTCTCTCTGGGTCGTGCAAAACTGAGAAGCAACATCAATTTAGACACAGAGAACAGATATCCATCGCAAACGTAAAAGTTGAGTAAAAATGTACGCACATCCAAAGGTAGTTGTGATGTTACCACAGAGGTTATTCTGTCGTTATTCCGTTTAGTGCGTGAGTTTTACTGAATTGACAGGGGATCACACAACTGATGTGCAAGTGACCATCATAATTTTATTGGGATATGTCAGTATGGTGGCTGTAGTGTTCTAGCGGATATTAGTTCAAATGACTAAAAAAGTATTTTAAACTTGCTTGTACGAACCTGTTCTCTATGATTTAGTTGTACCATATTTAAGTAAGCCGAGGAAGATGCAGCCACGACATTCCCAGATTTCTCAACAAAGGTGATGAAATCGATCAACAGAAGCTTCTCCTGAGGGCAGTCAAAGACAACCAAGGCTCGGAACATGTCTGGCTCTGTATACCAAATGAGTCAAGTCAATTGAGTCAGGACAGGAAAGTCAATTGAGCTTATGTAATTAACATAAAGAGTGGCTCTTGGTCTTCTGGACTAAACTTTTAAATGAACAATCAGTGTTCTGGCGATTTTGTACGCGTTGTTAAATTTGGTTCATTTCGGTTAAGTATGAAAAAATTACGCAATTTTGGAAGTGTAGCAATAATTATCGACTCAACCTTTATTCAATAAATTTATATGTATACTACCACATTTGAACAGTATTCCACCAGATTTTCAGAGTAAAATATTGAAAATTGTACGAGGGACAGTGAATCTCCGGAGACACCTGGATAAAATAGGATGTACCCTAGGGTGGGACAAAAATTAGATTTCTGCTCCGAGCAACTTTGTAGATTCCATTTGGGCCCTAGAACAACTATGTAAATTCTTAGCTTGATCAGTAAAACTATATTTTTGCGCCCACTGTTTAAAGTTTACATGGGATTTTGCGTGAGAAAATTAACTTTCACAAAATAATTCCTCCAGGAGTCGCCCATTGCATCCTAAAAATAAATCGTTATGTGGATTTTTTGGGAAGTTTAACAAAGAAACAAGGTCTCGAAGACCAGAAACCGATCTGATGCTTGAGAACAAAGTTATTAAGCAGAAACCGATTGATGCTCTGACGATTGATAAAATATTCATTGTTTCTAGCACCACTGCTATTGATTATCCAATTATATGTAATTTTGTTTTGATCTTCTCTTAATATGCCTAAATCAATCATCTGTACTGTTTGGCGCCACTTCACTAGAGTTTTGGAAGATAAATTAAGGTTTATTTTGTACATAAAAAGAGAAAGTTAAAAAAAATATAATTCGACCGTTAGCAGCAGTGATGCTATAAAAAGTGAAATTTTCAGCAATCTTCATGGCATCAATCGGTTTTTGCTTAATAACTTTTTGCACAAGTATCAGATCGTTTCGTGGTCTTCTAGACTTTGTTTCCTTGATAAATTTCCTATAAAAATCGGACATCTGTTTATTTTTAGAAGGTAACGGGCGATTCTTGAGAGAATTATTTTGCAAGAGACAATTTCCCCATACGAAATACCATGTAAACTTTAAACCGCGGGCGCAAAAATATAGTTTCACCGATCGAGCTTAAAATTTGCAGAGTTCTTCTGGGAGTCAAATGCGACACAAAAAGGTACTCGAAGTGTACTGGACCAATTGTTTTGAAATTTTGTACAGTTCTTGTCATAGCATTCCCCAGATAGCCACACGCGATTTTTTAATATTATCTTCATTACAAAAGGAATTCAAATGAATTTTTAGTGAACATCGGCCTACAAAGCACAACGAAAAATTTCAAAAATATTGAAAAAAATTGAAACGGGGCTCCTTTATTGAAACGTTAGAAATATTCTCCTTCAATAAACAGCTGTCGTAGTTACCTGGTGAATTGTGTACACAAGTACTGTGGACAATTTCGAAATGATTGGCCCGATAGCTTTTGACATACACCAACTTATCTCCTAAGATTTTTCTTCACTAGCACAATTTTTAATTTTTGGCAAAGAAAAGGTAGAAAAATAATGTTTCAATATATGTTCGATTTTTGGGAAAATTTTCGCCGCTGGGGAACTCTGCGCCGGTGTAGGCTAGGTCCACCACCGGGGATCAGTTGAGTAATACGCGACGTAGCACCGAGTTCGGGTCGTCAGGACGCCAGTGAACCGGAAGCCTGACGTTTCACCGGAATCGCCGAACCGACCTCGATACCCTACCGAGTTGCTCGTGAGTAGGCTAGGTATACCGCCAGGGATTAGAGCGAGTAGATCGCATCGAACAGCTAGCAGTGTGTAGTTGGAGTGCCAGTAAATCCGTAGTTACGCTCCACCAGGAATCGCTGGACAGACCTCAGCACATACTGGCTGGTTCACCACCGGATACTAGCTCGAGTAGATCTGGATGAAATTCCGCCACAGGGAGTCGGAGTAGGGTAGTTTCACCGCCGGATATTGTCAGAGTTCATCTCGATAAAGCTGCAAGCTAAAAGGTTAAAGAAAGCGGGTATCGGTGTCGGGAGAAATTTCTCCATCGGGGAACCCTCAGTCGAAGTAGGTTGAGTTCACCACTGGGGACCATCCGGATCGATCGTGATAGGGCTGGGAGCTGAATGACTCACTAAAACAAGAGTTAAATGGATCATGAAATCAGTATATAAAGACTTACTAAGACACGAGTTAAATGGCGATAGAGCAGTGTTTTTCAACCGGGGGTGAATAAACCCCCAGGGGTACGTCAGATTATGAATTATTCCGGGTAAATTTCAACTTTTTATCCTAATATTTCCATCGAATTATTAACTCTATAATATAGAGACAATAATTCGATGGAAATATTAGGATAAAAAGTTGTAATTTACCCGGAATAATTCATAATCTGACGTACCTCTGGGGGTGAATTCACCCCCGGTTGAAAAACATTGCGATAGAGGAAGACTAAAAGCAATAGAGTGACAGGCACCGGATCTCCAGCTATACTACATTTTCAATGTAACTGCGTACGTATCTTGTACACAATTTTATATTGAAATTTTGGGTGAAATTTTGCATTCTCTACGTGGTGTAAATTTTTCTAGCAATTGTGTAGTCGATACAATAGTTTAGTGAGAGACGTGACGAACAAAAAACTGCATTCAGGCAAAACAAGAAGCAAAACCTGTTTTAATCCACCTAGCGGTGCAATTGTGCCTTTCTCATTTCTCTAAACTATGGGACGGAGGCTTTTTATGTTCAACATAATTGTGGAAATGTCCATTACATTCTTAGTACACTTTGCACTTATACACAATGGCATGCCAGCCACGAACTTGATGAGCTACGTGTCGACGGTGAAACACTTGAAACAAAAAAATATCATACTCCATTAGCCTAATCAGCATTAGATCAATGTTATCTGCTTGCTAACTCATTTTGTCATGCGGGGATGGGTATGTGAGGAGGGCGAAAGTCCCATGAACGAACGACTCCCCAGCTTAAATTGGTATGCTTTGTAATATAGTGGTGGTTTAAAGATGATAGGGTTGAAAGGGAGGGGTATGAGGGCTGGATGGGGTGGTGGTCTGAGGGGTGATTTAAGGAGATTTTTAAAGGAGGGGAGTGAACAGTAGAGGGGGAGTGTAGCCCCTCTCCGTAAACCATCAACTACGCCCCTGTTAAAATCCAGAAACCTTATGCGAGTCGATTAGGTTGACGTTTTTCAGAGTGATTGCATAACCTTTCTATATGAGAAAGGCAAAAATGTGCAAAATCCAAAAAAGTGAATCTTCGTCAAATTTTTTTCGTGTTTGCATCAAATCTCGACGTTTTATGCACCTTGAATACATTTAGCATCAAAAATAAAAATTCTATTTTTAATTTTTCCTATAGTTTTTATGAGAAATTTCTGTGTGGCCGCACTCTGAAACCCGTAATTCCGGAACCAGAATTCCGATCGATCCAAAATTCAATAGCAGCCGATGGGAAGGTTGCACCTTTCATTTGAGACTAAGTTTGGGCAAATCGGTCCAGCCATCTCTGAGAAAAATGAGTGACAATATTTGACACATACGCACATACATACACACACACATACACACACATACACACACATACACACATACACACACATACACACACACATACAGACTTTTTCCGATCTCGACGAACTGAGTCGAATGGGATATGACACTCGGCCCTCCCCGATCAGAAACACATAACAAGAATGTTTCAAAACTATATCTCCCGTTGTTACTTGTTATAATTTTATGTTATTTTAACTACTAACGAGACCAAATTTATAACACTGTATGTTACGAAAATTGCATTCTGTTATAATCTTGTTATTTCATTCTGATCGGGTCCGGGCCGGGATTAGGTTGACGTTTTTCAGAGTGATTGCATAACCTTTCTATATGAGAAAGGCCAAAAAGGTAGCTACCCACGAACAAAGACCACTCAGCTGTTGACGAAACGGAACTATCTCGCCATGAGTGACGAGACTTACGAGAAAGTAGATTCCCGGCATAAGTTTTTTTTTCTTCACTGTTCATCATAAGTTCGTTGTCCCTGAGAAGTTAGAAAACAGAACATGTCTAAGCTGGCAAAAATACAAGATTTGGCAGGCAGTTTGCACGTGTGGAATACAGAACGCCCCGTTCGTGACAACCGACACGGTCAATAAGTAGTTGTACTTGAAAGAATGGCTCCAAAAGTGTCTACTTCCATTTCTGAAGACGGCCCTACTCGAAAGGTATTTTGAAGATGTTCAAGGCTTAGGGAGTCAATTTCACGCCAAAGTATAAACGTAAATCTACTGGGTTTCCGTGGGAAGTACAGGGCTATCATGAAATAGGCACTTCGCGAACATCACAAATAAATGAAATCGGCAGCAGAACTGAGGAAAAAATGGATTTTCGCACAAAAACACGTACATCAAAAATTTTCGACAAAAGCATTGGACCCTTGGTGTCTTCAGCAAAGTGAAGAAGTTGGATTTGAATGTTCCGTGTTCCACTCGTCAGTAACTGACACCAACTTACTGCTAGCTAAACGATATATCCATACTAACACATATGTGCAAGTTGGTGCATCCATCTATACTCGTCAGCGACCCAGAGTTTGTGTGCTTGGCTAACCGAAACGTCACATGGTACCAGCAAAGTGCTTCAGGCATTCACACATGTAGTGTGAACTGTTTGGAATCAATGTTTAACTAACGCCAATATGGTGTTAGTTAGGATATATCCTCTAACGGACAGCAGTTTGGTGTCAGTTACTGATTAGTGGAATACGATCTCTAAGTTAGGTATTTTGTACTTATGCGCAAATTCGTACATTTTTTTCCTTTTGGAAAAATAAAGGTTACATATTCTGCAAAGTAGTTGAAAATGCAATTTGAAACCACTTTATTGAAGACAACATATGCATGCAACATATCGACAATGAAAATAAACGATATTTACAAAATGTTCTCAAATGCACTGCTCTTCAATTTAACTTATTCATTGTAAGCTTAAGAAATAAATGAGGAATTCCACGAACATCCGTCCGAAAATTGTCAAAATTGTGATGGACCATTTTAGATTCCGATAAAACTGTTCACGTTTCACGGGAAAGGAAGACTAAACTTTTTCCACAGTCAATAAGACTGACTCAAGAGCAATTTTTTGAAAGGGCGCAAAAGTTTTTACATGCAGCATTTTCGAGAAAAAATGTTCGATTACCGTATTTTATACAACAACACTATCTGAGAACGAGTTTTCGGGAATGGATTTTTCAGTACGAAAAAAATATACACTGAAAAAAATGTGTGCATTTTCACAAAAAAAGTTTGTGTTAAAAATTTAAATTGCAGAAGAAAACATTTTTTCAATGTTTCGTATTGTGTTAACAAAATCCTAAAAAACATTTTGAATGTGATTTACATCAAAATTCATTGAACAAAAATCTTCCAAAATGCGACAGTTGACGAGATATTTGGAATTTTGCGCCAACAAAAACAATTAATTCGTGTAACTATGCCCTTTTTTAAAGTGATTCGCGTTACCCTCATAAAATGTCAACAATCTATTTTTATCATTTTAAAGATGTAAAAGAGACTTTCAGAGTATTTGGATCATGGAGAAGCTTTCAATAAATTCCTAACAATAACTTTTGACATATTTTTATAATTCAGTTTTTAGTTTTTTTTTGACAAAATATAACCATCAAGGAATGGGTTTTTTTCGCAATTTAAATTTTAACATAAACTTTTGTTTTGTGCAAAATGACACAATATTTTTTTCAGTGTATATTTTTGTCGTACAAAAGTATTCAATCCCTGTAACTCCTTCTCAGATAGTTTTGCTGTATAGAATACAGTAATCGAACAAAAACAATTGAAATTGCCTATGCCCTTTTAAAAAATTGTTCTTGTATCAAAATATAGCAATTGGCAGAGACCGACCGCCTTCAATTCCGATGAAACATCCCACTGAGAAGTCCAAAAAATTGTTTCAAAAACGTTCAACACGGGTCCAACGATGGACGTTCGTTGAACGGTTATTTGGACGATGTCCAAATTGGTCCAACGAACGTCCTTCATTGGACGATTTTGAAACCAACCGTTCTTAGAGGGATTATACGTTTCACCGACATGGAAGACTAAACATTTTCCGCAGTCAATAAGGTTATTTCAACTCAAGAGCATATTTTAAAAAGGGCGTAAAACTATATGTTTGCAGAATATTTAAAAAAAGGTCGATTGCCGTATTTATTACAGAAAAACTTTCCGCGGTACAGGGAATGAATATTTCTGCACGAGAACAATATACACTGGAAAAAATATATGCACAAAGAAACCAAAGTATATTGAAATAATTAAGAAGTTGCATTCGAGAATATATTAATGAACAAGAATGACACATGTTTCCTTTCCACTTGTGTAATGTGTTGAAAAGAAAAAAAAAAGTGGTGACATATGCTAAACCAAGCTGTGGTGCTGATGATGTAGTGTTGCCTGTGCACAAATGAGGCAGCATCCGCAGTAATCACATCATTAGTGTTATCTAAACACGCCACCGTTGCTACATCTTTAATGGATGATATATATCTTTGCAGTTTTCTTCACTTATTTTGATCTGCACATCCTTGCAAATGAGGTTCAGGCTCTTTTGAAGCGCCCTATTGAGGGCTCCCGTATCGGCGGAGTAAGTGAGGGGGAAACGAGCACGGTAGAAATGGGTTTGTTCCGTACAATAGTACGTGAATGGAAATAAGTAACAAAGAGTTGGTGGAAAGAAATAGATGGATGAATGAAAAGGAAGAACATAGTATGTCACTCCACACAGTTGGGGGGGCAAAAAATTGCAGTGAACCTTGACTGTAAATCAGAATGCATCTCATCTCGTTGATTTCGAAGGTTTTAACAAACTTAAAATGAAGCTGGTCGTAAGTTAAAAAAATCTTTTTTCAAACAAATATTCATCAAAAAAGGATCTAAAAATGGAGAAAATTACTTTCTGTTACAAACGAACTAAGTGATCAGTTTCACAAAGCAGCGCTCCACAGCACCGTACATACTCCCGTTACCTATTATTATCTGCTTTTACCAGTGCTGTTCGCTGCTGGAAGGATATGTCAAGGGGTGTGACTGCACAGCTTGTTATTTAGTGATTTACATGACATTTTGCCTGGGACCATTATTTTAGCTCAGGCTCGCCTTTCCACACCAAAGCCTATCTGCACCGGATTTATCATTTTTCCTCTGCGTGCACATGTAGGAACCCCTCGTGCGGTTTACAGAAATGGTAGCATGGGAAAAGTAAATTTTCATTTTCCTTCTTTCAAGGGTGGCGAGCCTTTCACTGCGCCCACGTATGTGTATAATTTATTCAGTCGGTGAAAATATTCTTTTGAAACTGCAGGAAAGAAAAGAATTTTCCGCTGAATTGAGCGGTGAATAGGGCGGAATGTCATTCGTAGTATAATTGCGGTTTCGTATTCAAAATGTTGTTGCTTGATTTCAATAGTAGGTTCCTACTGGCGAAAGTTCTGTAGTTCCAAACTAGTACTGAATGCAGGTCTACGGATAAGTTTTTCACTATTTTTTTATGAGAGTACCCAAATCAAACATTTATCATTTCTCATTTCAGTAGGTAGTAATCTGCAACTTTCCGAAGAACTTTTCCAACCACAGCGACTACCGCAGCGACAAGCTGTCAGATGCTATTTGCACTGGGATTTCTCGGCTTGAAAACTTTACCCCGGACACGTTCCATAACGACAGCCAATTAAGTCCTTATGATTTCGCATTAAAATTATATTACAACCTAATTAGTAATTTACGAGCTGAAAAATGAGAACTATGTAACAAGAGGATGAAGACAAACATCTTCGCTTCCGTCTTTCGCTCGCATCCCGGGAGTGAAGTTAAGTCTTAGACGCCACTTTCCAGTTTTCGACCAGAGCCAGCAGATGATGATGGGATGTGGGAGCATGCAAACTGTTCGGTTACACGGTTCGACTCAAACGACTGTCCCCTCAGCAGAACGGAGCAGCAAAGAGCGACGGCAAGTGCGCTTTGACAATTTGTCTTTTCGCTGGTGGGAAATTTCTTTTGAAGAGCCAACCGAGGATAGCCGTGTTGTCAGATGAAGGTGATATGTGTTGAAATATTATTGAAAAATATATGTGCCAGTTATTCTTTTCTATGATTTAATAAATATAGAACTATAGTTTTTGATGACAGTTTATCGATAATGACTGTGTGAATCGTTTGTCCTGCAAAAAAGACACTATTGGTTTTGATGGAGAGTATCAAACTATGACAAGAAGAGTAAAATATATCATGTTTATGTGATTTATTTCTATGAAGATTACAAAAGATAAAAATATCTTAACCCTCTGCTGCCCAACCCCGTCGTTTGGCGGGATTCAGCAGAATCGCTGTTAAATGTACAATGCAGGATTTTGTGTTGTCATCCCCACTAAATCCTATTCAAAACATTCCCACCTGCCATTATCTGCTTGTTGAAATCATTATATAAAATGATATTTGAGTTGAAAGTTGAAAATTATCGCACATCTTGAAGTTTTCAAGCAAATCAAAATTAAGTTACTTTGCAGTATGTAAATTTGGTCGTGTATTAACTTTAAACTAACGGGTGTTCAATATAAAATGAAAAAATTTCAGTCATGTAGTTTAAACACAAAATTTCAACGAATTCAGTATTTTTTATTAAAAACATAATGTTTATTGTTCAAAAAAAACATCAATGAATAATGGAGAAATGGGCCCTAGTCAGCCGTACGACGCAACTTAGTCGCGATGCTGTGACAAGTGCGCTGGACGGCACTGACGTCCATCTTCCGGATACAATCCCGGATCCTGGTGGTCAACTGCTTCGTATCCTTGGCCCGCCAATTATTTTTGTACACCAGGGCACTGAGGGAGTCGAAAAAATGCTCAATGCGACGGCACTGGGGCGGGTTGGCCGGGTTTCTTTCTTTTGGCACGTACGGTATCTTTTTCTGTTCCAGACCGACCGCTCGACTTGAACCACGGCTTTGAAATCCCTCTGTCCGATATGGCTATGTACAACATAACTTTTTTTTTTTTCAAATTTATGCTTAAACTTGTATTTTAATTCAGGGGTTGTGGCCGACTTGTCGCTGGAATAGTAGCTGTCATTTCCTAGAATGTGAGTCTTCGAGAGCGGAAAGTAACAGCACAAACGACGTCCCGCGGTAGTTCTTCGTTATCCACCGGCACTGCGATTTCACGATCGCTATTTGCTCGTCGGTAATGTTCTCCATCTTGAGGGTTCGGTGAATCAAGGTATGGGGGCAGTGAGCCGGCGTCACGCAAACTCGTTCCGTTCTTGTTGTCAAACAGCTTTTTCGACGCTTCTTTCTTCTTCTTCTTCTTCGTCATTAGCTTCGCCGGACGGCCGCTACCGACCTTGCGCTTCACACTCAGGGATGGCAGGATCCGGTAAACTGTACTCATGGACACGTTTTCGTCTTCCACGATGACCATGCGTTTCGTAAAACCGTACAACACGCTCCCGGAGTTCTTGCTGTTTCGACGCTATCTTCGATTGAACTGACAGTACCCGAGTGAAAAGAAACATGCCACCCGTTTCTAGGAAGTCCAGGGAAAAATTCTCTTGGAGACAAAAAAAATACGCTCTTTACTATAATTACAGAGAGGTATTGAAATCATTCTCATTTTTTCTAGAACACCCGTTACTACCGCTATTACGGAGCTCGTAGAAGACATTATCAATAACATTGAATCTAAGAATGTTGTAGGTGCTGCCTTCTTAGATTGGAAGAAATCAATCGCTTCTCTTGATCACGATGAGTTACTCAATAAATAAGAATGCTATGGTGTTAGGGTTATTGCACTCGAAATCATGCGAATTTCGACGTCAGAAGTCCGTATGGCAAAATCAAATTCATCTTGTTGAAATATCTACAAGACCCTACAAAGACGTTTGTTGATTTTATTTAACTAGTTTCATGAGGGAAACATAGTCCCACACTATTGGAGACAACTGAGTGTCATCGTCAAAAACTTGCTTCTGATCCCAGTTCGTATTGACCGATTGCAATGCTGTCCTATATCCGGAAGTTGTTCGAGAAAATTATCCTATTCCACCTCCACAATTGGGTCGTAGCAAACGGTTTACTATCAGATACTCGATGTGTTTTCCGCATCGGTAAAGGAACAAACTCTCTCTTCGGTGCTCTCAACAGAAATCCAAATAACCTATGCTAACAAAAAGAAGATAGCATCATATTTCTAGAGCTTTTATTCAAAACGACATATCTACAATGAGTTACTCTCTTTCAACCCCCCCCCCCCCCGAAATATTTTGGGGAAATTTGAAAAAAATGAATATGTTAAACAAAAATATGCCTAATATTTTAAATGGAATTCTCAAAGTTTCATTTGCAAAAGTTATCTTGTGAGAATATTTCCTTGTAGTGAAAATTGGCAGCAGATCTCGATACCTAGCTGTCAGCTCATTGTGGAGGCTAGCTCAACCGCCGAGGATTATAACGAGTAGATCGCGGCGAAGCGAGGAGCTGGGAGCTTATTGGTTCACGATACGGTTATCGGTACCGAGAGAAATTTCACCACATTCTGTAGTCCTTGGTTGAGGGCGAACATGGACTGGAGAGTGTGAGAGAAGTATCCCCATAGAGACCACCAGGCGGTTCGCTACCGCATCGGTCAATGGAACCCTGCTGCAGCACGAAAAAGGACAGGCGGCAAGCTAAAGTGGAAGACGAAAGCCTTTAAGGGATCATCCATAAATGACGTAGCATTATATGGGGGAGGGGGGTGTTTTGTATTTTGTGATGATGTGTGACGACAGGGGGTAGGGGGTCTGTCATGCTACGTAGCTTTTTAAAGGGGAGTAACTATCATCGTTTTTTAGTTTTTTTTTAAATTTTGCGGGGACAAGGGGGGGGGGGGGTAGAGTTACCGTCAAGCTACGTAATTACCAGGGGGGTATTTAGAAGTTTGTGACGAAATGCTACGATGGGGGAGGGGGGTGTTAAAAATCGATAAAAAAATGCTACGTCATTTATGGATGGTCCCTAACGAAAACCTCTTTGTTGAGTTACTTCGGCGAACAACGGAATCAAGTACGAGGATGCGGCTGATGTAACAAGAAGGATTGTGACGGCTTGTGACGTTTCAATGTCACGAAAACTAGGGCCATGCAGTAGATGGCGTGCAGCTTACTGGTTAAATGAGTAGCTCAGTACGCTACACGCTGCTTGTCTTACAGCCAGAAGGCGGGCTCAGAGCACAAGATCGTGAGAGAGAGAGGAGCGCAAGTGACGTTTCGAGAGGTCGGGCTTAGCAAGCCATTTGCCATAAGTAGCTGTGCTGAGAAATAAACGCCAATCCCTGGGGGACGCGTACTGAGTCGTCATGACGAAGACGAGGGTCCGTCGACACCAGCTGAAATATGCCCAGGTAAGCTAAAGATAATCGTTGAGGGTCTCTTCCTGTATCACGATTCAACCACCTGGTCATCGACACCGTACGGCGAAGAAGAACGAGGTAGCACAGACGAGTGGCAAGCGACTAACCACGAGCTCAAAGAAGCGTCGATGTGACTAAAATCAAAGAAAACCCCCAGTCCAGATGGAATACCAACCGTGGCGCTGAAAGCTGCGATCCTGGCATATCCGGACATGTTCAGGATGCTACTGCTGAAGTCTTTAGACAATGAGACGTTCATCAGGGCTCCATTTTCTGTCCAACTCTTTGGAATGGGATGTAGCGTGGGGTCTTAACACAGCGGCTGCCCAGGAAAGTGAAATCGTGGGCTTCGTGGACGATGTTTCACTAACGGTGATGAGTGAAACACTTGAAGAAATGAAGGTGTCGGTGACGGAGTCAATAGATGCGATTGAGAGCTGGATGAACGGGTTAAGCTGCAAATATCTCACCACAAGACGGATTTGTTGTTGGACAGCAACTGCAAAGCGGTTCAGCGGATACAGATCACCGTCGAAGGGCATGTGTAATTGGGACTGATAATCGACGACTGTTTGAGCCTTAATAACCGCGTTGATTACACCTGCGAAATGTCGGTCCATTATCTAGTGTTTCGTCATCGATACTGCGATATGGGGCTCCTGCTTGGGGTGCGGTGCTGAAAACCCCATCCCCATCTGCATCACCCTGATGGAGGATATCAAGTGCTACAATCAATGAAACGTCAGAAACGTGAGGAAGATGATGAGAATTGATTCGATGGTGACCTGGTAGCAGGAATGGGACAATATGGAGAAAGGAAAGTGGATCTACCGGCTCATCCAAACCTGTTGACGTGGGTCAATAGAAAGTACGGAGAGATGACCTTCCACCTGAAACAGCTCCTACCGAGCCACGGCTGATTAAAGAGTATCTTCGTCGGTGTGGGTACGTTTGAAATCTTTGATAGTCCGAAGAGAGTCTTTGAATGTCCGAGGTTTGAAGTGACGTGCAGGGAGCTCCTTAAAACGTGAGGACCAAAGATCAACCCGGATAATGTAGCCTACAGAATGACAAGCGACGTAAAGACGTGGAACGCAGTAAACAGAGATATGATGTAGAACATGACCGTCTTATAGCGGAATGGACATCGAGCAACGGTTTCGGGCGAGCAATCACCGCCAGGGAACTCTCTGCAGGAATAAGCTAGATCCACCGCCGAGGACTAGTCAAGTAGGCTGCAACAGAGCACCGAGTATGAGTCGTCGAAACGACAGCGAACCGGACGTCACGCTCCATGCGGATTCGCCAGACCGACCACGGCACCCCACCGGTTGTTCCAATAGAAAAAATAGCGAAAACCAAAGCAGAATCGATATTGGGAGAACTTTTTTCGTCAGGGAAGTCTCCGTCAGCGTAAGCTAGATTCACCGCTGGGGACTAGACTGAGTAGACAGCGACGAGACACAACTAGTCGCGGGTCATCAGCGCACCAGTGCTCCGGACACCCTGCTTCACCAGAATTGCCGAACTGATCTCGGCACCTAGCTGATTGGCTCGATCTCGGGAGAACTTCTCTCGCTGGGGAATTCTCTCGCGGAGTAGGTCAGGTCCATCGCCGGGGACTAGACCGAGTTGTTCGCGAACAAGTCGAGGAGCTGAATGGATCTTCAAGGAAGTAGTGCTAAATAGCCCAAGAAGAGAGCTAAAGGGCTTAAAGGAGTTGCGGTGATAAATAGCACCGCCTACGGAGCCAAAGGGCTCAAGAAGTTGTGGCACTGAAACCAAATAAGAATCTTTCGTCTGGGACCTCTCCGTCAGCGTACAGTCAGATTCACCGCCGGGAACAAGACTGCGTAAACCGCGACGACACACCACCAGTCGCGCCGGGGCTCCAGCAAACCGGACGCCATACTCTACCGGAAACGCCGAACTGACCTCAGCATCTGGCTGGTTGGCTCGCTTTCGAACTTCTCTCGCCGGGGTTGGCTCGCTTTCGAACTTCTCTTCTCTAGGCTAGATCTATCGTCGGGGACTAGACCGAGTAGTTCGCGAACCAGTCGGAAGCTCAACGAGGAAATGGTACTGAATGGCACAAGGGAACTGAAGGGCTAATTAGGGAAATTAGACTGTCTGAAGTTCGCCGTCCAGATTGTCCTCGTAGGAGAAGAGCATTAATTCTAGACCCACAACTAGCTTTCATATCTTGACTTCCAAAACCCGTTCCCTGAGTTGTTGGTTTTTGAACATTTTTTCCTGCTCAGAATGTTTTTGAACATTTTATATATATATATATATATATATATATATATATATATATATATATATATATATATATATATATATATATATATGTACGTATATATATATATATATATATATATATATATATATATATATATATATATATATATATATATATATATATATATATATATATATATATATATATATATATATATATATATATATATATATATATATATATATATATATATATATATATATATATATATATATATATATATATATATATATATATATATATATATATATATATATATATATATATATATGTACATATATATATATATATATATATATATATATATACAAAAAATCTTCAAATAAACCCCCCCCCCCCAAATTTCTTACTGCGCCACTGGTTTGCAGGGGACGGTGTGATCACTATTATAGGTACCAAAACTGTTGATCTGCAAGGACAATTGCAAAATACCTTGGACAATTTGTCTGCTTGGGCCTTCCAGCTGGGTATCCAATTTTCTCCGAAAAACACTGAGCTAGTCGTATTTTCAAGGAAACGTGAGCCAGTGCAACTATGGCTTCAATTCAATACAATTACTGGGTCAAACTATTGCTCAGGTTTTAACATTCAAATATCTCGGGGTATTAGCATCAGCCCCTTTGAGCATTTTTCAGTTCCTGCTTATATGGAATCGAGTACCGTCGTAGGTGGCCAATGTGGTCAAAGTCGGTTAGTCATTATTGATCTAGACTGGCAAATCCGAGTAATGTTACAGCGCCTTTAATAAGTTTTGCATCATTTTGATATCATGATGGTACCAGTTAATATGAGAATTTGCTGTGTGATCGCATTCTTCAAACCGTAACTCCGGAACCGGAGGCCCGATCAATAAAAAACATCAAGACTGATGGGAAGATTATATCTAATTGTATCACATCTTGACGGCTCAACTGGCTTCGGTATATTCAATCAAAACCTCACCGCCATTCAAACTCACTGATTCTACTTCAGTTTACGTCGCAGAACTTGCGCCATTCTGTATACTCCTGGGTACTTTGCCCACTGATTATTATATTATTATTTCGGACAGCCTCAGCTCAATAAAGCCTCTTCGTTCGGTGACACCCAGAAAAAAAACTTTTCGTGTTCCCTATGGAAAACATAGGAGCTTTTGCGTACCTTATCTGCAAGATCGTATACGATTTCCTTAGTCTGGGTCCTCTCGCATTGCTCCATACAAGGTAATGAAGAAGCGGATTCTTTAGCTAGGGTGGGGGTTTTAGAATGTAACATCTACGAAAAACCAATCTTCTTCAATGACTTTTTCAAGATCTCTCGATAGAGAATGCTAGAATAGTGGCAGATATCGTGGAGCAATGTAAAGTTGGAACGGTGACTATATTCTATCATCCCGAAGGTATCAACGAAACCTTGGTTCAGAGGAATGCATGTGGGTCGGATTGTCTGGGCATGCACCGAGTATTGTTCTGTCAGTCCTCAACTATTGTATTCCGGGATGTACTGGCAAGCACAATCTATATGTCCCTCGTATTCACCTTCTTAAGAACCATCAACATACAGATTTAACTGCCTCTTTTAGTTTTCCGGTTATTCTCGTAAGTGCTCTCTTCCGCCTGTACCATACACCATCGATGGTTTCATGCGACTTCAAGGTGGCACGAATCATCTCTGTCGAATGAGTTAACATACACGGGGCCTACAGCATACACATCACAAGCGCAACTCGGTGTGTTGCCGATCCGCAGCTGGGCCGAACTACGAAATCGTCAGGAGGAAACCCTGTCGGTTCGAAAAGTGTCATGCAGTTTCCCAATGAACGTCACCCGAGTCTGTACTGAAGCTGAAAGTTAATATTTTATCATCCTGTCATCAGTGCCCACCCTCTGTTTCCTGTCTCTGATAGACAGATGCAGAAATTTACAAAATTGGCGGTACTTTTCCAACCAAATCAAATGAAAATTGAACAATTGACTTCGGTAAATCAAAAGGTTCAAAAACAGTTGTTTTCCGAAATTTGGAACGATCAAGTCCATATTGAAAATTTATTAAAATTTATTATTTGTATAAAAATGAATTACGTAGAGGGTATTTAATGCGGTGTTAAATGAAATTCTCTGGCCTCTATAAATATGGCCAGATTATAAAGAAACATTATTTTGAACGAATTTCCCTGCCAAACTCTCAATTGACAATTTTAATCTCTTCTGCCATCACTGGCGGAAACCCAAACAGTGCCATCATTAAACTCGTCTTCCACCATAGCACCACCATATTATCATCTTTTGCGCCACATCGCGTCAACAGCTAGCGAAAGGTGTATCTTTTGGACCATAAGTGCTGATGGGGCTGTCTCTTCCCACGCCTGACGCGGCAGCTGGGGCGACAACTTCCGCGACTGCACCCGCCGAAACGACACCACCATGGCAGCCAGCGATGCGATGTCGACGGCGACACACTGAGCAAGTGATAAACAGCAGTTGAGGAAAATTACATTTAGCCAGAATAATGACATAACAAGCGGCAGTTCCTTCTATCATTTGTTGCTTTCTTTCTCGAGAGGATCCTGCCAGTACTTCTTGGAAGCGGAGCGCAAACAACTACTACATATATACGAAAATGTACGCCCTGGCAGCGAAAGAGTTTTCCCCTTCCCGGTGCTTCAATTAGGACACGGTGATCGGTAGGAGGTTTCCATTCCAAGAAATGAGTTTGGGAATTCTGTGATGGTGCGAATGAAATTTGTAAGTAATTATTACTTCCTTACTTCCGCTAATAATGAAGCGGTTTGGGAATGTTGGATGATTAAACACTGCTTTATTTCGGTAATTGCAACAGCGATTATGAAGATTAAAACTCTTAAATTTATGGAGCAGAGTATATTGGGGCTTTTTTTGATTGCCTGCTTTACAGTGGCGTAGCAATTCGGTTGAGAGGGATTTTGATAACAATCGTAGAGTGCTTGAAAATGCTTAAAATATAACTTTTATAAAATATTGAAAGTTTAGAAACAAAAACAGTCCATCCATTATCATTCCAGTTTACAAAAAAAAAAAAAATCAATATAGAACGGCGTTCAGACCTTCATAGACAAATTTCGTTTATAATATACTAAAGTGTTAAAGTGGAACAAAGGCTTGAAAATATTTCATCCTGGCAAGATCACATAATTTCGAAACTGTTCACTGGTGTAATATTTTTGGAACAGTTTTACATTGATTTGTTTTTTTTTTTTTTTCAATTCGTTTATTTGATAAGGCAGGTTTGCGTTAGCTTAAAGGTGCCAATTTTGTTTTGTTTTACATTTTAAATTACTTAAAACTAGGGGCTTACATATTGATTTTTGAAATTAAACTAAGGCTAATTTATAGCTATACATATACACAAGGGGGTAGTATAATTTTCGTAAGATTAGAGGGGTCATTTAGTTTTTATGGCAATATGGTTTGACATTTTTAGCAATGAGATTATTGGACCAAATAATGTTTAACTAAGGGGGAAAATTTTTACGACTATCTTAAAAGTAGAAATAATTAGAGGGCGTGATTAAATTTTGTAAAAATTCGGAGACATTAATTAGAGTTATTTTATGTGGTAGTAGAGTTGGGCATTTTCAACGAGATCATATAAAAAAATAGTTAAAACTAGAAAAGGCAAGAAGAGCTAAATGCTTCATGAAGATATTTGGAGGGGGGGGGGGGGGGGGGGGTGTTACTTCTGTGTATAAGAGTCAGGGGAAGTAGGGTGGACAAACATGGCAGGGGGAGAACATTATTTCAGTTTCAGACTTCGGGAGATCAACGGATGGATTACAGAATCAGGGTGGTCTTCATCAGGAAGAATCATGTACTGGGACGCCGGGTGGTCGTTCTCGAGATGGCAGGGGTTTCTCCAGACGATTTCGTAGTGCGGCTCAGATGTTGATCGGCTACATTTCGAGTTGTGCGTGTGATGTTCGTGCTTTAGGTCCCGTGTTTGTTGGCTCATTCGACAGGGATGTTTTGTGTCGCCTTGGAGTCGCATCAAACCATCGTGGGTGTATGGTACAGGTGGAAGAGAGCGCTTCTGAGAATGATAAGGAAAAAGGGGCAGTTAAAGTTGGATATTGATGGTTTTTATGAAGGTGTATATAAGGGACATATAGATGACATCGCGGCTTGCCAACACATCTCGAACCGGGACGTTGGGTGGTCTTCCTCGGGCCCGGAGGGTGTCCATAAGCCGAGACCTGGCGGAACTGTACTCGGTGCACGCTCAGACTATGTGCTCTATATCGTGATAACCGTCGCCACAAGCGCAGATACCACTCTCCACGAGTCCAATACGTCGGAGATGTGCATCCAGCGTGTAATGGTTCGCCATGAGTCGGGACATCACACGAATGAAGTCACGACCCACATCCATCCCCTTGAACCAAGGTTTCGTCGATACCTTAGGGACTATCGAATGTAGCCACCTTCCTAGCTCCCCATTGCTCCACGAGGTTTGCCAACTTTCGAGGGTTCTCTGATGAGTAATACTGAAAAATTCGTGGAAGCAAATTGGTCTTTCAAAAACGTCACCTTCAATGGCACCCACCTTAGCTAAGGAGTCTGCCTTCTCATTGCCCGGAATGGAGCAATGAGAAGGGACCCACACCAAGGTAATCTGGAAAGATTTGTCAGATAAAGCACTCAGTAGCTCCCGTATTTTCCCCAAAAAATACGAGGAATGCTTTCCATGTTTCATCGAGCGAATAGCGTCAATAGAACTTAGACTATCCGAGACGATGAAGTAATGGTCTGCGGGTAATGTGTCAATGACTCCAAGGGTATACTGAATAGCAGCTAGTTCTGCGGCGTAAACTGAAGCAGGGTCACTGAGTTTGTAGGAGGCGGTGAACTTTTGATTGAAAATACCGAAGCCAGTGGACCCTTCGAGGTTTGATCCGTCAGTATAAAACAACAGTCGACTTCTCGGAATTTATTATAAAAAATATTTGGAACCACTTGTGGGCGTATATGGTCCGGAATTCCAATAATCTCATCTTTCATGGATGTGTCGAAGAAAACAGTAGATTCAGAAGTATTTATGAAATGCACACGGTTGGGATTGTAAGAAGAAGGATTAATATTTTGCGCCATGTAGTCAAAGTACAGGGACATAAAACGGGTCTGAGAATTGAGCTCAACAAGCCTTTCGAAATTTTCAATCAAGACCGGGTTCAAGATATCGCATCGAATGAGCAATCGATATGAGAGTTCCCAAAATCGATTTTTCAGCGGGAGAACGCCCGACAGGACTTCGAGACTCATCGTATGGGTCGACTGCATGCACCCTAAGGCGATACGCAAACAACGATACTGAATTCTTTCGAGTTTGATGAAATGTATGTTCGCGGCGGATCGAAAGCAGAAGCATCCGTATTCCAGTACCGACAGTATCGTTGTTTGATACAACCTAATTAGGTCTCCTGGGTGGGCACCCCACCACGTTCCGGTTATTGTACGAAGAAAGTTGATCCTTTGCTGGCATTTCTGTTTCAGATACCGAATATGGCATCCCCAAGTACCTTTCGAGTCGAACCAGACCCCTAGATATTTTACTGTGAAGACCTGAGCTATAGTTTGACCCATTAATAGAAGCTGTAGTTGTGCTGGTTCACGCTTCCTAGAAAATACAACTAGCTCAGTTTTCTCCGTGGAGAATTCGATACCCAGCTTAATAGCCCATGCAGACAAATTGTCCAAGGTATTCTGTAATGGTCCTTGTAGATCGACAGCTTTGGGTCCCGTAACAGACACCACGCCATCGTCTGCAAGTTGTCTTAACGTGCAGGAATTGTCAAGACATTCATCAATGTCGTTGACGTAGAAATTGTATAACAGGGGGCTTAGACATGAGCCCTGGGGAAGGCCCATGTAGCTAAATCGTGATGTCGATAAGTCACCATGCGAAAAATGCATGTGCTTTTCCGACAACAAGTTTAGTAAAAAGTTGTTTAAAGTCGCTGAAAGACCATGCTGGTGCAGCTTCTTTGAAAGAATGTTGATAGAAACTGAATCAAAAGCCCCTTTTATATCTAGGAACACTGATGCCATCTGCTCTTTACTAGCATAGGCCATTTGAATTTCGGTTGAGAGCAACGCAAGACAATCATTCGTCCCTTTGCCTTTGCGAAAGCCAAATTGTGTATCTGACAGTAAGCCATTTGCTTCGACCCAATTGTCGAGGCGGGATAGGATCATTTTCTCGAACAACTTCCGGATACAAGATAGCATTGCGATCGGTCGATACGAATTGTGGTCGGAGGCTGGTTTTCCTGGTTTTTGGATGGCGATGACCTTCACTTGCCTCCAATCGTGTGGGACAATGTTAGCCTCAAGAAACTTATTAAATAAGTTCAACAAGCGTCTCTTGGCAGAGTCTGGCAGATTCTTCAACAAGTTGAATTTGATTCTGTCTGGCCCTGGAGCTTTATTGTTACACGACAAGAGAGCAAGTGAGAACTCCACCATCGAAAAAGGTGTTTCGTTCGCGTTATCGTGACGGGACGCGGCGCGGTAAATCTTCTGTGCCGGGGCGGAATCCGGACAAACCTTCTTGGCGAAATCGAATATCCAACGGTTTGAATATTCCACGCTCTCATTAGTACTGTTTCGATTTCGCATACGTCGGGCTGTTCCCCAAAGAGTGCTCATCGATGTTTCTCTCGTTAATCCGTCGACGAACCGGCGCCAATAACCGCGTTTTTTGGCTTTCATCAAACTCTTCATTCGCTTGTCTAACGTCGCGTACTGTCGAAAACTAGCGGGTAACCCGTCGTTCCGGAAGGTCTTAAACGCGGCGGCCTTCTCTGCGTACACGTCTGAGCACTCTTTATCCCACCAGGGATTGGGAGAACGTTTTTGTATGTTCGCGCCGGGTACTGGCTTAGTCTGAGCTTGATTCGCGCTGTCGAGAATCAAGCCAGCCAAAAAGCTGTACTCTTCCTCCGGAGGAAGTTCTTGAGTAGATTCGATGTTGTCGGATATCGCGGCAGCATAGCTCTTCCAATCGATATTTCGTGTGAGGTCATACGAAATATTGATTGTTTCCAATGGCCTTGAGCCGTTATTGATTGAGACCTTCCACGCGCATTCTAACTTTAGCGAGGTCGAGCAAAGGGATAAATCTAATGCGCTTGGGCGCGCTGGTGGGGGAGGAATCCGTGTCATTTCACCCGTGTTTAGAATTGTCATGTTGAAGTTGTCGCAAATATTGTGAATTAAAGAGGAACGGTTATCATCATAAAGGCAACCCCATTCCGCACCGTGAGAGTTAAAGTCGCCTAAAACTAGTCGCGGTGCAGGCAGGGATTCTATGATGTCATGTAGCCGGCGATGCCCAATCGCGGTGTTGGGGGGAATATATATGGAAGCTATGCTAAGATCTTTGCCTTTGATTGTTACTTGACAAGCGACAACTTCAATACCTGTTATCGAGGGAAGGTTAATTCTGTAGAAGGAATAGCGCTTTTTGATCCCCAAAAGCACTCCTCCATAGGGGGTGTCTCGATCCAGGCGAATAATATTAAAGTCGTGGAAGTTGAGATCTATGTCGGAAGTTAACCAAGTTTCACATAATGCAAATGCATCGCAACTCAAATTATTTATTAAAATTTTGAAGGAATCGATTTTCGGGATGATACTTCTGCAATTCCACTGTAGAACAGTGATCAAATCCGTGACCTCGTTCGATGAGTTAGCCATCGAAGGATACAATCGCTGAAAGGAGGGGCCATTTAGCAGTCAACTGCTTCAAAAATGTTCTTACTGTAGGGAGAAAAGCTAACATAAGACTTTTAATAGGATCAGTAATATTGAAAGTTTTTATTATCCAGTCCACAATGTCCGAGAGTTTGATAATTCCAGTGCCGCGATTATTCTCGAACTGAAACAGAGGAACACTTGGGATTTTTGATGTTCCGGGAAGTGCTGGGAACTCCTTCTCTGAGTTTAATCCTCCGAGACCAGGAGCTAATTGCTTCGGTTTGGTTGCAACACTTCCAATAGATGTGACTTTCTGAGTCCCGTCAAGGGATACCTTCTGGCCTTTACAACGAACTTTAGGAGAGGAAATGTTCCTCCTCTTCCTATAGCTTCTAGGCGCCCTAGTAGATGTTCCCTCTTGTGGGTCATCAGCCTCGCCCTCGTTAGGAGGCAAGTGAGCATAGATGTTTGTTGAGGTTGGTGGTGTAGCTTTCTTTAGCATTTCTGCAAAAGAACGTTCGGATCGTCCAGCAAGGGAACGTTTTAGTTTATCCCCGCGTAGTTTGTACGCGGGACATGCCGAGATATCATGCAGATTCTCTGCACAGTAAGGACACTTCTCAGCATTCTTACTGCACGAATCATCTAGATGATTCTCCCCGCATTTTCCACAGCGGGCCTTATTGCTACAATGGGTGGCTGTGTGACCCAATTGTTTACACTTTGTGCAATTCATGACCCGCGGCACAAACAGACGCACAGGCAGACGAACCTTGTGCAAGAGGACGTAATTTGGCAAAGCGGTACCAGCGAAGGTCAACCGATAAGAGTTTGATTGGGGGTACGTTTTTGAACCATCCCCCGCAACTACTACTGAGTGCAAACGCTTGCACTCGAGTATTTTCACTGGCTGAAGTAAGCGGTCTCTGAAACGGCCAACCCCGTACTGCAGCAGATCCTCGCATGTCAAACTGTCATCGGTGACAACGCCTTCAGACTGTACTTTTACAGCTGGAATATACACGTGATAGTCCTTCGTAAAGTGCTCGCAGCAAGCAATATCGTTTGCCTGCTTTGAGTTAGTCAGCACGACCCTCAGCCTGTCTGAGCGGACCTTTTTTATTCCGATCACAGCCGAGAACCGTTCCGTCAGGTCTTTTGAAATCTGTAATAGATTCAGCGATTTTGTTTTGGGCCGAAAGAAGACCACAAAGGGACCGGTCGAGAGCTCTGGATATTGTTTGGGTCGGGGGAGAGCCTTAGGAGTCGACTCGATCTCCATTTGGCCATCCGGGGAGGAAGCCATCGACACCGTCAACGCACGGGGTCAGCACCCGCGCAGACGGGAAAAAGCCGTAAATGTATCAAAAAGGTAG
The DNA here is from genome assembly GCF_030247195.1 of Topomyia yanbarensis. Taxonomy (NCBI): domain Eukaryota; kingdom Metazoa; phylum Arthropoda; class Insecta; order Diptera; family Culicidae; genus Topomyia; species Topomyia yanbarensis. The sequence continues at coordinate 155,043,453 of NC_080671.1, forward strand.
ATTTCACTTATCTGTATACTCGTTTCCCACGACGCACCAGTCCAGCTTAAATAGCTGGTTATTGTTCAATCCTCGCTTTACGAACAAAAGGTTGAGGAATGTGGCCTAACGGTTAACACACGCACAAAAGAAAATAAAAGTCCAAACCTCGAAGAGGCAGAGAATGGCAAAATAACCTTGAACGCGGATTACTGCACTGTTCTTTTTCCAACAGACCGAAAACAAAACACTTCTATCTCGATCGAGCGATGCGTAGAGACTCTACATTGATTTGTTCTGAAAACTCCAAGGAACCTTTTTCATGATTAAGTGATCAAACTAAAAACATATTCATTTACAAAAAAATTAAATTTAAGAATGTGCATGGCTCAGAAACAGTTTAGGTGTCCAGGGACACTTTCAATAACCACTTGCTTTTCCAAGAATTTAAATACTTATTACAATAGCCTTAACCATTTCCTTTTCATGGTATTGGTTTATATAAGGCTTTTTAATCCATCTTTAAACTTCGGAATGAGAATGCCGAACGAAACAACTTGCAAACATAAGGATCATTGAAAAAAGACTGAATTGTAATCGACTAAATATACTAAACGGCTTTGCGCTATTGACAATGCAATAATGACATAAATAGCCTAGACACATTCACAACTCCTTTTATTTACTTCTATGCAAACGCATACATTGAAATATCTATCAGTCTCATTCATGAATCACATTCTCTCGCTGTCGTTTTTTTTATTAATAGACTAGAAAGAACATGTGACCTTATCTAAATTACTGTCATGACTAAAACTCCCTTTACGAATGTCGTACTTCAGGTATCAATTCAAACAAGCTTTTGGCGAATACGAGACAAATTTTTTTTAGTCACCTGTTTGTTGGGAGTATTTCCGTAGTGCGTTGATACATTGACCCAAAATAAATATTTTTTTTCCTAAATCTATGACTAAAATCATCTTTGAATTCAAAAATACATTGAACTTTCCAGTACATTTTATTGATATTACTCATTTAACTTATTTTTATCGCCGTTTTAATTTTATGCATTTTATTAATTTTTTCAGGTAATACATTTTCCTTTTAAATAATCTGACTATTTTTTTAGTCACTCATTTCATTAAATTATTAATTTGACGCTATTTAACCCTGTGCTGCCCAAATTTTACCTTTGTTTAAAAAAGTTACGATAGATTGCTTCTGTAACTAGAGAACTGAAAAACATATTACCACTTCATGAAAGTTGCGGATTTTTTATTTATTTCTCAAAAAATCCAAATATGTGAAGGGTTAAGATTTTTTGCTAATTTTCTATGGCTGCACGACAAAATGTCACAGCTACAATAGAATACTACAAGTTTGCAACATACCAATTTTGTTTTATTTACTCAAAAAAAATCAAAGTGTGAACATTTCTTAATTAAATTACACAAAATAATTTGTTTTCTCGTTTTTTTTCTCCAAATCTTCAACTTTCAACATCGAAATTTCTCAATATAATGATTTCAACGAATAGACAATGTTTTGCTTAGAGGGAAAGTGGCGAAGAGGTTTTCGTAGTAGCGATACAAGCGTGTTTTGTATATTATATAACGAATTTCTCGCACCCCGCCAAAAGGCGGGATTGGGCAGCGGAGGGTTAATCTATTCTATTAATTTTATAACTTTTCAAATCGTTTAGTTTTTTATTTTAATAATTTGATTAGTTATATTCTGTATGTTTTATTTTTATTCATTTTCAATTTCTCTAATTTTGTTTATTTAATTAATTTTATCTATATTATTCATATTACTTGTTTTATTCATTAATTCATTCATTTCATTGCTTTCATTCCTTCCATTCCTTTCATTACTTTCATTCACTTCATTCCTTTCATTGCTTTCATTCCATTTATTCATTTCATGCCTTTCATTCCTTTCATTCATTCAATCATTCTCAGATCCGGAACATCCGTATAACTGGTCAATTCTTGAATCTAGTCCTAGAACCCTGATTTTTTTTGCAGAAATTCTGGACAGTTTTTATAATCAATAGGATTTTTGTTCCGGTCACACATACGAGTTCATTGCAATGATAATTCCAGTTCCGGACCTTCCAGAAGGTCACTACCCATTCCCAGTCACAAGTACGAACTTATGCGAATGATATTCCCAACAATATTTTCGAAAAAATATCAGAGCTTTATGACAAGGCTCATTAATTGGCCAACTCCATGGATGTTTCAGATCTTCCGGAAGCTCATTATGTAGCAAAAAAAAAAAAAATAAAAAATTATAGGTCATAAGCACGAGCTCATTCAAATGAGAATTCAAGAAACACCAAGAAAATACCTAGTTCCAAGACCAACTTTATGAATAGATCAGTTCAACGATTGTTCTGGATTGTCCGGATGGTCATTATGTGACCAATAGAGCATGCCAATTTTCACTCAGAACTACGAATTTATGCCAATGCAACGCAAAGAAATGTTTCCGAAAAAACATCAAACTTCTAGAACTAGATTCATGAATTAGCCAGTTTAACGGATATTCCGGATCTTCCAGATGATTTTCATATAGAATCCAGGGTCAGTATTTGAATCAGATTATCAAGACAATTTTAGATGAGATTTTATATAATCTTTCAAGAATATTTCAAAACTTTGAGATCAATTTCATTGATTGACCACATTGCACAGTGGTCCAGAATGCAAATTTAGCAGGAGATTTGAGATTTGAGATTTTACTAAAACTAAATAACTTAGCCTTATAAAGTCTTTGGAGAAGTTTTCGTAGTTTATGAGCCCCCTCCTTTTGTTAAAACAACAGTTAGTGTGGTTCTAATTTTACCAAGATCAAAGAATTTACTTTTTAATCATTATAGCTAGAGCCAAACGACCTTCAGCGACAAATTTTGGAAAAGTTTGCTGAAGACATGTAAGCTCTATCTGTCATACTTTTTATTTTACAACAAATTTAAAGTTGGAGCTTTGGGTGTTTCTTCGAAATACAGTTTTATTCCAATAACTTTTGCTGTATTCATTTAAAACTGAAGTAGTCTTCAGACAACTTTAAGGTTGTTTCAAGGCGAATAATTTGTTTCATGGCACCATATATCTAGCTATTTCCGTTGAAAAGTTATGAGCAATTTTTCGCCAAAAATGGGATTGTTTGGAATAACAATATCACTAATTTGGGGCAAATAAAAGATAATTATATTTTTTTATTACGATTATAGAGGTTTTAACCTTAAGGTCATTCGCCTCTTCGGGTTAGAAAAATTTCTAACCCTATGTGCGGGGTCGGGACTCGAACCCAGGTGCGCTGCATACAAGGCAATCGATTTACCAATACGCTACGCCCACCCCCAGATAATTCTTTTGGAACTATAAATAAGGTCATGATTAGAGTTATAATTGAGCAAAAAATGGCGAATACGATATTTTTTAAAATTTCATGAAATTTATTTAAAAAAATTATTTTTGAAGTATAAAGTGCTTATATCTTCTGAACAATAAAAGCTAGGGTTTTGATGTATTAGAAGAAAATTTTCGTCTTCAAAAACTCTGAAAAACATTTGAAGGATAGGTTGGAAAAAAATGAAAACAGAAAAAGTTATATTAAAAATTTGGTTTTTCATGAATTGACTCTTTGTAATATGTTTAAATTACTTTCACGGTGAACAATATAAAAATATATATATAGTTTCGTTTTCGTGATAAAATATTGCCCTTTACAATACTTTTCAATTATTTTAAATAGTGGGTAGGGAGGTTCTAAATTTTTTAAAATCAGAAAATTAACTTTTTAATGGTTTGAGATAGAGTTTCGCTGTCTTCCAGAAAATTGAACAAAATAAAAATTGTCGAAGACACTGAAACTCTATGTCGTGTACTTTTTATTTTACAAGAAATTTACCAAAAAAATTCAGGGTGTTTCTTAAAAAATGGTTTTCTTTGTATAACTTTTGCAGTTTTGATTTTTCATTAAGATCACTTTAGAAATACTTTCAGATATTTTGAAGGAGAACAATTTGTCTGAATATATTGAACCTCTAGCTTCACTTGTTAGAAAGTTATATATACTTTTTATTAAAAGTAAACTATTTTTTGAGTAAATATTGCAAGATTTAAAAAAATATCGTATTTGCCATTTTTTGGTGATCTATGCTACAAAGCATACTTCCATATGAAAGCAACAGTATTTAATGTTCAGTACCCGAATCAAAGATAATTTTATTTGAAAAAGCTATATTTTTATATAAAAGTTCTAATAACTTTAAAACGAAAAGTTAAGTAGTTGGTGTTTAAAAGCAAATTATGCGCCCTAAAATAATCTTCCAGTTGTCCAAAGGGTACTTTAGTGTAAAATAAAAACTTCGGACTTCAGGAATGTCCGAAAATTTTGAACTGTATTAAAAATCGTTACTCACTATGAAAGACTCAAGGTGTTTCAAACTTCCAGGTGTAAAACATAAAAAGTTATCGCATTTTGATAGTTCATTTTGAGTCATATTGACCCCAACACCTAAAGAAGGTTAAAAAGAATTCGTTGGAGATATGTATGTTACATATTTGCAGTATATCGATAGATAGAACGATATTTACGAAATTTTCTCGTTGTAAAATTCTTCGAAGACATTAAACCTACTAAACTACTAAAAGACAGTTTCAAATTAATTTAATCTCGGCCACAAGAAGCTGTTTTCGAACATTGATTTTACCTTTCTTCACTATTAAAGTCCATAACTTGAAAACGTGTCGTGGTATACGAATTTTATGACGCCATTTAAATCAGCACTCAAATAGCTATTTTGAAATTGGAATTGAAATATATTTGCATTGTCGTTGTTACCTATCTTACTTAGTGGCTATTCATATAATTGATAATACAACAAAAATCAAATGTTCATAACAAACAATTCTGACCTGATAGAGAGAAAATCTGAAATGCTAAAATTATCTTAACCTTCCGGCAGTCGCGCTAGTGCACTGAGTGCACACTGATCTGAAAACCTAGCGAAATCGTTGAGGGTTAATATACAGTGTGCAATGTTATCGCGCTACCAGCATACTTGCATTTTCAGGAAGGTAACGTAATTTCTTTTCAGGTTGGTTTTAAAGTGCTGTAATTATTCTTCAACAATCAAGTTTGGAGAAATTAAGCATCTAAGGTCAATCCACTATAAACTCAGTTTTAGTGCTAATTGAATTTTCTTTCTGTACAACTATTTTTATTTTTGAAATTTCAACGGTATCGCAGACTTCATTACGTAAAATTATTCAAAATAATAGATTTTAACTAATCCTGAGGTACAATGTTCTTTTACACTAGTTTACAATTTTTTTTTATTTTTTCATGCATTAATTCTAATTTTTTATTTAAACCTACTGTACATAACGATCATTTTCCAAGTTTTGGATATTCATTGGGCTGATACTAGAAATTCATTACACTCCTATTTTCGATGTATTTCTTTTAATATTTCTTATATTTTCATCGCTGTAATCTAACCTATATTATACGAGATTTTGCGGTTTCTTACGTTTCTTCTGTTTTTGTTTAAACAGCAGATTCTTAGTTCTAATTTTAGCAAGACTCAAATTAAACTTTTTAACGTTTCGAGATAGAGTGATATAACCCTTAAAAGTTTTCCGGTTAAGAACTCTATCAAGTTCCAGATATTTCGCAAAGAATATTGCTGCTTCCAATCAGGAAAATTATGATATGGCAAGGCAAAAATCTCAAGAATAAGGGTTGGTTCTTTTTTTAAATAAAAGCAGTTATTGAAATCTATATATAAAATATCTTTCGCAAGCAAACAAGTGATCCACTCATTTGCCCGGTTTACTCAAATTTAGCGGTTGATTCCTTCTTTCAAACATAAGTAGCTCTTTGAATCTATTTGCCAAATAAGTTTACAAGCAAACCATAGATCCACTCGTTTCCACGTTCACTCACATTTGCCCGGTTTACTCACACAAAGGGGGGCTATAGATTAGTTTAAGTCTGACGGAGCCACAGCGATATCGGACAGCACACGACTTGAAGCATTAGTCGTAAATGTTATTTATTAATAGGTAAAGAGGAATAAACTAATTACTTTTGGTTTAAGTTCAATTTTAGTACTATTGGTTAACTAACTCATTAAAATTCATTTAAATATTTAGGTAGTTTCCATTATGCTTAAACATTTGAGCTACATGCCAGCTGCTTACGACTGCATAAGTAACTTTTCCTCGAACGATGAACATTATTGTCAACATACAATCATACAGTAAAGGATATACTCAAAAAAGATCCTGGCAATTAATAGCTGTATCACTACATATACCTATGCCAAAGGACCGTTATGCTAAATTACTGTTTTCCTTAACATAAAAATATTTATACGGAAAGACCTTTAGTAGTAGCACTGCTCAAAATTATGCCGAATAACCTGACTATACGTTTCCCTGTAGTATAAAAAATGGCAAATAACCTCCAGTGTGATCACTTCTCAAAATTATGCCATATATCTGATATGCCAAATGTCTGTTATGCCAAATGACCCTCCCTTTACGCAAAATTAGAAATTATTCCAAATGGCTGTTCGGCCATCTATGGGAGCTGTCCATCAATGTCAGCTTCTTTCTCCGAACAGCCTAGATAAGCCGTGTAGTGTCGGTAGTGGTTGTTTCAACCGGCTAAGAATTACACTACGGACTACCTGTTCCGGTGGTAACACCAAACAGGGAACTCCAATTCCATAGTGTCATGCGACCCGTGCTATGGGTAAAATTGTTGAGGAGGTTTAAAATATTCTCAATGGCGAACGGAGCCTGGGAAGAGCTGGGCGAACTCCCCAGTAAATGGCTGTGGTCCACTAGGAGGTTGATAACTCTATTATCTTTCTCCGGACAAAATCAGCCTAGAGGCCGCGTGGCATCCGGCGGGTTTGAAGTATGCCAGTTATAGAAATAACTGTCAAATTCATTCCCAAAGGTGGCCGCGTCACTTATGAGGAGGTAAAGAGCTTTAGACCTATCGGTCTGACCTCCTTCCTTCTCAAATCAGTGGAACGTTTAATCGACCACTACATTCGGGATGGTAGCTTGGGCGAGCACCCGCTGCATGCAATGCAACATGCATATCAGCGGGGGAAGTCTACTACCACCCTGTTACACAATGTTGTCTACAACATTGAAAAAGCTTTTTCACAAAAGCAATCAAGTTTAGGAGTTTTTCTCGATTTTGAAGGTGCTTTTGACAACGTGTCTTTCGAATCCATTTTGGAAGCAGCACGAGATCATGGAGTACCTTCATATATCACGAACTGGATACACGCAATGCTTAGCAACCGACATCTGTTCTCATCGTTAAGACAAGTAGAGATGAGGAAACTGAGTATCTGCGGATGTCCTCAAGATGGTGTGCTGTCATCACTTCTATGGAACCTTGTCGCCGATAGCTTGTTGAGAAAACTAAATGAGCTTGGGTTCCGACGTATGGTTTCGCCGATGATTATCATATAATGATCACCGGTATTTGCATTAACACACTTTTTGATTTGATGCAACAAGCCTTATGTGTTGTTGAGCGGTGGTGTCTTCATGTTGGACTATCAGTTAATCCAAATAAAACCTCAATGATGCTTTTCACGCAACGAAGGATTACAACCGGAGCTCGTCCATTGCAGTCTTTTGACTCTGAAATTATTGTCGAAGATCAAGTTAAGTACGTTGGGGTAATTCTCGACTCAAAACTTAATTGGACAGCTCACATCGATTTCAGGATCAAGAAAACTTGCATGGCCTTTGGCCAATGTAGACGGGCTTTCGGCAAATCTTGGGGACTCAAACCCAAGTACATTCAGTGGATCTACACAACAATTATTAGACCAATACTGGCATACGGGTACCTTGTTTGGTGGCAGAAGGGAGAAGTCATGACAATCCAATCAAAGTTAAACCATCTTCAGAGGATGGTCTTGATGGCGATGACTGGTGCGTTCTCGATAACACCTACTGCTGCTCTCGAGGCACTCTTGAACATAAAACCACTACATGTGTTTCTGAAACAAGAAGCACTTTCTTGTGCATACCGTCTTAAGGTTACTGGGCTCTGGAACAGTAACCCAATAGATCGTGTAACTAGCCACACAAGACTGTGGCCCCAAATGGTTACTTGGGATGAATATACACTTGCTCCCAGTGACCTTACACTCACATGTAGTTTTCCACTTAAAACTTTCATTGTGAGAATTCCTCTTCGCGAGGAATGGCTGTTTGGCTGGATGGAGCGACAACTTGAAGAATACGTAGTTTGTTATACGGACGGTTCTTTGTTGGAGGGCTGAGCCGGTGCTGGTGTCTATTGTCATGAGATGAGATTAAACCAATCTCATTCGCTTGGTAGATACTGTACCGTATTCCAAGCAGAAATCTTTGGGATTCTGTGTGGCGTACAATCCGCACTTCAACAGGGAATTTGCGGTAAAAGAATCTATTTTTGCTCTGACAGTCAGGATGCCCTGAAAGCACTTAGTTCGGCAGATTCGAGATCGAAATTAGTAATCGCATGTCGAACTCAAATCGAAGAACTTAGCATTTCAAATGCTATCTACCTTCTATGGGTACCCGGTCATTCCGGTATTACTGGAAATGAATGGGCGGACGAATTGGCTAGAGCTGGCGCTGCGACTGATTTCGTTGGTCCAGAACCAGTTCTAGCACTGTCAATAAGTTGGATAAAGCACAAGATTCGCTCTTGGGCTGCATTCGAACATGCCAACCATTGGCGTAGCTTGCAAACTTGCGTTCAAACAAAGGCTTTTCTGCCGGATGTGAGTCCGAAAATGTCAAGAAATTTGTTGCATTTTTCCAAGCACAACTGCAGTATTCTGGTCAGGGCACTGACTGGACATTGCAAACTCAATTATCACATGGCTACTATTCAGCGCGCTGAGTATTATTCATGTGATCTTTGTGAATCCGATTACGGAACATCATATCATTTGATATGCGATTGCCCTGTAATAATGCAATTGCGCATCCGGATTTTTGGTTCTCCATACATAGATGAACCTACAGAGAGCTGAAATTTAAGGATATGCTTTTGTTCCTAACCCAGTGTGGTAAAGAGCTATAGTTTTTTAGCCGTATTTGAATGACAATATCTCTTCGGGGGTGTTGTCGTTCTGTTATCTCACTATCCCCTAGGGGGTGTTGATATATCCGCTCACTGTTTGAGTAGAGGTTCTAAATCCCTCCGGGGGTTGGAAGTTTTATTCCTGCTGTTGTAGCACCTGCAGATCGTTCAGCATCTCTCCGGGGTGCAGAATGCTCTGTTTTAATTGTTCTGTGTCGTTGTTTTCCTTACCCCTAACCTTACCACTTCCCCAATCCTTCCCTTCAGGAAAATGATGAAAAGACGATTCTTGGCAAGGCACAAATCTCCGATCAACATGGGGAACGTGCCATTGGAGCCAGACGCTACTGATTCCTGATTCCTGAAGTTAAATTTTAGTACTATTGGTTAACTAACTCATTAAAATTCATTTAAATATTTAGGTAGTTTCCATTATGCTTAAACATTTGAGCTACATGTCAGCTGCTTACGACTGCATAAGTAACTTTTCCTCGAACGATGAACATTATTGTCAACATACAATCATACAGTAAAGGATAAACTAAAAAAGATCCTGGCAATTAATAGCTGTATCACTACATATACCTATGCCAAAGGACCGTTATGCTAAATTACTGTTTTCCTTAACATAAAAATATTTATACGGAAAGACCTTTAGTAGTAGCACTGCTCAAAATTATGCCGAATCACCTGACTTCTCGCACAGTCTTAAATTATACGTTTCCCTGTAGTATAAAAAATGGCAAATAACCTCCAGTGTGATCACTTCTCAAAATTATGCCATATATCTGATATGCCAAATGTCTGTTATGCCAAATGACCTTCCCTTTACGCAAAATTAGAAATTATTCCAAATAACCGTTATCCTGGAGATAAAATAAATTATCCCAAATGATCATAAGTGTGATCAATTTTTAAAATTATGCCAAATGACCATTATGCCAAATAACCGTGATGCCAAATGTCCGTTATGCTAAATTACCTTATGCCAAATGACCTTATGCCAAATTACTTTATGCCAATTGACCCAGACCCGTGTACGCTAACCATTGCATGCTAACCTGCGAGGTCTATCGAAAAAGAAGGTTTCTAGAGAAAATTTAGAATAGGACTTAAGTAAAAATCAGAGATTCTGCTTGAGATCTCTCTCTTCAGTTCATTACTCGGTTGTTTCAACAATTACAATTAAACTCTTTACATAATATTCTGGTAAAAACCGTCGGCTTTCGATATGTACTGGAAAATTAGAGAAAGTAAACAAATAGATGCTCTCAATGTTACTTAACTCCTATTCCAAATTTTCTCCAGGTTTTGCCACGAACTGCATCAAGGTTCTGTTTTGATTTTGTGCTTGATAAAAATGATAACTAAAAATCTAAATTGAGCTCTACATCGGGTTTTTAAACTGTATGCTGCAATTATAATCTAGTAACCTGTTTTCACTCCTCGGCGGTTTTCACTCCTCAGGAGCCATAAAAGCCATGAGTAATGAAATCAAGGATTTTAATGATTCGTCAAACTAAGGTTTGATTAGTCAAACTAAGGTTTTTTCAAAGCATGCTGATTGGAGTGATTTTTGAAACGCTGTAAGTATCATTTTACATCAAAATGCATTTAGCGAACAGTTATCGAGATATTTGGGATTTGGCACCAAACTTAAATTTGTGAAGTTTCCAATTTGACGGATCAACTTCCGTTCTCAATTAGTTCATTGGTGTCTACTAATAGGTACATGAGACTCTGCCCTGCAACCTTTAAATTTGATTTAAAAATTCAATACATTTTTCATTCGTCGTAACAATGTGAGAGCTTGAATTCATCAGATAAATCAAACAAATACAAATTTAACGTAATCTGCGAAATCATCTTCTGCCACGAAACCAATTGCCATTAAATCTTTCAAGGTGCTACATATAAGTTCCGTTGAGCTCAACTACTCGGAAGCACAACAAGTACCCTTCATAGTAGTGTGCTTCACCGCTTCATAAGTGCGGCTGCTTTTCCTGTATGAAAATCGGTTGGTAGAGCTACATGATACCCACCGATATTCGGGATGTGAGACCGAGCGTGGAATTTGCCGGAAGTGCGCCAACTTATACAGGGAGCGATATATCGCACTAGATTCGGTCGCCTTTTCTAATCATCGCATCGCCAAGTGGAGGCAGTCCAACAACCTGCTCTCGGGGCAGCAGGGAGGGAGGCGGCACGTGTAGGAAGTGGAAAGCCAAAGTAAATTATATCACGTTCGCAAACGGAATGGATCGTGAGAGTGTCAGTCGGACTGGTAGCAGGGATAGGAAGAAAAAGCAACACGATACTAATTAGAAATAACAATAACGTAGCTAATGAAAATAATCAGAAGTGATGCTGATTCCTGCTAACCGTCCAGTGTGGGAGCACTGGTTGGTGTGGGAGATAGAAGTGTCGAGGCGATATTTGCGAAGGAAATTGAAGAGTACTTGGGCTGGATTTAGATAAGTGGAAATGGAATAAATCAAGGAGTGTTTGGTACGGTGGATTAGTGTGGATGTATTGAATTCAAACATTGTCAGTGGCTAAAATCTTAACCTTATCTCCTTTTTTATTTCGACTAATATGTAGTCTCATATAAATTTTCATAACTTCCCCTATTCAATAATCTCTAGCTAATTGAATGTCGTTAAAAATTAAAAAAAAAATATATACAATCTTAACACTTCACAGTTTCGCCTGTTTGTCCTTGTAGTATAAAAAAACCATGCGATCGCTTCGAATTTCGACTTTTAAACCGAGGTTCGGAGGGTCGAATTCAGTATACCATTTGACTTGGTTCGTCGAGATCGGAAAATGTCAATTGAAATCCGTCCATTTCCAATGTTCTTTTCCAAGTAAGGTCACCAATCAAAAACTGCTCTGGGCATTTTGACATTTTCTAACCAGTTTTAACACTTTTGGATGTTTTAAATATAGAACTCATCCAGTTTTAGACTTGGTGAAATTAAGCCAAATCAATTCATCTGGCTCCCAGGAATTCGGATTTCTGGATGTGTGTTCGAGTACAATGATATTTTTTTTGAATGTCAATACAATCCTAGCAATTTCGAAATCGCAACTCATCATGATCAGAACCAAATAACTACTAGAAATTGACGGGGTGTATTCTACCACAGAACTTTCCGGACCCCAATTTGAAGAGAGAACCCAATGCCAGTGCTACCACTATGTAATTCACATTTTTCGCGACCCATTTCTCTGATTGAGTGAAATGCAGAAGAAAATTAAGTAATGGCATTACATTCTCCTCCGTGTCGGAAAACCACTGTTCTATCAAAGGGAACACGTCTGGCTGCAGTATGCCAAACATGTACATAGTAAATTACAGCACAGTTTGCCAAAACGTGCCGCTTAATGTGGGTAAACGAGAGTCCTAGCCCCACAGACAGGATACGCCTCTTGCAGTGCGGTTGTCGAGATCCTCGCACCCGACGCAGGTCGTGCGGACAGCTAGCTACAAAGTCAGTTTTCGCGGCCTCTTTTCGGTTCTGGCTTCCTTCAACCAGCCGGTTGTACCTCGCGCAAAATCCTTGATTTGCATAATTTAGTTTTCCCGTCTTTGAAGTTGATGATGTGAAAATGTTTCCCCAGTTTCCCGGGGCGGGCGGTCCGTCGGGCGTTCTCTGCTGGGCTGTAATTTAGCAAAGCTTCCGCAGTTTTGAACCAGTCGTTTCCGAACTTGGCGCTTCGCGCTGTGGCAGACTGGCAGTTAGCTAGTACATTAGCTGAGAAGAACATGCAAAACAAGATAGAAAGAGAAACAATTCATTGGATTTTTTTATTGCATATTGTAAAATTCAACTGAATTGTCGAAAAATCAAGCGTGCGGAATACGTAGGCAGCCTTTCACTAGGAGATAGATCGGGGAAAGGGAATCTAATCAATTATTTTGATTTATTACTATGGTTTGAATCGACAGCTAAGAGAACTGAACAAATATTCTAGAGGAACTGGTTACAGAAATAGATTGAAACAATAAAACAAGCACTTGGCCTACATAGAAAAAAATATTTTGTAATTTTAAATTTATTTTCATGCACATATTTGGAGCATGTATATAAATGTAAAATTAAATTCCAGCACAAATACACAAATCTTGTCATGCTTTTTTCAGCGATATTTATCGTAATTTTACACGTTGATTGGAAATTACAGTTTCGTTAAACGGCAAACCAATGCTCTTGAATGTCTTTTTAATCCCATATTACTGTAAAATAAATAACATGTAATATTTCAGGAACGAAAGTGTAAAATCACATCCTTTCTGATGCTCTCATTGAATGTATCGAATTATACTTAACTTTCAATCAAATTTTTGATTAAAGCTTTGTATAGTTACATTCGTATTGATTTACATGTCGTTTAATTTTCATTACTTTTTTGTGTGTACTGCCAGGAATCAGACGTATGGTCCAAGCGTTTGATTCTACATACTTAAAAATATTTACTTTTCGCAAGATGTACATAAATGGACCATCACAAGTCATTTAAAATTACGTAAAAGAACATTTTAAAATATGCATTGTTTAGAGTTCCAAAAAACCTGTTTTAATCCACCTAGTGGTGCAATTGTACCTCTCTCATGTGTCCAAACTACGATTCCATGGCATTGTTCAATACAATGGTGGAAATGTCTATTATATATTCAGTACGATCTTCACATACATACATTGGATCAACAGCCACGATCTTGAGATGTGTCGACACTGAAACAGCGCATGAAACCAGCGGCGGATCAAGGAGGACGATTGGGATCCGCTGAAAATGTTTAACTTGTTAAGAAATTTTAAATTACTTTTAATTGGTCGGATTTTAATATAGTTTCAAACTCAAAATCATTTCAAACCAAATTTCTCACTAGTTTTTATTAAATGAGGTTATTTCGTATTACGTAATGTGTTCATTTCGAAATCGAAATTTCAGACCCACTAGAAAATTTTATTCTGGATCTGCCCCTGTTGAAACTAAAATATATAATATTTAATTAGCTTGATTAACATTAACTCAATGTTGTCTTTCGGCTAACTTATTTTCTAATGCGGGGTGTGTGTGAAGGGGTTGAATAACCCACAACCGAACTACCGCAGACTATATTGGTATGCTTGCAGGGTGAAGTTGATTGGAATGAGAGAAGGGCGGGTCTGGAGAGGGTGCATAAGGAGAATGTTTGAGGGTGATCTGTTGGAGAGCTTTGAGAGGAGGTAATTAGACTGGGGGAAGGGGCATGATGGGGGTGACTTGCGGGGGGAGGGGGTTCAGAGAAGAGTGGGGAGGGGGCGACTCCTCCAACAAAGTCAATTTCAGCCAAAATTTTTTCAAGATTACATCAAATCTCGACGTTTTTTGCATTTTGAAGACATTTAGCATCAAAAATACAAATTCGATTTTGAAATTTTCCTTTCCTTTCCTTCCTTTCAGTTCAGTTATGTGAGAATTTGCTGTGTGGTAGCACTCTTCAACCTGTAACTCCGGAACCGGAAGTCCAACCAATAAAAAATTCCATAGCAGCTGATTGGAAGGTTGTACCTTTCATTTGAGGTTAAGTTTGTAGAATTCGTTCCAGCCATCTCTGAGAAACAGAGGCGATATTTTTTCCACACACACACACACAGACATTTTCCGATCTCGACGAACTGAGTCGAATGGCATATGACACTCGGCCCTCTGGGTCGGGATAAAATTGACGATTTTCAGAGTCATTGCATAACCTGTCAATCGATATAAAAGAAAAACATTTTTTTATGTAGAATATATTTAAGCTTTCTATATAGGGGTCCTGTTTCAAAATGTCGGCTGTGGCAGCCGTGTCAGATTTTGAACGTTAATAACTTCCATCATACTTAACAGAATGATTTGATGTTTAGCCATTTTTCGAAAATATGTTCAGCAATGTTGTATTAAAATTTGGAGTTGTATAACATGCATTAATAACGAAAACTTGTGTTTCGAAAAATCATTCGAAAATTACTCAGAAATGGCGAAAATTTTCAGCGCATCTCGGCCAAAGCCGTCAATATGGTGCACCAACTGAAAACTTAAATGATGAAAAGTTTTAAATATAGGTCCGCTACAGATTTGTTTCTATTATAATTCGTATTTGGCTGCTTGTTACGAACAGAGGTCTGTACAATAACGAGAAAGAAATATATGCACACCTAGAAAAAATAGTGTAAATTTACGTCTCCTGACCCTGACATATACGAGCATCAAAAATGACTTAGTTTTACGTTTGATTTTAATTTTACATGACGTTTAATTTCGTAAATCATGTAATTTTACTCCACATACAGCGTTTGTTCTGAATGGTAGGAAGTGTAATTTTATGTTATTGAGCATGTAAAGTATACGTTTCATGTAAAATTAAACGGAACACGGTAATGTTCCGTCATTTCGTAAATTACGGTTTGTTGAATTGTGTCATGTTTGCAATTACGTCAACGATAAAATTCAGATTTTTTTGGTGTGTGTGAAGGCCATCATTTTCATTTTCAATAAGTGGAAGATAGCATACACATACGTAAAAACCTATTTCAAATCATCTGACCGAGCTTCGCTCGTGATTTGTTCCCGCTAATTTCATGCACCAAGCAAATCTTGAACAGTTTTTGTTCAAAGCTTCTCTTTCTCAATGGAAGTGAACTGATTTCATTCGATGTCCGACTTGCAATTTCAGTCGGTTTCAGTAGGCCTTGTCAGATGTCCGAAGACTGTACGTCAACACCAGGAGAGAAGATGATTATAAGGCTTCGTCGATTAATTTTTGCACTTCCTGCGATAGTAACCAGGACCAATTGGAACAAAAATCTTCCACCTGGAGAATGTTTTCTTCGGTAAACAAATTAGCTCTTATCGGCGCTATCAAACCACTCAAAAGAATTTACTTTGAAAACTTTTTCCTTCGCCAACTATTATTTTTATTTGTTATGGGGGTTGGAAAAATAAATACTTATGGAACAAACCGATTTTAAAGCATCCAACCGAAGCTCGTTCCTGATTGGTTCCCACCAATTTCATGTACCGAATCGCTAATCTTCAGGAAGAATTGACTGAAATGGTCGGTTTCTTTTAGTTAACCTTGTTGGATGGACGACATTTCAACATCGGGAGATAAGGTGATTATTAAGATACAGCCGGCTCCGTGAACTGACTGTAACAGTTTGTGCTAGTAACGTGAGCTAATTGGAATCAAAATCTCCCACCAGTGTTCCGAAATTTCAAAATCAGTTACCCAATTCTGCTTGCATTTACCGAAACCGACATTCAAATTCAACGCCTCCCGCATTCATTAACTTTCCAACCGACTGAAATTTCATGCAGAATCGAATCCTTGAGTGCAGAGGAAAAATAAATTCATTTACCAACCAAAGCATTCATTTGTTGTTATGTGGACAATTTGAAAGCAGAAGTTAGCATCTTCTACATTTTCAAGCATAAGTGAACTACGTAATCTATATCTGAGGCACTTTTGCTCGATAATTCCTCTCAGAGCTAGCATAGAAACAAAATTTAGTTTGCTTCTTGAACCGAACATGTCCGTACCTGAATGCGTTGCGTCGAGAGAACGAATGACGAGGGAAACGAACCAAACATTTCATTCATCGCAGCGGGCATGAATTGAATTTCGTTTTCTTTCAAGTTCACGCAGGGATATCAATTTTTTTAAGCTCTGTCTCCCACCCATAGAACCTTTTCTTTGGAAAACTAATTAGCCCTTATCGGCGCTATCAAACAGAAAACCAGAAATTTAATTTGAAGATTATTTCTTCCACTAACTATTATTTTTATTTCCAACGGGTCGAAATTGGCATACACACACACGGAAAATCCGATTTTTAATCATTATCCTTATTGATTCCCGCTAATTACACGGACCGAGACGCTAATCTTGAACAGTTTTTGTTCCTCCTCTTTATTGATGCTAGTGAATGATTGCATTCGATGGCCTGCCCATTTGGCTTCGAACGCAAACTGAACGAATCACAAACACACTGTTGGTAAGGGGTAGTATGCGAGCGTTGATTTTCTTTCCTTTCGATGGCCAGCCCCCATGGATTCGAACGTGAACTGAACAGAGTACAAAACCGGGAGTCGTATGCGAGTGCGGCATGATTCGTGTGTTACACCCGTTCTGGCAACATGCGCTTGTCTGGTAGCAGTATAGGAGTAAAGTAGCAGGAAAAGAAAAAAAAATCCCGCTTGGTTAGTGCCTGTCTCCAGTTTCCTGTCCATCGTTTGATGAGAAAATGCCACTACGCCGAGCCTGTCGGTGACGGAACACTCGTCCACCTGGCAGCAGTGAATATTTTGCATCATATTGGAGCTGGCAGGAAATGCTGCCCATGATAACAAATAGATCAAAAGCAAACTTGCACAATTTTAAAAGCAAACTTTCTTTCCGAAACAACGAAAAAATGCCATTTTCAGGGCGACTACTTTCTTCGCCTAAAGAATTATAGTATATAAAACGAGTCATGTTTTTGTTGAACATTTTACTTCCACATGTTACCGCATAGAGAGCGCCAACATTAACTTTTCAACGGAGAGAAACAAAAAAAATCAATCAGGCCCGGAGTGGGGAAACTATATTACGACGATTGCTGGTAATTAGACTTCCATAATCGTGGACGACAAAATTGAAATTCGACTACAAATCCTCGCTGGGGTAACAGAAAACTATTAAACCAGTCTTCGTCGTCAATTCAGGCCGAAAAATTTGGAAATAAAGCTATGGTCTGGCAAGCTATTTGCGGATGCGGTAAAATTTTGCAACCCTTCATTACTATAGCGGAAATTAATACATCACAAACGACTACTACTCATGATTCGAAGTCCCAAGGATCCAATTCTCGTTTGTGCAGATGAACGGTAGAATGGTTCACCACCAAGAATGTTACTTTCGTTCCAAAAAACATAAACTCCCTTTATTACCCGCAAATTCTAACAATTAAAAATTGTTGGGCATTGGCAAAGCAATAACATACAAAACATGCCTAGGACTCAGAGACCTTTCGACAAAGGGGGTGGGCGTAGCGTAGTTGGTAAATCGATTGCCTTGTACGCAGTGCACCTGGGTTCGAGTCCCGACCCCGCACATAGGGTTTGAATTCTTTCATTAGAGATTTTTCTAACCCTAAGAAGCGAATGACCTTAATGTTGAAACCTCCATAATCGAAACAAAAAAACCCATTCGATAATTGTAAATTGAAAAAAAAAGTGTCAAAAGGCCGCCAAGAAGTATGTGCTGGATCTTATTAGAAAATTTCGCCAAAAGATGCTCCAGGTAGTATCCAACCGCTAGATAGCAAATATTGATAACAATGATTTATTGTGCTACTCTATTAATAACACGTATGTAACTTGTGTATTTCTTTCACCGAAACTGGTTGCGTTGATAATTTAATATTTATATTGATTCCATACTGATATTAGATCGGATTTTTGGTTTTCAATACATAGATGAACCTATGTACAAAAAGCTAAAACTCAAGGATATGCTATTGTTTCTCACCCAGTGTGATAAAGAGCCATAGTTTAAGCCGTATTTGAATGACAATATCTCTTCGGGGGTGTTGTCATTCTGTTTTCTCAATATTCCCTCGGGCTGTTGATATATCCGCTTGCTGTTTATATAACAATTCTAAATCCCTCCAGGCATAGTGATCAACTTCCCTACAAAAGTCGGACAAAACCTCAAATCGGGTCCGAATTTGATGAAAACATCACATTAGGGTAATTTGGTGGCGCTGAATTCATATCGGATGCTAATTTTTTATTTTTTTCACCCTGAAATTTCGGCACATGGGGTGGCACGAAAATTCAACATTTACGAATATGCATCTCCAACTGAAAATTCATTTTCAAAAAAACTACAAGTGATCTTTCCGAACTGTTTCCAAACAAGTACAGTCACTTTGAACATTATAATTTTAATTTAATGCACGATTTATTATTTGTTTATCATGTCTGAGCAAGAAAAAAGGTTTCTATCGACTAAATTGAATGGCAAGTATAAGTATAGCGAACAACCTTTTAAATGAAACCAGTTCGATTGTAATCCGAATCTTAACTAAAAAGTTATATTCATTTGAATGACATATGTTTGAATAAAGTTTTTTTTTCAGCATTGATAATCTATTTTACCTTTGAAGTTCTATACAAAATCTAACTGTCGTCCCCAAGACTAAATATGTTAAGGAAACTTTATTCAACCTGTTTGCAAACAGAGAAAAATGTTAAGTCATGAAAAATCAAAAATAAAATTTTGAGGGTTTGTCCGGCTAGGCGACACTGTGCGGGGGTTGGAAGTTTTATCACTACTATTGTAACACCTGCTGAGCGTTCAGCATCCTTCCGGGGGTGCAGAACGCTCTGTTTTAATTGTTCTGTGTCGTTATTTTTCTGACCCCTAACCATACCACTTCCCAATTCTTTCCATCAGGAAAATGATGACAAGGCGATTCATGGCAAGAAACGAATCTCCGACCAATATGGGGAACGTGCCATTTGAGCCACATGCTACTGATTCCTGGTTCCAATACAAAACCGTAAGAGGTACTATTCGCAAGGAAATTATAGGAATTTCTCATTTTGGAAGATCGTATGTGAAATTACAAAAAAGTCAAAAGTTGTCGGACATAGGTCCTTTTACTGTAAGCATATTTACATATGCAGAAATAATGAAATAAATGTTACATAAGTCATTTTACTCATGGGTGTCTCCACATTCTTGCGTAATGCATTAAACCAATGTATAGACATCGATAGGTCATCGTTTTGAATATAAAAATATAAACTAAGTAATGATAATAAATGTGTTGTCAATTGTTTGAGGTAGACAACTCTAATTTATATTCGTCTGAAAGAAAATTGTTGATAAAAAGTCTCCTTTTCGTTTGAGTTTACTTTCAAAACTGAATATATAACTCGGAAGAAAGTTGGAAACGACTGACAAAAATTGATATTTATTGTGTAAAAAAGTCCAGAAAATCTGTTGAAGACATTTAGAATCATCTCACGAAACGTATACACTCATTTTACCCCAATTCTCCGCAAAACTAAAGTTTGAAGTTAATCCTGGCTGTATATTTCGGTAAAAGGCTATATGCGGCTGATCAAAAGGGATGATTCTTATGTATAAAAATCCAGGTTATCGTTTGAATATAGTTAGACTGGTCGCCCGAAACGAATGTACACGTTTTACCCCAATTCTTCCTATAACTCAAGTATAAAGTCAAACCAGGCTCTACATTTCAGAAAGAGGCTGAATGCGGTTGATAAAAAGTAGTATTTCTTATGCAAAAAATTCTGGGAAATCGATTGAAGATAGTTAGAATGGCCGCACGAAACATGTGTACCCGTTTTACCCCAAATCTTCCCATATCTCAAGTAGAAAGTTAAACCTGACAGTGCTTCTCGAAAAGAGGCTGAAGGTGGCTGATGAAAAGTAGTAATCCTTATATAGAAAAATCCGGGGAATCGGTTGAAGATAGTTGGAATGGTCGCACGAAACGTTTGTATCCGTTTTACCCCAATTATTTACATAATACAAGCGTGGTGATACACCTTACTCAATATTTCAGAAATAAGCAGAGAGCGGTTGATCAAAATTAATTTTTTTATGCCAAATAATCCAGGAAATCGATTGAAGGTAGTTCGAATGACCGGACAAAACACGTGTATCCGTTTTACCCCAACTTCTTCCCATAGCTCTTACACAACATTTCAGAAAGAGGCTGAGAAAAAGTAATTTTTTTATGTTAAACACTTCAGGGAATCAATTGAAGGTAGCTAGAATATCCGCACGAATCATGTGTACCCGTTTTACCCTAAGTTCCTCTGATAACTCAAATATGAAATTAAACCTGGCTGTACTTCTCCGAAAGAGGCTGACTGCAACTGATGAAAAATACTAATTCTATATACTAAAAATTGCTTTTGAAAGGATGAGTAAGGTATAACTTCACACATACATTACGTGAAGAATTGGGGCAAAACGAGTATACACGTTTCGTGCTGTCATACCTAAGAATAACTACTTTTCATCAGCCGCATTCAGCCAGGTTTAACTTGACATGTGAGCTATGGGAGAAATTTGGGGTAAATCGGGTACACATATTTTGTCCAGTTATTCGAACTATCTTCAATCAATTCCCTGGATTATTTAACATAGAAAAGTTACTTTTAATCAGCCGGTTTCAGCCTGTTTCGGAAATAACGAGTAAGACATTACACACATACATTATGTGAATAATTGGGGTAAAACAGATACAAATGTTTCGTGCGGTCATTCCAACTATCTTCAACTGATTCTCCGGATTTTTCTACATAAGAATTACTACTTTTCATCAGCCGAATTCAGCCTCTTTCCGAGAAGTACAGCCAGGTTTAACCTCACACTTGAGCTATGGGAAGAAGTTGGGGTAAAACGGATACACGTGTTTTGTCCTGTCATTCGAACTACCTTCAATCGATTTCCTGGATTATTTGGCATAAAAAAATAGTTTTGATCAACCGCTCTCTGCTTCTTTCTGAAATATTGAGTAAGGTGTATCACCACGCTTGTATTATGTAAATAATTGGGGTAAAGCGGATACAAACGTTTCGTGCGGCCATTCCAACTATCTTCAACCGATTTCCCGGATTTTTCTATATAAAACTTACTTCTTTTCATCAGTCACCTTCAGCTTCTTTTCGAGAAGCACAGTCAGGTTTAACTTTTCACTTGAGATATGGGAAGATTTGGGGTAAAACGGGTACACATGTTTCGTGCGGCCATTCTAACTATCTTCAATCGATTTCCCAGAATTTTTGCATAAGAAATACTACTTTTGATCAACCGCATTCAGCTTCTTTCAGAAATGTAGAGCCTGGTTTGACTTTATACTTGAGTTATGGGAAGTATTGGGGTAAAACGGGTACATACGTTTCGGGCGACCAGTCTAACTATATTCAAACGATAACCTGGATTTTGATACATAAGAATCATCCCTTTTGATCAGCCGCATATAGCCTTTTACCGAAATATAAAGCCAGGATTAACTTCAAACTTTAGTTTTGCGGAGAATTGGGGTAAAATGGGTGTATACGTTTCGTGAGATGATTCCAAATGTCTTCAATCAATTTTCTGGACTTTTTCACATAAGAAATATCAATTTTTGTCAGTCGTTTCCAACTTTCTTTCGAGTTATATATTCAGTTTTAAAAATAAACTCAAACAAAAAGGAGAATTGGGGCAAAACGGACATGATAGCGTATTTTACGGTCATTTTAAATACCTGCAATCGACTTCCCAGACATTTTTACATAAGAAGTATTCATCTTTGATTACAACACTTAGCCTTCTATCAAGCTATTGATTAAAGTCGCGTTTTTGATACTTTTTTCCCACTGTGCATCGCTTCATGCTTGAAATCTGGTAGAAAACCCATCTATGACCGCACACCGCATTCAAATCGTTATAACTTTCGATTTCGTCAATGAAATATTTTCAACTTACTTGATTACTATATCTTTTGAATGCCAAGTACCAAATAAGTAGACAAATATTTTTTGTTACTAAAGATAGGACCAATCCCGTAGGTCTTTGCTGGTAGCCTTCATCATTTTGAAATTCATTGAGGAGATGCTTGGATACTGTATCTTTCGAGTGCCGCGTGCTCAATTTATGGTCATTTTTTGTTAATAATGGTTTTAGACACACCGTGTATTAAGATAGCAAATCCAACAGAGAACCTGAAAAATATGCAATCATAGACAGTATATTTATATAAATTCGTAATGCATTTTTCTGTCGAAATCAAGGATGCAAAATGCCTACCTTTTCTGCGGCTGTAATTTTTCTGCCTAGGGTAGACGTGCCCTTATTCATCTCATTAGTCACGATGTCACACTATTTCGCTGATAGCTCAGCCCTCACTGGTTGGATTGCTCTTAAATAGGCATCAACATCTTTGCTTCGTTCTTAAGAAGCAGATCAGTAAAAAATCTGGCTTGGAAAATGTAAATTACTCGCGTTAGAGCGAAGCGAAAAGTCGAGTACAACGCACCCTTATTCATCCTATCATTTGAGCTAATGCGTTGAATAGAGATAGCAGACACTGCTCTAACTAATGTGTTCAAATGGGTGGGATGAATAGAGGTGCTAAGATGAATTAGGGCACAGTAACCCTACATTCTCATTTCTCTCTTGATGCTGCTGTCATTCGCTAGTGCAGGACGCCCAGCGCTGTACGGCTGCCTGTGTGCAAAGCAGTAACATGACAAAAAACTACTGTCCCCAGTACAGCCACCAGACGCGAACGGTACAGCTTCTCTTTCCTTATTTTACATTTTTTAATATTTTCAATCTTTTCAATATTTTGATTCAAAAATTACGACAATGAATGCGGCTTATTTACGCCACGGCCGGCATCAATGCTTTCGTGTGCGGGCCTCTCCCTTTGACTATGGAGAGAAAAATGTACAAAGCGAGAGAACAAACTTTACTACGCCACACTCTCACCGAGCAGTCGGAGTACAGCAGCAAAACAAAAATGTATTCTACTGCTGTACGGGAAAATGTACTCTGTGTGGCTACCGTTCTGACAAGAGCTGTAGTGATGCGTCGCTGTAGCGGGCTGTACGGCTTGTACAAATGTAAATATACCGAAAAAAATGTAGTTTATCGGTACCGTTGGCTAGGGTTCGTCGCGGTTGCGGTAATTACCGCAACCGCGCGGTATTTACCGCACCCACACCGCAAAATCTGCGGTGCGGTGAGACACTTTTTCCCGCAGATGCGGTGCGGGAAAGAGCTTTTACCGCTCGGTTTTACCGCAACCGCACCGCAAAAAAATGATAAAGTGATAATTTTGATTATTCTAATTGATAATGAAAGAAAATCTAGCTGTTTCCGAAATATTTTGACGCTATTATTTTTACGACATATTTTGGACTAGTTATTTTATACTTCTAAGTAAAACTTCACAAACTAACCATTTCAAATACATAAAATGCAAGATCCAAATAGAGACAAAATTATTAGATCATTTAAAAACAATACATGTTTACTCTTAAATCCAATTTAAAAGTAAATTACTTCTCTCGATTTCTGTAGGAAATCGTGGAATTATGAATCGTTTTCGATATCAATTTGGTAAACACGTGATCAAACGTGATCACCCTAGTGAGAAATGTTGGTGTTTACCAAATTTTCCTCCTTAGGGTGAAATATAGCATAGTGCTTTCGCGTAGGCCTGCTAAGCCAAGACAAGTCTCGGCTTCACTGTGTCTCATCGGCATAAACAGAACTTCTGCTCAGACGGGACATCACGTTTTATCAGTCGTTCGATTGAAACACAAAGTGTGTTTTAGTTTTAATGGATTTGCGTCAAGCCGGCGCTAATCTATTCCGACAAAAAGTTAGTGTCGGTTTCTGATGAGGCGAAGCCAAAACGCAACTGTGTAAGAAATAAGGGTTTGCTTTAAAATGTATGGAATTTTATTAATAGAAAATGCAAAAGTTGATTTTTTCATAAACATTACATTCTGAGGAGTCTCTTAAAGTTAAATTTCGTGTGAATAAGAATAACATTTTGTTATATATGGTTACACAATTGTACAATTTTTCAACACCATTTTTAAAAATATAAAAATTTTACCGCATTTACCGCATTACCGCGCGGTGCGGTGCGGTAAATAAAGTGCGGTTGCGGTAAGCGGTGCGGTTTTTTTTATTTTTATGCGGTTGCGGTGCGGATAATCCATTTACCGCCTACATCCGCACCGCGACGAACCCTACCGTTGGCCTGGTCGAAATTATTCAATGCAGGTTCAGATTAATTTTGGACGTCAGCGGAATATATTTGCACAAGAATCGGATTCAAACTATTTTAGTTCGACGATGTTATAGATAATATTCAGTTTGTACAACGACTAGGAATAATTCCTAGTGTTGATAGGATTGTAGTGTAACGTTGCCAAACAAATTGCCAAAAAAATATTGTGCTGCAACACAAAATCAATTATAATTCATGCAATTGCTAGGTACATAAAAAGTTTGTCGGTAAATGTGGTCAATATTTCGATTGGCAATTGTACTTGGTCTAATAATAAAAAGGTCACAGCAGCTATTTGAAGTTTCTGAAAACCAATTTTCACCATAAAATAACTTACATATGTGTGCATGTGTTATGGATCACTGTGCAACGGTTTCGTACCACTGATAGTACCATGCTACATAAATTCATTCAAGTACAAACCATGTAATGTGTGCAGTCTGTCTATCAGCTCGATGTGTTCGACCCTTTAAGCATTTTCGTCCCTTCGTATATGAAAGCAATTACTTACTACTTCTAGCAAAGTACTTTCAATATCTTCTTACAATCCTCACTATAAGAACCAGCAATTCACAGCAACGTTACTTTAAACTTCATTTCTAGGGGAAGGCTTACCGGGGCCAGTGCAGCTATTCATGTAGCAATAAAATGCAATAACTGCACAGCGTTTACTTAAAGATAAACATAAATGTTGATAGCTCAAAATTTCTTTCAGCTCTGATTATATTCAAACATATACAAAACGTTGATGTTGTATTTCGTGAAGATGCAGTTGGAAGGAAATCATCCACTTGCCCCGGCAGTCCAGTTTGCTTACTCCATATAACTAAAGCACGGATTGAACTCTATTCAACAAAATACAAACTCTCTACCACCACAATACTAGCAGGAAGCAGCAAATTTGCACCGTAGCGATCCGCTTTTGTGATTAATCGTGCAAGGCTCACCAATTCTATACACAACCTCCGCACCAGCGCTGCCCACTTTACCTAAACAGTGGTCAAACCTCTGTTTCGAACCAGCAAAGTGGTATGTGTGTATGTACATAGTGCACTCAGCGTCATTAAATTTATTGGGTTTTCCAATTTTGATTTCCCCTATCGGAAACGAACCATTCGGCTGCCCGTTTTGTGCAAACCTGCGAAGCCGAATGAATACCACCAACATTTGGCTGATGAGAAATATGTAGTTTCATGTGTATCTATCCTACCAACCCATCCAGAGTGAGACCGTTTCACGGACATAGAATAAGCTCATTCGCTACACATAAACAACCTTAACAACAGGTGGATTGTTAGCGGACCTGGTAGGACTGGTGGCGGTTAAGAGGATTTCATTCAATGTGTGCTTCTAATTCATATCAATTTCACTGCAGATACAGCCATAAAGCTAGCGTAGCTAGGCGGGAGTCACGTGCATTTTGATTCTATGTACAAGGGCGAAGGGAATTGCGATAGCAATTTCAAGTTCCCTCCAATTTACGGACGGTATTCAAAGCCGGAGGCCGCGTGGTGCATTTCAATTCATGGAAGAGGCAAAAGTAATCAATCAGGTTCGAGGCTTGCCCATGATCGTAACATCATCAATCAATGGAGATGCACGTATGTATGCACTGGGAGCCGCTGACATGTAACTGGATTCGTGGTGCGTTCTTAGAATGGCATTATGGAATCCTTTTGGATAGTCCCACGAAATTTGATACTGCCAGAAATCAAACCATTGCACAGTGGGCCGGACAAAACCCACAAAATTTATTGTCGATTTTCATACCTTTTATATTAGCCAAATTTTTGAGTCAATCGTTTGAAAGTATAAGTGCTAAATTTGCAAGGTCTTGGAAATCTGCAAGAATTTGAGTGAAAAAAAGTTTTTGTTCATTCCAATTCATCTCGCTTTAATAAGTGCTACAATAATAATTTACCAACACATATAGGCGTTTCTAATAGAAAATCATTTCAGGAATTCAATGGTGTACTTAGATTTGAGAAATAATGAGTATTTAAAAAGTTACCAATGAAATCAATATAACTATGTTTAACGTGAACTTATTTATATTCAGAGTGTCATCTCTTTATCGGTAAAAGCGTGTTTAAGGATTTCATCAAATAGATAGAAGCCAACGATGCAAAATTACTGCAAGCATTATTAGTATCCTATCTCCTTGGTAGGTATTGGTCGTTAGTTTTACTGGTGACCGATGTAAGGTAAACGCGTGAGTGTGTGAAATGTTCTTTTCTACCCAATTTTTAGTTATTGGCCAGTGGTGTAAAATTTATTTTCAAGTGCAAAATCCCTATTAAATCTATCACAATCAACAATTAAATTCAAAACCTTCACTTCACTTTTGCGAGATTTAAAAACTTTTAGAACCACTATAGGCTGTCTAATTTTTATTTTAGCGTCCTAATTTAATCAAAATCGAGTTCATCGCACCAAAATTATCCTTAGAAGATAATTTCAGTCATTTTAAATTACTTTTGAGGTTTTGTCCAGCTTTTGTATGGAGTGGATCCACTGTGTTTGGTCTATGCTCATTTGCGTATCATGCGTACGACATGAAGCCTAGGGCATGACAGCATATGGACAGGCGCCGATCGGAACTAGATTAAAGACAGTAGGATAGTAGGCTTTCAATTATCGATCTTTTTGATGAGTCCCAATATTGCGATAGTGAAGCCTGCAGTACCAAAAATACCGATTCTAAAAGATTGTTCCTGTAAATAAATTATGCTTTCAAAACATGAAGAAAATGTTGTGAGGTATGTTTCACCATCAGGGACAAAAACGCTTTTGAAATTTGTTATTTTTAAGCGATTTAGAATTTCGGTTTTGATAACAGGTAGATACAAGATACAATTTTTACAGCAAGTCAAAGCGAGTCAAATGTCCGTGAAAAATTAAACGAATCGTATGGACCAAATATATAGCTACTGAAGCTTCCACTCCAGGTGTATATCTCGAGAAAGGTTTTAATTATTCTTCACGATTCCCGAATTCACGTCTTGATATTCCCAGAATTCAGAATGTTTTATGGAATCCGGGATACTATTCTTCTAATTGTTTTCCAAGACACTCTGAAATCCGGAAAACACTTTTTCCATTGAAGAGCTCTTCCAAAAATGCGCTTCAGCAGGAAATATATTCATCAACAAGTATTTGGATTTTTTTTAATAATGGCCACAATAGTTGTTTAACTTGTTCGCAGATCATTTGTTTTGATTTTTGTTACTAAGCGCAATTGTTATCAGATACATGACATTACCCCAGGGATAAGTATAAATGATTGCAACTTTAAGGAGTAGGTCTACTTTAGGCAGCAGAAAAGAAACTGTTTTCTCGATTTGGTTGTACACATGATTGAAAAGCACAAATTGTCTTTCTTTAAAAAATGTCAGCCCTACAATCGAGCCAAGTGCACGACAACAAAAACTCTCTCGATCCAATGTGCATTGTCTAGAGAACAAAGCATATTTATTCTCGGGCATATTTTTTACTTTTTAATGATATTCAAATAGCTAGAGATTATTGAGTAGAGAAAGTTGTGAAAATTTAGAGCCATAAAATTCAACTGAGAGCAAGGATGTGAAATATACAGATCGGAAAACTATAAGTGGCAGGGTCATTACAAACTGGCTTAAAATCTTACAGGCTAATCTTTTGTCTTTTGCTGGCAGGAGTCGAGCTTAGGCAGCATAACTACGAATCATTCAAGTCTATCATCATGTCTCATGGCAAAAACCGACTAGTCCCTCTTTACCGTGAGAACCGACGAAAGAGAAACCACGTAAGATCCCCATTGAAAACACGGCAAAAAATAATATTAGAAAATACAGTGGAGACCCGATTTTATCAGCACCCGATTTTATCAGCCCCGGATTTTATCAGCTTTTCGACCCGATTTTATCAGCTTCATATGAAAATTGATAGTTTGATGGGCTCTTGCAGACGAACCAAGTTGAATTCGAGTAAATCCTTTCTTGGGCGTATATTTCTCGACAAACATATGATTACGGCCTAAAAGCCAACTGTCAAAATCCACTTTGAATGGAAATTCCGGACACACGGTTACACGCCAATCACAGATGTTGGTAGTAAACGAAAGAGAAAAGTTTTTTCTTTCATAAACTGTTGTGAACTGTGTTTGGCTAGTAACGGTTTGTCCGGAATTTCCATTCAAAGTGGATTTTGACAGTTGGCTTTTAGGCTGTAATCATATGTTTGTCGAGATTTCTTATCTTAGAGATCCAAAATATGCAAAAATAAAAATATTAATTCTTTTTTTTAATTTTGCGCTGTTAGACTCCCTTAAGGGAAACTTAAAGCAAATAATTAGAAAAGGTTGCAAACTATATCTAAGGAGCAAAGAAGAATATTTCAAGAGCTTCGGTTTATTAAAAAGACAGAAAAATATATGTCCCGATTTTATCAATGTCCTTGTTTTATCAGCTTAAAATTCGTCAAGGGGCTGATAAAAACGGGTCTATACTGTATACCACTTGCTTCAACTCTAAATCGAACCCCAAAACGTTATTTTTCATCTAGAATTGAACCTTAAGAAGAACCACAATCGATTTTAAACATTCGCTAGAAACAGTAAATTTTACTATTTTGTGTAGTGATCATCCTTTCTGCAACATGTCAGTCTTACCCCCACCATATGTCCGTTTCACGCGCAGTCTGGAAAAAGTGCAGATATTTCTTCGTTTTCTAGTTCTTCAAAAAATGATACTTATTGATTTTTGTAACATAATCCCTCTGGACACACGAAAGCCAACATATAGAGTAAAGTATTACATGTTGACAAAAACATGCTCTTACCATGTTATATTTCAGTACATCCTTAATATATCAGCCTTATCCCCAGTTCCTCTATTTAGGAAGACAAAACTGTTTACGCAGAAACCGTTGGTTTTAGACATAAAGTATCTTCAACTAACTTTCTTAGAACTTTCTTGCCGATTTTTTTTATGTTAGTATAATTATGGTGGTCCTTGTGGTTAGAGTATTCAAAGTATCAACTTTTCAGATATGTAAAATTCAGCAACATAATGCTCTACAAAGTTATTAATCAATCAATGAAGTTTCTATCTCTTTTGTTTGTATAGTTACAATCGATTTTCAAAACAAAAATTGTTTTTTTCAAAACTATATATCTTTCAAGCTTGCAAATCGATTTTCAATCTTTTAATTTCATTTGAAAGATCGGAACTTTTCTAGCTTTAGTAGAAAAAAATCGGGAGCGTTATTTCTGTAAAAAAAATATATGAATTTTTGAAAATGGTGTATTTTTCAACAAAAATCGTTCAAATAGAAGAAATAATAACTTTTTTACTTCAGCAAAAATATGCGCCATACAATGTTCCAAAAGTGCTGCAAACAAAGTAGGGGACACATTTTCATCGCTCAATCACTTATGGTAAAATCAACTAATAAATAGTCAATGTGTGTGATTATGCCAAAAATCACGGAAATTCTATTGGATATGTGATTTTAAAAAATATATGTGAGTGAAAAAAAAGTTTACCGTACAACTAAATGGTTAGCGTGTATTTAAAATAGTGTAATAACGTACTATGGAAAATTCTAAATTGCATGGCCAATAAACCAAGTGCCGTTTACAGACATTATAGAGATGCTATGGAATTATGCTTTATGAGTTATTTTTCCAGTTCGCAATTAGCGATTTTCAGACCTCTTACTTTTATTTGTTTTGAAGTAACAAAGAATTGAGAACCTTACCTTAACTTACCGACAGCCGTCATTATAGTCGATATTTAATTTATACTTTCAAACATTGCATAAATGTTAAATTTTTTACAGAAATAACGCTCCCGAAGTTTTTTCACTAAAAACTAGAAATGTTCCGATCTTTCAAATGAAACTGAAAGATTGAAAATTCATTTGCAATCATGGAAGATATATAGCTTGTTTGTTTGTTTTGAAAATTGCTTGTAACTATACAAACAAAAGAGATAGAAACTTCATTGATTGATTCATAATTGTAGCTGAATTTTACATATCTGAAAAGTTGATACTTTGAACTTCATTGCTTCGGCCAAAATGTGCATTTACAGAAGTTCTAAAAACTTCTAGAAAAACCTGTTTTAATCCACCTAGCGGTGCAATTGTGCCTTTCTCATTTCTCTAAACTATGGCACGGAGGCTTTTTATGTTCAACATAATTGTGGAAATGTCCATTACATTCTTAGTACACTTTGCACTTATACACAATGGCATGCCAGCCACGAACTTGATGAGCTACGTGTCGACGGTGAAACACTTGAAACAAAAAAATATCATACTCCATTAGCCTAATCAGCATTAGATCAATGTTATCTGCTTGCTAACTCATTTTGCCATGCAGGGGTGGGTATGTGAGGAGGGCGAAAGTCCCATGAACGAACGACTCCCCAGCTTAAATTGGTATGCTTTGTGATATAGTGGTGGTTTAAAGATGATGGGGTTGAAAGGGAGGGGTATGAGGGCTGGATGGGGTGGTGGTCTGAGGGGTGATTTAAGGAGATTTTTAAAGGAGGGGAGTGAACAGTAGAGGGGGGGTGTAACCCCTCTCCGTAAACCATCAACTACGGCCCTGTTAAAATCCAGAAACCTTATGAGAGCCGAAAAAAAAATTTGGCCCTCCGTCGAGAGTCGAAAAAAAAATTTGGCCGGGATTAGGTTGACGTTTTTCAGAGTGATTGCATAACCTTTCTATATGAGAAAAGCAAAAATGTGCCAAAATCCAAAAAAGTGAATTGTCGTCAAATTTATTATCGAGTTTGCATCAAATCTCGACGTTTCATGCACCTTGAACACATTTAGCATCAAAAATAAAAATTCTATTTTTAATTTTTCCTATAGTTTATATGAGAAATTTCTGTGTGGCCGCACTCTGAAACCTGTAATTCCGGAACCAGAATTCCGATCGATCCAAAATTCAATAGCAGCCGATGGGAAGGTTGCACCTTTCATTTAGGACTAAGTTTGGGCAAATCGGTCCAGCTATCTCTGAGAAAAATGAGTGACATTATTTGACACATACGCACATACATACACACACACATACACACACATACACACACATACACACATACACACACATACAGACTTTTTCCGATCTCGACGAACTGACTGAGGGATATGACACTCGGCCCTCCGGGCCGGGATTACGTAGACGTTTTTCAGAGTGATTGCATAACCTTTCTATATGAGAAAGGCAAAAAGTATTTGCAAGAAATTAACACATAAAAAGATATTAATAGAAAACCAATTTTTCAAGAGCCACCCTACCATAAATATAGCAAAAATCATAGCACATGAACCGTTAGACAGCCATATAGTTTTTTCAGAAAAGTTTCTTCAATTTGATTGATTTATAACTTTGTAGAACATCATGTAGCTAAATTTTACATATCTAAAAAGTTGATACTTTAAACACCCGAATGTACAGTAACAAAACCATGATTTTTACTGTGACAGTACAGTAATTTTACAATAATTTACAGTAAGTTTTAGTGTTATGCTACAATACAAAAATAATAAACTTTAACGTTTTTACAGTAAATTTCAATGTAAAATAGACTTTTACAGTAAAAATGGAGGGTGGTTATGTATCTTAACATTAAAAAAAAATCAATTTTTCTCCATACATTTTTTTTCTCGAAAACAGTAAAATGTAATGTGAATGCACTGTATCAGTTTTTTGCTGAACAGTGAAATTTATTTTTACATGAAATTTTATTGTAAACCTACTGTGATCGGCATCGAACAATGTTGGAACAATAATAACTATAATATTTATTGTTTCATGATTGTTTGTAGGGTAAATGCTATTGTAAAATTCTATCCGGGCACCCTAACCACAAGAACCACCCCAATTCAAGTAATGTAAAAAAAATCGCCATGGTGGTTCTAAGAAAGTTTGCCGAAGATACTTTATGTCTAAATCCACCGGTTTGGGCGCAAACTGATTTGTCTTCCTAAACACAGCTTTGGGACCATAGTGCAGTGGTAGCGGCTTTGCAACTATTGTAAGGCTTTGTCTACAGCGACTACCCACCGCTGCCGATGGATTCCCATCAATTCCATTTTCTTTTTAATTTCGACTAATATGCAGTCACATTTTCTTTTTAACGAAATTTAATAGTTGACGAAAACATGCGGCTCCGACCTCATTCGTTCGAGTATTTGTGTAGTAGACTATTATCTGAATGAGAAAATGGAGCTTAGACTTACGGAATCACCTATCTTCAGTATCATCATCTCCGGGATGTGGTATTGATATTATTCATCACCTTAGCCCGAGCTGAATGTTTCGTTTTGCAGAACAATTCAAAACTCGTGAATGAAAGTGGCAGCGTTGGCATTAAGCGGTTACACCTCTGTAGAACACGAAAAATAGGCACATTTCGAGTATTTTTCTTGGCGCATTAAAGAAGTGAATCGAGATCTTGTAAAATAGGATTTATAATACTATTTTAGAAGCATAAAAATGATTGTTTTCATTTAATTTTGTCAGAAGATGGCGGCGGTGGTGCAAGTTATAAAAATGTATCTAATTGGTTAGAAAAGGGACGTTCGTAATCTTTATGCAGAACAGTAAAATCAAAAAAATCCTATATCGTTGCTGTTGTACTACCTTATGACAAACGCCTTTTAGCACTTCCCAAGAAAAATGATTTTAAAAGTTTGAGATTTATGAATGCGTCAAAAAATTTCGGAGATAAAATTGATTCTTCTATGGTTTCTGTACTAATTTTTAGATGTATGCGATGATTGGTTGACCATATTGACTATTGTTTAGAACCAGTAAGTGCGTCGTACTGTTTTTGATAGCCGTGTACTTGTCGCTTCAAAACTGGAATTTTAATACAATTTAGTAAACTTATATCTATATTTCATTTTAATCCTACTATTCAGTGGGCTAATATTTTTGTCCTCATTGAGGAACAAGTAGTGAATTGTACTCCTAGAAAAAAATGCCATTATAATTTAAAATATCACAACTTTTAAATTCTGTTGCAGTCTTGCATTCGCTTGCTAATGACAGTTCTCTAGAGACACCGCTATTCTAAAGATGGGCGAGTCAATCGTTGGTGGCGGACTGGGTTACCGACTCATCACTCGCGTCAACAATTTTATTTATTTTGCTTACAATGTAAGTTTATAATGTAAATAATATGTTGGCAAAATAAATATAACGTGATACGAATGTGCACAGAAAATTTCATATAAAATGAGTGATAAATTTTTCGTGAAATTATGCGTTATAGTTCACTATGCCCAACCGCTCTACTTTACCATGCGGTAGCAACAATATCAGGCTACAAAATGATAATGTTGGAACGAAATATTTTAAAATTTTCTTCCTTTTTCGAAACTAGTCTGATTACCCATGTTTTATATTAAACAATTAAATATTGTTGGTAGGTGACCAGCTGAAAAAAAATCTTTTTTTCATGATCATTTATTACATTTTAGTATTGTTTACTAAAACTAGTGCAAATCTCAAATGGCAATATGTACGATCATTTGAATGCACCAGTCAACCTAAAGAACAGAGCAAACTTTGGTGGGAAACGTTTTGCTTCCAAGACATGAACCTACCTGATCATTACGGTAAATCTGCAAAGGATTTATGTATGTAAGGGACCATTCATAAATTACGTAACGCAAAAATTGCCCAAAATTGACTCCCCCTCCCACCATGTAACAAATTGTCACAAATTTCTCCATCCCCCCTCTATTACGTAACAAATTCCTTGAAAAAATTTTTTTTCGCCGGTGAAAACATGTTACGTAACGATCTAGCTTACTCCCCCTCCCCCATATGTCACAAAATGTCACAACTTGTCGTACCCCCTCCCCCCTAAAAGTATTACGTAATTTATGAATGGTCTCTTATCAAATATGTCTATTAGCTTTCTTTTTTAATTCATTGTGCACTTAATAGTAGGATTGTTGTCTGGTTTCATGTTGTCACAAAGTAGCACATCTCGTTCAATAAAGAAATTGGCGCTTGTCACAATCGTATGCGCTATGTCTCAGTAATCAAGCCGAATTCAAATTTGTAGAAAATGCACCAAATTTGCAGTGATTTTAAAAAAATACTAACATGACATATTTATCTTAGTTAACCTCAAAATGACGTTCGTCATAAGATAACACAACAGCGACGAAATAGGTTAAGCAATGTCAGCATTCCAGTTTAGACTGCTAAAGGAAAATACACAATGAATCAAAAAAATGATGCTCTTCTTACTACATAGGTTTCCCAGACTCAACGTTTTCATAAAATTCTCATGCCGGTAACGACAACATTTGCCGGGGAAGAAAAGGAACGTTAGTTCGATACTCGCAACTGATGGAGACCGGAACTATCTCCCCATCTCCACGTGCATCACGGGAAAGTTTTGAGGTTTTGTCCGACTTTTGCTCACTGTGCGGTGTGGCTCTGGTGTACATGGGAAATCGCGGTTTTTTTTACCTTGACCACCCGACTACCTTGAATATTCGCGTTTTCAGCGAAGTTGTTTAGAAAGCGAATACTGTGATGATAGTGGCCTGCTTGGTTTGAAATTTTGTTGTTACGTGGCAGTAGTATAGATGTTAAGTTGTTTATTTTGAATTGTTTACGCAGCTCACCTAGGTTCGATTCCCTACCCCGCCATAGGATCAGATATTTTTCAAAAAGAGATTTCCCTAACCCGAAAAGGGGCGAATGGCCCTAAGGTTAAAACCTCTATAATCAAAATAAAAAAAAGACCTACAACGATCTACAAATGTCGGATCTTCAACAAAATTGTTCGTTAGGTCACGCAGATTACAATTATTCTCTTTTTAAACTAAATCATTTCATGGTGCTAGTGTATATGAGAAATTCAGCATTTTAGAACTAAAGCTATCTAGTAAAATTCTTATCGGCAGCGAAGTAAAATAGGAAGAAATTGTAATATTGTGCATGTAAAATTATTTATGACAATTAAGGCTATTATTGGAGGACTCTGTCAGTACTATGTTTGTGAAATATATCAATCGTGTAAGGTTTGTTAGCCAGAAAATGAAATGAACCAAGTCTGAAAATCTTGGAACCACTAAGCCATTCTACTAATATCACGTGAATAGGAATAAGCTCAAAATGTAGTGAAATAGATCTAATTTAATTTTTATTTCTCAAGTTGATTGTGAAGGCTTATGCTGTCAGAGTTAAACTAATTATTACCTTGTTATAAATTTATATGAAGCAATTGACTTTCAAGGTAGTAATAATCACTTTATTGAAAAAGTTCAAAACACATTGTTACACATATACACTAGGGTGGCATAAATTTCAGAATTCAGTAGAACCGATTTAAAACTACTCGCTATACGACCTCATTCAACCATGCAAAATGTTGATTTGATAGGTTGCACTATTTTTTAGCACAAGTGGTTTAAAGTTTGTATGTGATTTAACTTGGATAAACGATCCACATTATTTAATATTTCGTATACACGTTCCTATGTATTCTAAAAATATATGCTATGCTAATTTCGGTAGATACGAGTACCGTGTACAACTTCCCCGAAGAGTGTAATAGGCTGTGACTTCTTTTTTTTTTCAATTTGTTTATTTAATAAGGCACGTATGCGTTAGCTTAAAGGTGCCATTTTTTCATTGTTTTACATTTTGAATTTCTTAAAACTAGGGGGATACACATTTCAATATTATCCTGTTCTATATAATAAAACTAAAAAAAACTACAGCTAACCTACACATATAAAAGAGGGTATAATACAATATTCGTAAGATTTGGGGAACGGGTCATCTGTGTGTTCCTCGTATAGTAATTCACATTATGACTTTTAGAAGGGAGATTGTAGAAAAAATAATTATTAACCAAGCGGAACATTTTACAAGCCCACCAACTAGAGATAACCAGAAAGAGTGGTTCAAGATTAAGGGGAATTAATTAGGACCACTTTAAAGTAGTAGTACTGTTGCGCATTTCTTAACGAGACTTAACATTGTTCAACTAAAACTAGAAGATAGGGGGGCACATAAATTTTGGGAAGATATTCAAGGGGAGAAGGGGGTGAAGTCATACATCTGTGTATCAGAGACATGGGTGGGTGGGTGGACAAGGCTGAAGGGGGGGGGGGGGGGTGAGATATAAACTTTCAGTTTCCGGCATCAGGAATTAACGGCCAGGATTACAGATTCGAATGGATTGATCAACTAACACTAGAAGATAGGGGGGCACATAAGTTTTGGGAAGATATTCAAGGGGAGAAGGGGGTGAAGACATACATCTGTGTATCAGAGACATGGGAGAGAGGGTGGACAAGACTGAACGGGGGGGGGGGGGATATAAACTTCAGTTTCCGGCATCAGGAATCAACGGCCAGGATTACAGTTTTGAACGGATGTATCAAGTATTGGGACGCCGGGCGGTTTTCCTCGAGCCGGCAGGGGTTCCTCCAGACGATTTCGTAGTACGGCTCAGATACGGATCGGGAACACACCGCGCTGCGCGTGTGATGTTGTACTGTAGATCTCGTGTTGTTGGTTCATTCGACAGATGTTTTGTCTCGTCTTGGAGTCGTATCAAACCATCGTTGGGGTACGGTAGGCGGAAGAGGGCACTTCTGGGAATGATAAGAGAAAAGATAAGGGCATTTAAATTTGGATATTGATGGTTTTGAGGAACGTGTATATAAGGGACATGTAGAGAATATCGCGGCTTGCTAGTACATCTCGAACCGGGACATTGGGTGATCTTCCTCGGGCCCGAAGGGAATCAAATAGTTGAGATCTGGCAGAACAGTACTCGGCGCATGCCCAGACAACATGTTCGATTTCGTGATAACCGTTGCCACAAGCGCAGATACCGCTATCCACGAGCCCAATACGCCGGAGATGTGCGTCCAGCGTGTAGTGATTGGACATGAGCCGAGACATCACGCGAATGAAATCCCGACCCACATCCATCCCTCTGAACCAAGGTTTCGTCGATACCTTAGGGATTATCGAATGTAGCCACCTTCCCAGTTCACCATTGCTCCATGATGTTTGCCAACTTTCGAGGGTTCTCTGATGAGTAATACTGAAAAATTCGCTGAAGCTAATTGGTCTTTCATATATGTCACCTTGCAAAGCGCCCGCCTTAGCTAAAGAGTCCGCTTCTTCATTACCTGGAATGGAGCAATGCGAGGGAACCCAAACTAAGGTAATCTTGTACGATCTTGCAGACAAAGCACACAGGCGCTCCCAGATTTTCCCCAGAAAATATGGAATGTGCTTTCTAGGTTTCATTGAACGGAGAGCCTCGATTGAGCTGAGGCTATCCGAGACAATAAAGTAATGATCGGTGGGCAAAGTATCAATGATCCCAAGGGTATACTGAATAGCAGCAAGTTCTGCGACGTAAACTGAAGCAGGATCATTGAGTTTGAATGAGGCGGTGAGGTTTTGATTGAATATACCGAAGCCAGTGGAGCCGTCGAGGCTTGACCCGTCGGTGTAAAACATCTTGTTGCAGTCGACTTCTCGAAATTTACTATGAAAGATGCTTGGGATCACTTGCGGACGTATGTGATCCGGGATTCCACGAATCTCGTCTTTCATGGATGTGTCAAAGAAAACAGTTGAATCAGAAGCATGAAAGAGATTGACACGGTTGGGATAGTATGAAGAAGGATTGATATTTTGTGCCATGTAATCGAAGTACAAGGACATAAATCGGGTTTGAGAATTGAGCTCGATAAGCCTTTCGAAATTTGCAATTACTAACGGGTTCAAGATATCGCATCGGATGAGCAATCGATATGAGAGTTCCCAAAATCGATTTTTCAGCGGAAGGACGCCCGCCAGCACTTCTAAACTCATCGTATGTGTCGAGTGCATGCAACCCAAAGCAATACGCAAACAACAATATTGGATTCGCTCTAGTTTGATGAAATGTATGTTCGCAGCGGAGCGGAAACAGAAACTCCCGTACTCCATCACCGACAATATTGTTGTTTGGTACAGCCTGATCAGGTCTCCTGGGTGGGCACCCCACCATGTTCCGGTTATTGTACGGAGAAAGTTGATCCTTTGCTGGCACTTCTGTTTCAGATACCTAATGTGACATCCCCAGGTACCTTTAGAGTCGAACCAGACCCCGAGATATTTGAAAGTTGAAACCTGAGCAATAGTTTGACCCATTAATTGAAGCTGTAGTTGCGCTGGTTCACGCTTCCTTGAAAATACGACTAGCTCAGTTTTCTCCGTGGAGAACTCGATACCTAGCTGGAGGGCCCAAGCAGACAAATTGTCCAAGGTATCTTGCAATGGTCCTTGCAGATCGACGGCTTTGGGACCTGTAATAGAGACCACACCGTCATCTGCAAGCTGCCTTAGCGTGCAGGAATTGACAAGACATTCGTCAATGTCATTCACGTAAAAGTTATAGAGAAGGGGGCTTAGACATGAGCCCTGGGGAAGACCCATGTAGCTAATTCGTGATGTCGATAAATCACCATGCGAAAAATGCATATGTTTTTCAGACAGCAAGTTTAGCAAAAAGTTGTTTAGAGTCGGTGAAAGACCATGCTGGTGCAGCTTCTCAGAAAGAATTTTGATAGAAACTGAGTCAAAAGCCCCCTTTATATCTAGGAAAGCTGATGCCATCTGCTCTTTGCTAGCATAAGCCATTTGAATTTCTGTTGAGAGCAACGCAAGACAATCGTTCGTCCCTTTGCCTTTGCGGAAACCAAATTGTGTATCTGACAGTAAGCCATTTGCTTCAACCCAATTATCGAGGCGAAACAAGATCATTTTCTCGAACAACTTTCGTATACAGGACAGCATCGCAATCGGTCGATACGAGTTGTGGTCGGAGGCTGGTTTTCCTGGTTTTTGAATGGCAATGACCTTCACTTGCCTCCAGTCATGAGGGACAATATTATCCTCAAGAAACTTATTAAATAAATTCAACAAGCGTCTCTTGGCAGAGTCTGGCAGATTCTTTAACAAGTTAAATTTGATTCTGTCTGGCCCTGGGGCTTTATTGTTACATGATAAGAGAGCAAGTGAGAACTCCACCATCGAAAACGGTGTTTCGTTCGCGTTATTGTGAGGGGACGCGGCGCGGTAGATCTTCTGTGCCGGGGCGGAATCCGGACAAACCTTCTTGGCAAAATCGAATATCCAACGGTTTGAATATTCCACGCTCTCATTGGTACTGTTTCGGTTTCGTAAGCGCCGGGCCGTACTCCAAAGAGTGCTCATCGATGTTTCTCTCGTTAGTCCGTCGACGAACCGGCGCCAGTAGCTACGTTTTTTGGCTTTTATCAAACTCTTCATGCGCGTTTCCGCCATCGCGTACTGTCGGTAGCTAGCTGGCAGCCCGTCGTCCCGGAAGGTCTTATACGCAGCGGCCTTCTCCGCGTACACGTCTGAGCACTCTTTGTCCCACCATGGGTTGGGAGGACGCCCGCGTGAATTCGCGTCTGGTACGCGTTTAGTCTGAGCTTGAATCGCGGTATCGAGAATCAAGCCAGCCAGGAACCCGTACTCTTCCTCCGGAGGAAGCTCTTGTGTCGATTCTACTTTTTCGGATATCGCGGACGCGTAGCTCTTCCAATCAATATTTCGTGTGAGGTCATACGAAACATTGATTGTATTCGGTGGCCCTGAACCGTTAGCAATATTAATTACGATTGGCAGATGGTCGCTGCCGTGGGGATCAGAGACTACCTTCCACATGCAATCTAACCGCAGCGATGTCGAGCAGAGGGACAGATCTAAGGCGCTCGGTCGCGCTGGAGGGACAGGAATCCGTGTCATTTCACCCGTATTCAAAATAGTCATATTGAAGTTGTCGCAAAGCTCATGGAGTAGGGTAGATCGATTATCGTCATGAAGGCAACCCCATGCCGTGCCGTGGGAGTTGAAGTCACCTAAAACTAGCCTCGGTGCGGGGAGGAGTTCCGCAATATCGCAAAGCCGTCGGTGGCTAACTGAGGCTCTAGGGGGGATGTAGGTGGAAGCAATGCAAAGGTCTTTGCCTTTAATTCTGGTTTGGCAAGCGACAACTTCAATGCCTGGTGTCGAGGGGAGGTCGATCCGATTGAAAGAATAGCACTTTTTGATCCCCAAAAGTACTCCTCCGTAAGAGTCTTCTCGATCCAAGCGAATAATATTAAAATCGTGGAAGTGTAGGGTTATTTCTGAAGTGAGCCATGTCTCGCATAGGGCAAATGCATCGCATTTCAAATTATTTAGTAAGATTTTAAACGAATCGATTTTCGGGATAATGCTTCTGCAATTCCACTGTAGAACAGTGATTAAATCCTTGACCTCGTTCGATGAATTAGCCATCGAAGGATACAATCGCTGAAAGGAGGGGCCATTTCGCAGTGAACTGCATCAAGAATGTTTTTACTGCGGGGAGAAAGCTTATCAAGATACTTTTAAGGGGGTCAGAAATGTTTAACGCTGTAAGAATACGGTCCACAATGTCAGAGAAATTTATTAAGCCAGCACTGTTTTCTTTCTCTGGCTGAGATATGGGAACACTTGGGGTTTTTGATGTTCCTGGAAGTGCTGGGAACTCCTTTTCTGAGCTCAGGTTACTGAGACCGGGAGCGACTTGCTTCGGTTTTGCACCAGTACTTCCTTGAGTAGTTATTTTAGGGGGACCATGAAGAGACACCTTCTGGCCTTTACGACGAAGCTTGGAAGAGGAAATGTTCTTCCTTTTTCTACTACTTCTAGGCACAGCAGAAGATGTTCCCTCCTGGGGTTCATCACAGTCGCCTTCGTCAGTAGACAAGTTGGTAAAGATGTTCGTAGAGACAGGTGGCGTAGCTATCTTAAGCATTTCTGCAAAAGATCGCTTAGAGCGTCCCTGAAGGGAACGCTTAAGATTTTCCTCGCGCTGTTTGTACGCGGGACATGAAGGGAGATCATGTGGATTTCCCCCACAGTAGAGGCACTTTTCGACATCTCTACCACAGGAATCATCCGCATGATTCCCACCGCATTTCCCACAGCGGGCTTTATTGCTACAATGGGAGGCTGTGTGTCCCAATTGTTTGCAATTAGTACAGTTCATGACCCGCGGCACAAAGAGGCGAACAGGTAGACGAACCTTGTCAAAAAGGAGGTAATTAGGCAGGGCAGAGCCGGCGAAGGTCACCCGATAAGAGTCTGAGTTGACGTATGTTTTCTTCCCGTCAGCTGCGACTGATGCTGAATGCAAACGTTTGCATTCCAGTATCTTCACTGGCTTAAGCATGGGGTCTTTGAAACAGCCAGTCCCATATTTTAGCAGGTCCTCGCAATTCAGACTCGAATCGGAAACGACCCCACTGACTTCAACCCTGCTAGCTGGAATATACACCCTGTA
Source organism: Topomyia yanbarensis (assembly GCF_030247195.1). NCBI lineage: Eukaryota > Metazoa > Arthropoda > Insecta > Diptera > Culicidae > Topomyia > Topomyia yanbarensis. Next base: position 155,085,784 of record NC_080671.1, read on the forward strand.
CTCCCTCGTAAAGGGCTCGTAGCCAGCAATATCGTTTGCCTGAGTTGAACTGTTAACCACCACCCGAAGCTTATCAGGGCGAATTTTCGATATTTCTGTCACGGCCGAATACCGATCCGTCAGAACTCGAGAAATCTGCAACAGATTCAAACACTTTTTTTCTTTGGTCCGAAAGAAGATCACAAATGGCCCGGTGGCCGAGCTCGGATATACCTTGAGCCGGGGAGCCGATTTTATTTCGACGTCCATCTCACCTTGAGATGAACCGCCGTCAGGGGAAGTCATTTTTGCACGGGCCTATTGCCCAGTGCACGTTATTAAGACAACCAAGAAGGGGAAACGAAAACTAATACTTAGCTTGTGTATGTAACGGTATCCAGACGGCTTACTAGAAGAACACTGTTTCACTTCACTGACCGGCTAACGGTACTCAGAAACAGAAACACAAAAGAAGGGAAAAAATACTGAAACCTCAACTAGGCGCAGAGTGTGTAAATAACCTTGAACGCGGATTAACACTATTTGTCGCTATAGAGTGTACGGACCGATGACAAAAGACTTCTATCTCGACTGAGTGCTCGATAACGAATGGCTGTGACTTCTTGTTCAAAAGTTATTCTTTATAATGTGCTTAATTGTCTACATCGTTGGTGAAAATTGAATTTATCTGGATACTCTGGCTGATACTTCAATCAAGTTAACCGTGATATGCTAGTCATAAACCGAATTAGGCAGCTATCAACATAGGCGGTTTTATAGTTCAGATGCGAGCGTCATAAATAGACAGTCTGAAGTTCGGTTCTTAATTTTAATATTTAATATTTTTTTTGCTGCCTGTAAAGCGGGAACGTTATTATGTAGAATTGTTAGTTTCAAATAAAGTAATAAGGGAGACCGTTATTTCTGAGTGTTGTTTTATTTTAGTAAATTTATGTTCTAACGTTATATTCACGAAGCTATTCCAATCTTAATCCCTGGATGATTCGTTAAGTTTTGGTTAAAATCAAATCGTGCTTCATGACCGGAGTATAGTGGCGTATAGTGGCAGATATTGCCCGGCTTACTCAATTAACCTTAAGTTTACGGGGCACTCTATAGCAGTTCCAGTTCCAGCTCCACAGGGATATGGTGAACATCGGTTGAGCTTCAAAATAACGGAAATCTTGCCCGCTTCTGGGTCGTTTCAATTTTCATTTGCTCAATGTATATTATTGTACAAAAAAATTACATAAAAATAATTCTATTACACAATTCGATCCCAAGTCGTTTATATCACATGTTTCGGACGATACCATCTGGACTGTATTTCCGCTTTGCACCAACGGTAAAACTGGTGATCACAACAAATACGTCAAGGTTCACTTGATTGAAGGTTCAACTCGCCGGGTAGCCAGAGACAGTACAATTTTCATAACCTTCAGGCCAACGAAAGTTTAATTTTGCAATAACTCAAGAACCAGTTGTCATAGCTATGGACTGTCTCTAGAAGAAGTTGTTCTACTTGACTGAATCTATAGAATGTATCATACAATATATTTTTCAGGTGCACCTGGCGGCATATTTATGAATTTAATGAAAATGTATTATTTTCTCATAGTAAACTCCATACAAACTTAGAATCATTTGTGCTAAAACATGCTCCAACAGATTTGATTCAGATTTGGCGTAGGAGTTCGTTGAAGAATTACAAATTTTTCTAACTTGGTTCTGCGGTATTCAATTTTTTTCATACATCCTCGTGCCACCCTAATATACACTAGCACTGCGTGGTAACGTCGTTCATAACTAAAAGGTCGAAAGGCTAAATTGCACACGATAGCGCCACGTAGCGATAAAATTATGAGCCAAACTGTTCACCTATCGAGCCCTTTGGTCTTTAGAACAATTTTTCTGAAGAGAGTCCCTCTGCAGATAAGCTGGATCTCAAGGTATAGCATCCTGAATTTACCCTTTCAAGGTGATGCGAAACTTGTTGCGGTGTGCGTGCAATACTTTTTTTTTTTTATTTTAATTATAGAGGTTTTAACCTTAAGGTCATTCGCCTCTTCGGGTTAGAAAAATCTCTTAGGAAAAATTTCTAACCCTATGTGCGGGGTCGGGACTCGAACCCAGGTGCGCTGCGTACAAGGCAATCGATTTACCAATACGCTACGAAGCGATTCCAAACTTTTGACGGGTAGTGTAGGTCTTATCATTAGTATATAACAAGTTAAAAATTGTATAACTGATACAACATGAAACTCAATTATATTCGTGAAACTTCCGAACTTTTTTTGAAAAAAAAACATGCATCGCTGTTCGTTAGGGCTCTCCAGGGTCCTATCGCGTTTTAACCAAATTTGGCGAACAGCCATTGCAGTAAGATTTTCTATCAATAATAAATTCACTTAATACTAAATTCACTGAATAAGTGTGGAAAAAATGGCTAAGCAGCGGCTAAGCTTGACCAGCAGTTTGTGTAAAAATGTTTGGCGAGAGAAAGCAACCGTACCGATTCCAAATTGGCAGGGTTTTATCACAGATGACACTTATTCGACTATTAGCACATTCTTCCAACCCTGAAACAAGCTTCTATCAAATGGTACAATTTTCCAGGATAATCTCTCCCCCTTGGTCCACTAGTTGCCACAAATCACCTTGGGAACGCTAGATACGTAGATCACAGCTGCAAAGCAAGCAACCAACCACCAGAAAGGGTCCCCCGGGTGGAAGAGAAGGGCAACTTTTCGGCTTGATTCTATTAAAGTGAGTTTGATATCCACCGCGTGCGTGTGTGACCGTGTACGTAAATGTGTGCATGGAACGGCACTAGGACAGCAGCGATGGTCACATTTCCGTGACGCGATGTGCCAAAGCCTTTGGTATTGGATGTTTGGTTGTTTGGTGTTGTGGGAGGATGTGCGTTTGTTGGTATAGATAGAGCTACGATACACTATATGGTCTACGTCGGCTTGGTGAAAACGGGGTAAAGTGGAAGATCTGCAAACGGAGCATTAACTGGTGATGTGATAATAGATTTATATATCCTTTGGAGCATATCACTTCCTTCTGCTTGTTGTGAAAGATGAGTTTGTTGGAAAGGCGATGGCAAGGGTTAGGCTATTATATCGTTATATGTTCGCATACGGAGGATTTGTTCGGTCGGACAGGTCAGTGATAGGTCCAGTTAGGAACTGCTGAACTGTGGAAGTTTTGTAGATAATTATTTTACGACAAGTCGTGGACATACGGCGAAAATAAGACATACTGCGGTTGATTCAAAACTTAGAACCTTCCAGCAAATCTGTATTATAGGATAATAATCTATATTATAGGATAGGGTTCATAATTTAATTTAATTGCTTGATTGTTTCAATAGACACAGTTTAACATAGAACTATCCAATTTCACTAGCTATTCGACACACCAAATTCGCTTCATCCAATCCAGCGAGCCGTAAATAACACGTATCATTAAAAGTTCTGTAAAAGACATTGTTTTGAATGACTCTTGCTGTTAAACATGAAGCATATATCATTGTCAACCCATTTTCTCCACAGCTAGGGTGTGTCTAACAATTTTGGCTCAATTTGTTAAGCGTTTTGATTGTTCAACGTCTTTCGCACATACATAAGTATTTTGGGAGTCAGATCCACACCATTATGAACATTTTACCTGAAGGTTAAGAAACAAAGAACATTCTTACAAGTTTACACCTATATCAAAGTAATATTATTAAAAGATGTTCTTCTATAAAGCACCAAAATAAGCTGGGTTTTTTTCGTAGCCAGATACAATGACGTGGAACACACAACGTTTGAAAGGCAAGCCATGGTGCTGGAGTACCCCAATTAGGTCCAACATTCTCCGCAAAATGTTGACGGGAGTTTGAATTTTCTCTTCCGCTATCCAATGATCGAAATAAATAGAAGTTAATATGCTGTTCGATTATGTCTAGTACTAGCTATGAGAAAATATGAACGTAGAAATACATTCATTCCCAAATTCCCAAACCAAGTTTATGGATGAAAGTATTTTGGAATTCAATGGAAATATGTCATTTCGATGAGTTCAAAGACTTTGGCTGAATAAAGAAAAGTCTTAATTTATTCGTATTTTCATGAATTTTTCTAATATTTTCACTAAATTCTAAAAAAACTTTATTTCATAACTTGTAGTCTGCATTAATTGCTAACGATTGATGTTCAAATATGTATATGTAGTTATAACCTAAATAAATGTTTTCTACGCTTGTTTGCCACGGTTTCATTCATTATCGTTTAATAATGCGACAGAAGTTGCGACAGCCATATTTGCCCATGCTGGGTCATGGAAACGCAAGCTGTTTATGCCTTCAATTTATTGTTCGGAATTCGTGCGCGGCTACGTTCGGCGTGAAATAACTTAGTTACAAAAGGTGGTCCGTTTTTCCCCGGCGACATGTTGTTAGGTAGTAAAAGTAGTATATGTGGACCATAAAAAGAGCTCCAAAACACTTTTATTTAATTTTGTTATAAACAATTCTTAAAAAAATATTCAAACAACTTTTGGGATCGAAAAAAAATCGCGAACAATCTGTATCTTACGATTGTTGCTAGTTCGTTGAAGTCTCCAAATTATGGTCAAACTATTGTAGCGAAACCCTTCTGGATTTAATTGTGCAATGCTAATTGCAACCGAAAAATTGGTTCTTCCATCGAAATTATTATTTCACCTAATTTAAGTGGCCTGTTTGAGGAATTTGGACACTGTATTACTGTCCTGTAGCTGTGAAATTCTGTTTCAAGCTTTATGGAATTAATAATAATTCACAAAACAATGGCGGTACTAGATAGTTTTGAGGTTTAACTAAATTCACAAATTTCGTAAGCTAGCAATAGCTTTTTCTATTTTTAATTTTTGGTAAATTGAAGAAAAGAAGAAACGAAAACAATAAAATTGATAGACGGATAGGTATTCTAGAGTGAATCATTTATAAACTAAGAACGGTAAACTAGGACTAGGTCGGTAAAACATGATGATTAATTATGTTCTATCAACGCCCAATTCATGCTAGCAGAAGGCGAAGGATTCTTCACATATGCTTTTATGTCTATATGTCATCATGACCGATCATCTTTGATTCCAATGAAACTTTTCACATTTCACCTGCATGGAAGACTAAACATTTTCCACAATCAATAAGATCAAATTGGTTCAAGAGCAGTTTTTCAAAAGGGCGTAACAGTTTTTACATGCAGCATTTTCGAAAAAAAATTGTTCGATAATTGTATTTTGAGCAACAAAACTATCTGAGAAAGAGTTATAGCGAATGAATGCTTCTGCATGAAAAAATATGAACTGAAAAAATGGTGTCATTTTTCACAAAAACAAAAATTTATGTTAAAGATTGAAATTATCAAATAACTTTTTCAATTTTTTTATATTTTGTCAATAAAAAGCCAAAATGAAAAGAAACCTTTTGAATGTGATCGCATGATGAAGAAATTATCTATAAAAATAGTTTTTTGTCAATAACTTTATACATATTTTTAAATTTCATACTATTTGACATACAAAACTGTAATTTTATTACCGTATATAATTCTAAGTAGTATTTCAAATCAAGATGCATTTAATAAAAATCTTCCAAACCCAAGTAACAATTGAAGTTTTATAGCATGCTACAAATGTAATCTAAATTTTATGAGTGGCTATAAAACTACGACGAAACCTCAAATGCTACTAGAGAAATACAATAGTTTTCGAGACATTTGGAATTTTACTCCAACAAAACAATTATTTCGTGTAATTATGCCCGCTTTATAAGTTATTCGCGTTACCCCATTAAAAATGTCAACAATCTAATGTTTATCGTTTTTAAGTTACAAAAAAAAACTTTTTCAGTGTATTTGGATCAAGGAGAAGTTTTCTCAAAACAACTTTTTACGTATTTTTATAATTCATACTATTTGCAGTCAATAATACAATTTCCTTTTTAAAAATGATTCCAAACATAATTTAAAATCAAAATGCACTTAATAAAAAAATTCTGAGATGTAGCAGCTCTGGAAATATTTTAAATTTTGCTATAGCAACATAATTATTTTATTTTATTACGACCATTTTATAAGTTATTCGGGTCTCTCCATCAACAGCAAGTAGGATTCGCCGCGGTTGCGATAATTCTTAACGAATGCTTAGCAATGCCATTATTAGGAAAACTCCTAAGAAAATATTTTTTCCTTCAGTAGTCCTACCTTACCGGAATATGTGAGAACATTTAAAAAAAAATCCTAAAAAATGCTAAAGTCAATTTAGGCAACATGAGCTACTATAGGTATTTTAGACGACCCATTTGGCTACTAGAATTGCTATTTTACGTTGCTCTATTAGTTCAGGCTTTTGAGAAAATAATTTTTTTCCTTCAGTGGTCCTACCTTACAGACCACGGTGTGTTTGGTATAACAATTTTATTTGGAAAAAATTGGCATCGCTAAAACTTCAGCATGTGATAGATGGGCTTTTCCCTTTCATTTGAAAGCAAAATTAAAATATTCTTTCGGAGGCTCCAGAACAACTTTTTATTTTAAAGTTTTTTTTGTTTGAAAACTTTACCCCTAGGTAGTACTTTAGACATTCAAATATTACCAAAAGTAAAAATCTGATGGACAATTTCATTGCGTACAACTTTGTAGAAAACTACATTCCGATCTAAAATCGTCAGAGAAAGCTTTTAAATTTTTATCAAAGTTTCTAGATTTGCACGGGGCCAATTGGTTAAGAAGCTTTATTCCAAAAAAAATGGATTGACTTATTTTAACAGTGTGCTCAGAAGAACCTGAATGCTAGCAAAGTCCCACCTTTAAGCGTAAAAACTACAAGGGGCAGCCCTATGGGGTTGCACGAGCTGTAGACGTAGGACTATACTACTTAAGGTTGGACAGAGAATGCGCAAAAATTGGCAAACGAAAAAAGCAGTTTTTTCCACACCGTATGTCAGATCTTCATAAAAATCAATCAGCGTATGTAGAATGTTGTTGCAGTACTGCTGATTGATTTTTATGAAGATCTGACATACGGTGTGGAAAAAACTGCTTTTTTCGTTTGCGAATTTTACCCTTTCTCTGTCCAACCTTAATGTAAAATATTTATTTTCTTAGTACATTGATAGTAATAATAAATCAAACATATTTCTTACTTATGGTTTAATCACAACCAATCAACATCGAATATTACATATTGAACAATACCTTCTTGGTTATCAGGTCATTTCATTTGTAGTAGGTGATCGAATCCGATTAAACTTATTTAAGAAGATCTCAGATGTAATCACATTTCATGTATAGACCAAGCATTCTAGTTATATTTTGCCATTATTGTAACTTTCCTAGAGTACGCATACAAATATAGAGAAGGTCTTAATCATATATCGAAACTTTAAATATACAAGAATCGAAAACAATTTTGTATATGGACAAGATGCGTTTTTGCAACGGTTTTTCAAGTGTCAGTGTATTCATTCATAAATAGGCTTTGTAGTAGAGTAAAGCCATGTCAAGTGATCCTCGAATTTTTCGCAAAATCACCGATATTCATGAGGTATATTTTATTGTATAGGGATTATGGTGATTAGCTTTTGTTATAAATATTTCGTTAAAATTCCTTTTTTTCTTTAAGATATTAACCCTTAAACTTTAATGCATGATAAAATTGTAAATTTTATATCTCAAAAACTACTGAAGATAATTCAATGAATTTTTGCACACTTATGAAATGATATTTGCACTATCTTATAAAAATATTTTTACTTTATAATTGTGTGAATAACGGTACTTTGCATCTATTTAAAATTTTCAATTGTATTTTTTCTTGTGTTCTTCACGCTAAAAATTTTCAAAACGTATGTCAAATTATGCGGCAATCTTTCACCTTCAATAATCTGTATTGATATTTTTTCATTTTTGTTCCTATCGAGAGTTACGGAGGATTTTGTAACAGTGCGCTCTTTCAACGCACGACCCACTTTGATGCAGCCCGCGAGAACGTTCATATTGGCAACGCCGCACGTCGCTACGTCAGAATGCACATCGCGTGGGAAGTGCGCATCGCATGACTAACAGAAACCACATCTCTCGATTAGCGCAAAAGGGCAAACTTTTCAATACGGATTATCGAAGGTGATTTTTTTCTGGATATTTTGAGATGCGTTAAATTTTTTTGACCAAAGTGCACAACAAAAATTATAGTTGTTTAATATATTTTTTATTATTATAATTTAACGCTACTAACAATTAATATCTTTAAAAACACTTTTGTTAGTCAAAATACATCTACGTTATATCCTAATTCATTTTTAGTTTACAACATTAATATATGAAAATGAAAATTTTATGACAACAGCATTTTATTTCACGTTTTTATTTTCACCAAGTGATATTACCTTTAAACAACGATGTGTCTTTTGAAAAAAAGTTTACATAAAATCCGTTGTTCAATCGCATCGATGTTGGGGTTTTTTATTACTATTGCTTCTGTTAATTCTTTTAATTAGTGGTTCTCCAAGTTCTGGTAAGATATTATTTATTTTTGTCAAATTTCAATTTATCATCAACGATCTTTATTTCAAAATCATCGTTACAGTTTTCCGCATGTACCTGTTGACAGTGTTGAGTCATCTAATATTCCAGTTCCATTACTTCGGCAAACACTATAAGAAGAAAAATTAAACGTGTAAATTTTCCTATATTTTAAACGCGTTATAGAGGATCCCATCACTATAAACATAGGATGTAAAATTGAAAATTTAACGAAAATTTTTTTTTCATGTCCATATTTATTTTCGTTGTATTTTTTGCGCCCATTACGACATATGCTATACATGTGTTGACCAATATAATTTATAAATTTATCACTCCACATGGATGCCATATAAACAAGATACGACGAACATATTCATGAAATTTTTTTAACGGAATACATCATTCGTGTGATCAACCCATATTTATAACATAAAACAATCGAATTTTTTTGAGCAATATAGCATTTCGTCGAGTTGTCTCTATATGGGAAACACCCAAGTGCGATCGAAACAAAAACAAACGTCAAAACGTTTTCTCACTCGAACTGATGCAAATTAAATGAGCGCGGAATTTAACGCACGACCCGATGGCGCATGGCTGAAAAGTCGCTATGTGGATTTAAGAAAAGTTTCGCAATATACCGTGCTACCTCTCAGACAGAACCAACTGAAAATAAAACGTGGTGAAGTATGTCAATTTGCGAAAAATATGTCAACGTAGGTTAAAACATGCCCACTGCTCAACTTTGCTCATCGGCTGGCAACATCCGAGCGCGCTTGTCCGAAGTATTGAGTGACAGAAAATTAAATATCTCCTGAACAATAAAATAACGCTAAAGAGAATGCAAATTACTCAGAAAACATCACTTTCAATTGTCCATAAAGAAAGGCTTGCCTTTTTGCTTTAATCTCAGAGATGCCAGTTTTGAACATGAAATACGCTCCTTCAAAGCGATGCGCATTAGGACGTTGCGACATGCGGCGTTGCCAATATGAACGTTCTCGCGTGTTGCATCAAAGTGGGCCGTGCGTTGAAAGAGCGCACTGTTACAAAAACCTCCATAACTCTCGATAGGAACAAAAATGAAAAATTATCAATACAGATTATTGAAGGTGAAAGATTGCCACATAATTTGACATACGTTTTGAAAATTTTTAGCGTGAAGAACACAAGCAAAAATACAATTGAAAATTTTAAATAGATGCAAAGTACCGTTATTCACACAATTATAAAGTAAAAATATTTTTATAAGATAGTGCAAATATCATTTCATAAGTGTGCAAAAATTCATTGAATTATCTTCAGTAGTTTTTGAGATATAAAATTTATAATTTTATCATGCATTAAAGTTTAAGGGTTAATATCTTAAAGAAAAAAAGGAATTTTAACGAAATATTTATACCAAAAGCTAATCACCATAATCCCTATACAATAAAATATATTTCATGAAGATCGGTGATTTTGCGAAAAATTCGAGGATCACTTTACATGGCTTTACTCAGTATGTACCTATTATACTACTATAGGCTGAGTGGAAATGAACCACGTGATGGGGAAATGAATCTATGAATTGATCGAACGTAAATAATAAACTTCCGTTGTGCATTTTATTAGATCTATCTACCTACGCATTCCCCTCAAACATTAGCACAAAGCAAAATGAATCAACGCTGATAATGATGGATAGAGCGAAAGAGACAACTGATACCACGATACTATGTTAACCGTGTTTGCAAATGGAGCTCGCATGTGCAAACTATTTTGTGTACGAATAATTACACATAAAAGTGTGCTGGAAACGAGCACAACACAAAAGATAGCATACGGACAAGCTCACTCGCATTCACTGGGTAGCGTACCTCCACAGGCAGTGTAACGGACTTCTAAATCAGCTACACTGGCTGTGGAAACACACAGCGCAGTGATCTGCTTCGCCTGCTGTTCAACAGGCAACTGAGCTGCTCTGGCGAAATCCGTCCGTTTAAATAGTCGATGACGTCATTCATAGAAGCGTAGCGCGCTAGGTACAAAAATCTGTCGTGCTGGACTAGGGAAGCGCTATCTTTTGTGTGTAAATGCGCGATATTTTGACTAGTTTGTTCATTATTTAAATTTTTAATGCCATGATATCAAAAATCTTTGGGTTTATCTATTGGAATCTATTCTTAGAAGTATTTCGGGGCGATATGCGCAAAAAATTTGAAAATTTATCGTGAGATGGCTGAATTATATGCGTTTAAAATTGGACCACTTTTCGTTACATACCATTTTTGTAGAATTTGCAACGTGCACCCCTATATCGAAAACAAAGACGTAGTCCTACGTCAAAAACATAATTCCAGATTTCACCGTTTTATGCGCACCAATGATATGTTAGGAGCATGGAGATATAGAGAAGAGTAGATAAAATTTGAACGAAATTAAGACTCTTTTGAAAGATGCTGGGTAATGCAGGAAAATGAAACAGTTTTTTTCCTGTCCCAGATATATTTGTTTCTTCTTTTTTTTCTTCATTCATTCTGGAGTATGCTTGATGTAATCTTGAATCAACCTTTTTGCTCGTTAGCATCTTGTGGGATATATTTGGCCTAAATTTAAACTTTATATTTGATCAAACTCGATTAGATATTCAGACATTTGATTTGATTTCGATTGAGAATCCTGATTGACAGTTTCATGAAGGATAGAAAAATAATCGATGAGATTTATGTTCAAGTTTGTTAACTTTTGGGAATCGCTGTACATTGAGCAGAAATCGCAATAATAAATGAGAAATAAAGGTTTTGTCTATTATACGAAAATAGCGATCTCAATATAAAAGTAGATATTGAAAGTATCACCTTTACCCGAAAGGCGTGTTGCTGTCAATGTCTTCAGATTATGAACTGAACTGGCAACTCTGTGTTCTTGATATGTTGTCTTTGCTCTTATCCCATATTGTGAGGGAAATCTTCAATAAACAGACTTGTATTACTTTGAGAATTTACTGAATGTATGGTCCAAGATGTATTTTCGCAACCATATCAATTTTTTTCAACTGAAGCTCCAATAGTGCCCACCCTGCTTGCCAAATGCAAGATAATTAATGAAAGGTGGAACTATTTTTACAGTTGTAAAATTTGAAGATCGAAATAGAAAAATTGTCGATGTCGCATACTACGACTTCGCATGAAATAATGATTGCAATGGACAGATTTGAAGAATGCAGAGTAACGACTGTATTTCAATGACCAACAATAATTATTTACTGTTCTATATTTGGGAAATTAAGCAACGATAAAACAGGTTTTGTTTTGTTTGAGAAAAGCAATTATTGTTGTCAATTCATTGCTTTTTGTTTCTATTTAGTCTTCTTTACCGTCGTTCTTTTGGAATCCCGCAGAAATCAAATACCCTAAAGCGAGCCGTTATTAATGGCATTACTGCGCAGAAATGTCACTTTTATTGATCGTGTAAGGACCTTTCAAGGTAAACACGTTACTTCATTTTCCAGGCTAGTGTTTACTTTTACTTCTTATAAGTACAAAATCGCCACGATGATAAGGCATACGATTCCGTGGCGCTACATTTTCTCTCAACGAATGATTTGCTTCTATCTTGAGTGCAAAGTATGCTCGATGTACTGGAATCATACAGATCTACACCCTGACGAAACCGAAATATACAGTTACTATCATTCATAATAATTCCACGACTTGATGTTTTAGCTCCTGTTGGGTTGAAACTGATCACTAAACAAGCCTGATTGAAAATGATCTGAGCGTATCTCTAGTTTTCGTAGCACCTGCACCCCGCCAATTTCTCCAGCAGTTCCGGGGACCAACAAATTCTAATCCATTACATACATCTAGTTAGATTCGATACACCGAATCATTTAAATTACTAACATCCTATTATGTGCTTACTCACCTATCGGCATCGTGTTGTAACTTAAGAAATGATTGTGAACAACTCCCGCCTTGGGCACTTCGACATGACTGAATTTCACATTTCCGGCCCATTTTGTTTGTTTTGGTTTGCATGAGATTAAAAAGACGGTAACGTTTTCAGGTGGGTGCGGAAACTAAGTAACGCATTTAGCTCTGTGTCAAAATCTCTCCACTAACGCCACGATATGGCGCATTTTTGTCGTGACTAACGACTTACCTTTCAATATAGGGGCCCTTTTTCAAAATTTCGGAAGAAAAATGATGTAAGATTTTGAACGCTTATATCTTTTTTTGTACAGAATGGATTTAATAAATTTCTTCGGCATTTTGTCGAAAATATTTGTACCAAAGTTGTATTAAATTTTGGAATATGTAGGACATTCATTATCAACGGAAAAATGGGGTTTTGGAAAATCTTTCGAAAACGACTAGGAAAAGTGAAAATTTTCAGCCCATCCAGCACAGAACCGTCAATATGGTGCACCAACCGATTAATAAAATAATGAAAAGTTTTTAATATAGGTCCTCTAAATGTTTGTTCCTATGATTATTCGTATTGGGTTGCTTGATGAGAGCAGTGGGTGGGGGAAAGCCGGCATATTAGTTTTGGTTATGCCATTAGAAGCCGGGCGGAAAGGAAAGGCTCATGCACGCCACGAGAACGAGCGAGAAAGCGATAGTAGTGCAAATTACCGAAAGCGTTACGTACATTTTGAACCATAATAACTTTTCTTCTACTAAACGGATTGCCAATCTTGTTTCATAAATCGGAAGGAAAACGTTCAACGCTTGCTATCGATACGTTGTTTGCTATATAAAATTTGTTTAAATAGTTCAAAAACTACTTTAAATGAGAATCATCATTAATGATAAAACCTATAAATATGGGTGTCGCAGCTTTTCTCAAAGCCAGACGTGTGTAAGACGCAGTGCATAACAGACGTGCGTGGTCGGGAGAAGTTGCATCGGACGACCAATCAAATCGGCTACCACCGGAGAGAAGAAGAAAAACGTTGGCGGAGGTGGTGTCGGTGAGAAGGCCAAAAAGCCAAAGGCTAAGAAACGCAGTCACTGAAAAGGCGGTATCAACTGCTACTAAAAATGCCACCAAAACATCGAAGGCTGCAGCGAACAAGCCGAGGACCTCAAAGCCAAAGAAGGCCTCCAAACCTGCCAAGAAAGCTGCCCGAAGAAGATAAGGAAATTCACGCGTCTTTAATGCTGCCAACAGTCCTTTTTCAGGACTAGCAAAATACTTGTAAATAATTAGTGGTGCTTATTTTCCGTTAGCGCTGTTAATTGTTGATGGATTTGTGTCATAGTTATATGCAAACCGTCCTTAGGATGAATATATAATGGAAGAAGAATTTTATTAGGAAGTTCCTTTTATTAATTTGCATAATTAAAAACAATTATATAAGAAAATATTTTTCAAATTAATCAACAAACCCGAAGATTTTTGCAATTCCTTCCAAGAAAATCAATGAATGTGGCAACTTTGCCACTAAGCGAAAGCTACACCAGAACGAATGATGAAAATATTTTCATTTATCGCACAAAAGGATGGCCTTCCATCTGCAACAAAAAGTTAATAAATAGGAACGCCTTAATGCAAAGCGTACTCATTTGGTGTGAGCTGCGAAAGTGGAATGTTCATATGTATGTACGCAGTAGAAACAAATCGTCGATATGGTTTGAATCGTTTCAAAAGATTCTCGTCTTGTATCACCATAGTTATCTACAAACCGTCCTTATTAGGACGAATGCAAAATGGATAAACCAAAGGTTCTTTTCAGAACCACCATTATTACCATAGAGAATTATTTGACAATATCATTAGATTTAAATTCACGTCTCGAAGTGAAGTCACTACGCTCTGGTTATGTCACTGTCATTACCCACCAATCTTTTTGTAATTTAAATCGACCGTTTTTTCTACGAGTGATGAAAATTCATCTCGTGTTACGTCTTATTTGTCTGTGATACCGGGCTGATGCAACTGACACTAAAAATCTTTCCTGAGTGGGGCTAGATCACACGATGAATAACTTATGAGATCAGAAATCTTACCCTCTGCATTGCCACATCAGTGCACCAGCGTCGCGATAAGTCAAGATCACTCTGCCCAACTATTCTTCGAGAAAAAAAAAATTGAAATAGGTCACGATTCAATCAATGAATAATAAACCTCGCATTGAAAATATTTCTTGTGTTTTTACAAAACTAGTTCACGCAAAAAAAGAGAAAAAATAACAAACAAAGATGAAAAAGTGAACATGCTACAAGTGTAAGGTACACCCTGAGATCCTTTTGCCCAATACAAATCTCATTGGTAGGTGGAACACATTTTACGTTCCAATACTGACTGGATTACTCTGTTTTGTCTCCGCCGGGATCACTCTCTCGGCAAACGACAACGAGCAGTTAAGCCCCCCCCCCCTCCTATCGCAACCGAAGAGCATCTCATCTCCATAAAAAAAGCTCAATATTCGACCAATAAAGTTCCTATTTATTTAAACATAAATCATGCTTCGACAATAAAACCAGAGTTATTGTAGTGCACAAGCGAGCGACGCGACACCGGTGGCTTCACAGCAGCAGGACGATTCCGTACGATCCTCAACCGCACACGTTTCCGGATATCGATGTCATCGATAAATATGTCATTACGAGTTTGTCGCTTTCCCATATTCCCGAGCCGACTTTGGCTGCTTCGCTGGATGATGGATATTCGAGTGTGAAAGATTTAGTAGGGATTGCTTTTAGGATGTTCTATTCATTCGTTGGACCGCTTCAGGATCATGTAAAACCAATCGGACTATTAAACGAAATATCACCGCCGTCTCCTGCCGATTGTGGAAATTTTATTGTTGGAATATTCGACGGAATAATTTATTGAAGTGATGGACAGTGGCACGGTATATTTCAAAATTTCAGTCACTGCTTCCTAGGCAGATGTAATGAAATATAGAGTAACAAAAAATCGCTGCTAGTAAACTTAAGTGTGTATAGAGACCAGTTATAACGTATAATTTTCGACTTGTGTAAGTTGAAAGAGTATGTCGAACGTATGTTCACTTATTTAGAGAGAGTACATGTATCTTATCTATTGTTTATGTATTTTAATTTCAAAAGTACGTAGATTAACGGAGCTGAAGGCGCGTTCCAACATTCCCCCAGTTTCTCCTACAATCCAATGATATTGGATTATGTAAAATTGTGCAGATATTTTCGGAATAGATCACAAGACTGCACGCAAAATACAGCCAAGTAGAAGAAATGTAGCCCAATTGCCGGTTCTATTATGTCGTTATGTCTCCGCGCCGTCTTTCCAGGAAAAGGGGAAGGGGGTAAATTTGTTTATTCGATTTTCAGTGCTTTCTCCTTGCCACCTACTGATACCATCGATTCCTTTCCGCTTCATCGTTACGAAAAGCCAACAGCGAGCGGCCATAAATTTATCATCAAAAATATTATTGACTCCCCTCGTCGTTTGTCACCAGTATTCTTGGATATCGGTTAGTCAATAAAATTTGATCAAATTTCTATTTTTACGAGTCGATTGCTACCGACAAATCAGTAATGCTGTACGTGGGTCGAATACTATACTTACAACAGATGATAGAAGTAAATAAAACCAGTCGAACAGGTATCTCATTCGGTCGATTAAAGACTTTAATGTAACTTTACCTGAAAAGAAAGAAAGAAAGGAGTACCATAATTAGATAATACATTTGCAAACAGTTGTTTTATATATTGTGGTATCATATCATCATTACTCCTTGAAAATATTTAAATGAAATGAAAACTATTTTCACTCACTCTTGTATTCATTACTAGCTTTGCGATGCACCGTTTCCATTATTTTTATTGTCTTATTGAATTAATTTGTGGCCATGCCATAGAATCTTGACAATCATCGAAAGCATTGCTCCAATTTTTTTTAGCTCATTTGCGGCTATAAATAAACCCAATAGTACTGGTATCGTTACTAAATGCATACGTGCGTTTTCCCTGTTTCCATAAAAAACCCTCTCATTGCCTATTCAATTTATTCCACGAAGACAATAACCCAACATTGATTGTTGAAAAAATGCCCCTCAAACAAACATTTCGCACAAAAACACCATTCAATGGGAAAACTTAAACCTTTACCAACAAAGAAAGTTAATTTTCACCCCCACCAGTGACCGCCCAGACTCTCGATCTGCCGGATTCCGAATGGTTATGTGTTCTCGGGCAACCGGAACGACGACCACAAACGTGACATGTCTTTGTTTAGTGACAGACAGGAGGGCTCAGAAATGGCTGACGCCCGCCTTTGTTTTCATTTCATCATCGGTCCCATCGCAGGACTTCCCGCAGTGAGAAAACCAAACTTCACCTCATCAGAGCTGAAGTCCTTGGCAAACGAGCTCTCTCGGAAATGTTTTCTTCGGTTATTTCTGCCCCCACTCACCCGTTGTGTTATGTGTTATGGTTCATTTTTTTTTGCTCTCATCAGAAGTGCACTTCACAATCTGCCCTCCCCTGTGTTTAGTAGTGATGTTGGCAAGTAAGGTGAGTAAGTCAAGCTGTGGTGGCATCCTCACTCGGCAGGATGCTTCGGGGCTTTGTCGCTGTCCAGCCAAAGAGGAATCCACATTGTTTTCTGTTTGAATTATAATCTCACTTAATTTATTCCTACAAACACTCGTCATCATCATCGTCGTCGTCGTCGTCGTCCTCGTCTTCATCAGCACCCCGAGGGCGACGGAGCCTGCTGGCTACCGAGCGAGCTCGGAGATGGATTCATTTCTGTATCTACCGCAAAAAGTAGTGTGCCTCACCTCACAGGACCAAAACTGAAAGAACTGCTAGATGGTCAGTCTGTCATTCAAGATAACGGCGGTGCTGCTATTCTACTGGGCAAGCGGTTGAGCAGTGCGGTTATAACTTTGTCGAGTGTTTTCGGGGCTGGTGTCCGACATGAACGAAAAACGCGTGGCCTGACTTCGGTTATTCTTATCGAGTGGCGGCAGATTAAGAGCAGGTTAAATATTGTTCCCGCAATGTTTGGTTGGGCTGTACATGGCTTTCTGACCTAAGCCCTACAGGAGCGTTTCGTTTAGACACAATTAAATGTCCGGGATCGCAAAATGAGCACATACCGGCAGCTGGTTAAGTGTGAAATGTATACTGTAACGGGTAATGTTGTTGTTTTATTAGGTTTAGGGAGAGGGTTCGCAATTTATTAGGGTTCCTTGTGGTATTGATGATGAAGTAATACGAAACGTGTGGCTACTTCACGTTTGAAGAACCACACGGTTTTGGCTTCTTTGGCCTTTTGTCACATTTAGTTTTTACATTATGCGTATTGAACAGTTGGCATCTTTCATCTCATGGATTCATAACTTGAACAAATATTTAAAGAGTACATCGATATTTTTCAACCAATCTACAACGCTTTGGATTGAATAACAATAGATTGTGCTCCATTGCATATCATACAAATAGAAATGTTTCTTTTTGCTCAATAATGTTGGCGAATACGCCACACATAGTCACAAAACCCCATAATCGATTGGTATTGTAATCTTTTGAAAATATATATATATATATATATATATATATATATATATATATATATATATATATATATATATATATATATATATATATATATATATATATATATATATATATATATATATATATATATATATATATATATATATATATATATATATATATATATATATATATATATATATATATATATATATATATATATAATATTTTTTAAGTTCGAGGGAAAACATTTCAAAATTTTACGACCAACGGTTGGAAAGTTAGTTTAAACATGCCATTGAAGCAAGTGATGTCAATGATTTCTGTATAATTTATTTCGCACAATTTTTAATACCTTCGAAGCTCAAATGACCTGTGTTAAAACGAAGAGAATCAACCGTCATTTTGAGATATATAATTAAAAATTTCTTTCGGATTCAATATAGCTCTAGTAACACAACCATCTAATTATTTTCGTGAGCTCAGCTGGTTAGCATGGATTTTCATTGTCAATGGTCAATAATGTTAGCATGGATTTTCCTTGTCAACGGTAAATCGTTGGGGAAAAAACCCCGCGTTCAAAAATTTTGGGATAAAATTTAGATATCCCAAGCCGGATATTGATATTTGAGAAGAAACAATTCGATATCTTCGGGAAGATTTCTTTATGTTCTGAGCTCTTCAATATAATGTAAGCAAATTTTAATTTAAGGGGGTATATACTCAGATGAAAAAAATAACTTTTTTATTTATTATTTAAATGGTAAGTTGCTTAGGGAAAGTTTTTACAACCGTGCCCAGTGATTTCGAAAAATCTCCTACATTTTTCGAAGCTCCACTGCGGCATGCTGACCAGGGCTTTAATCGGCCACTGCAAACTCAATTATCACATGACAATTATTCAGCGTGCTGAGTCTTTTTCATGCGATCTTTGTAAATCCGACTACGGAACCTCATATCATCAGATTTGCAACTGTCCAGCGGTAGCGTAATTGCGACTTCGAGTCTTCGGCCGTCCTTATATAGACGAAACTTTGTTTGAACGACTGAAACCCGAGACATACTAAAGTTTCTTATCCAATGTGGTAAAGAGCTTTAGGCTTTTTCGCAGGCAAGTTGAACTACTTGTGAATTTAACTTACCTGTTGTTTATTTTTGTTTTTGTGCTGTTATTTTTCCCACCCTTCCAATTCTACTTGCTCACACCTCCTTGTCCTTTCCTTCCGCTCAGGAAATGATGAAAACACACGGCAAGGCACAAATCCCCGACTACATACGGGGAACGTGCCATTTAAGCCAATATATTCTGATTCCTGATTCCAGATGAAAAAAAACTTTTTCATTTATTATTTAAATGGTTTAAATGGCCTATGGAATTTTTTAGAGGATCTTTTTTTGAGAAAATTTGTTGAAGATATGTAATTTCTATCTCTTAATCCTTTATGAGACCCAGAATTTGAGGCTAATAATGAATGTTATATGGAAACACGGTTCCTTCACTTAATTTAGAATATATTTACATATATGTTGTAATAAAAACTGTTTTGAAAAAGGTGGCAATATAGTTGACACCGCCCGGTAAAAACATTACATGAAACTAGGGTTCGTCGCGGTGCGGATGTGGGCGGTAAATGAATAGTCCGCACCGCAACCGCAAAAAAATAATACAACCGCACCGCTTACCGCAACCGCACTGCATTTACCGCACTGCACCGCGCGGTAATGCGGTAAATGCGGTAAAATTCTATATTTTTGAAAAGTGTATTGAAAAATTATTCATTTTTTTGTATAACCATAACCGGACTCCTCAGAATGAAACATTTATTAAAAAATGTCAACTTTACAAGTTTTATTAATAAAATGAAGTACATTTTGAAAAAAATACTTTCGGAACAAGGTTAATATTAGCATAGCACTGAAGTCCTATGAAATGTGGCTGTATTTCATCATTATACATACAAAAACGTTCTTCCGCAGCAATTAATGGGAAAACTTTTAATTTAATTATCAGAAATCGTTCTACACATAACATAACAGGAATCCATCCCATTTCAACCGGTACAGAGTTGTTTAAGGACATTTGAAAAACAGCAAAAAATGTATGATTTACATGCATACAGCAGAAATGTTTTTACAAATAGGGGATTTTAGAAACAAAATACCTCAAAACACTTACTTCGTATTTTTCAATAAATAGATGTATTCTTATTCAAATACAAAGATTGCTCCCTTAAAATTGTATGGGTTGTAATTTTCTAATAGCTAGTTCGAAAGTTCTACCTTTTTATGTATTTTTTCTAATATTTTTCCTTAACCCTTTCATGCCCAACTTTTTTCTAGTGCATATAGGGTTTCAAAACTAGTTTTTCTTGAGGACGGTGAGATAAAGAAGCACGAAAAGCCTTTTTTCATAAAGATAGGTGCTTACCTTGCAGTGCTAGAAGTTGCTCAATTTTTACCTTCCAATGCTCAATACAATGCTCCTAGAATATTTACAATAGTCCAATTGCCTGGAAAACGTAGCCATTCACAGTCTAAATTGACAAGTTTTATCATTTTTCAAAAATATTGCACCACAACGAAAAATTCATTTTCCGTCGTCAACGCAAACTGTCCCTGGCAGAACTTTTCCATCGGAATCCAATCAGACTAATTGCAATAACTTCAGTTCTAGAGCTGATTCTTGTAATTGCTCAATGCTCAAATAAAAGGCAATAGTCACATTTATTAGCCTTACTTGTTTTTGTGTACAAATCTTGCATCAATCAAAAGTAATAGCAGTTTAAAAACGTTGTTGTCCACAAACAACATGGGCATGAATGGGTTAATGCCAATGGCAAAAACTTCAATTAAAGTTGGTAGGGGTCAAAAATTTCCAAATTTTGCAAAACTTGGCCTCTGGGCTAACTTTGACACTTGTCACAATATGAAGGGTGGCTTTGAGAAACACAAAAAAATCGAAATACCCTACACTAACTTCGAAAGCATTAATTTCATAAAGTTACAAAATACTCCTAACTGAAAAATATTAGTTATTAATTTGGTAAAAAAATATTCCCAGTTGGACGAACAATTGACGTATGCGAAAAAAAGTTATGTAGAAGGAGTCTTAAAAACGGACTGCAGAAAAATTCATTGTGAATTTACACAGAAACCAAAAGAGATAGAAATATCGATGTTGAAGAACGAATGATAAGGTTTTCAGCCTAATTTGGACCCCTCCTGAACGCTTTTCAAACATGTGTCTCCCTTAATGCTGATTCCTCCAAATTCGTTTGGTTTGATGATGATAATTACATTATTTGGGTTGTTTTTAAGTCAAAAGACTTTTTTAAGTTTATCTTAAAGCTCTCCAAATTAATCAAAATTCACAGTTGAGAAAATGTCATCGTAAACGATTCATAATTCCACGATTGCCAAGAGCAATCCGGAGAAATGAATGAATTGGATTTGACAGTACAATTCAATTGTTTTTCAATGATTGGATTGTGCATTTTAAGTATTTGAAAAGGTTCGCTTGTAAATTTTCAAAGATTTCAAAATATGTGGTAAAATAATGATGCCAAATTATAGTGGAACAGCTTATATATTTTATTTCTTAGTAACAGATTGTTTTATCAAATTAGAATAAAGAAAATGAAAAATTAAAATCAAATAGCGATAGGTCGAATACAGATTATATTCGGATTTCTTTTCAAATCGTTGTCAAGTCCATGGAAATAAGAGTAATTAAATGTTTATTATGTTTCCCTATTGTAAGGTAATAAGTTGCGTCGTTCTTAAATGGTCAAAGATTTATTTCACTTTTTAATGCAGACTGCAGATTTTATCAATTACTTTTTTAAGTGCGGTTGCGGTAATACCGCTCGGTAAAAGCTCATTTCCCGCACCGTATCCGTGAAAAAAAGTGTCTCACCGCACCGCACCGCAGATTTTGCGGTGCGGGTGCGGTAAATACTGCGCGGTTGGAGTAATTACCGCAACCGCGACGAACCCTACATGAAACTATTTCTGAAGGATAGCATAGAAAGAAACTCAAATGAAAGCTTATGCTAGCCGCCATCATGCAAGTTTGCAGGTAACTATTTTTGAATTTGCAATATTTACTGTTTTTACCTACACCTCCATGGAGTCTCATACGCTGAAATTTTTTAAGGAGCATAAGGGGGGGGGGTAATTTTATTCGATTCTTGTAAAAGAAGGGTATAGCAACCGTCCAACTTTGAAGATTTTTTCTCATGTCTGGAGGGCCTATTCTTTCGTATCAATCGACTCAGCTCAACAAATTGAGACATTGTCTGTTGTCGAGAAGGAGTCTTCAACAGACACCGCTACCTGCTGGCTCGTGGTAGTGCCGGTTTCTTACTGCAGTTATTACCTTACCGAATAGATCCCATTCGCTTTCAAGCGCTCGGTCGAGACACAAGTGTTTTGTTGCCAGTCTGTGCAGTGTACAGCGACAAAAAATAGTGATAATCCGCGTTCAAGGTTATCTTGCGCACTCTCCGTCTCGTTGAGACTTCAGTATTTTTGTGTTTCTGTTTCTGAGTACCGTTAGCCTACCAGTGGCCAGTGAAGCAGTGTTCTTCTAGTAAGCCGTCTGGATACCCTTTCATACACAAGTGTTATTTTACGTTTTCCCTTGTTGGTTATCATACTAACCTGCGCTGGGCAATAGGCCCGTGCAAAAATAGCTTCCCCTGACGGCTGTTCATCTCAAGGTGAGATGGACGTCGAAACAAAATCGGCTACCCGGCTCCAAGTATATCCAAGCTCGGCCACCAGGCCCTTCGTGACCTTATTCTGGACCAAAGACAAAAAGTTTTGTAAATTTCTGACGGATGGGCGGCCGTGACTGGGTTGAAGTCAGTGGGGTTGTTTCCTATTCGAGTCAGAGTTGCGAGGACCTGCTGAAACATGGGACTGGCTGTTTCAAAGGCCCCATGCTTAAGCCAGTGAAGTACAGTGCAAACGTTTTCATTCAGCATCAGTCGCTGACGGGAAGAAACCATATGTCAATTCAGACTCTTATCGGATGACCTTCGCCGGTTCTGCTCAACCCAACTACCTCCTTTGACAAGGTTCGTCTACCTGTTCGCCTCTTTGTGCCGCGGGTCATGAACTATACAATTGGAACACACAGCCTTCCATTGCAGCAATAAGGCCCGTTGTGAGAAATGCGGTGAGAATCGGGTGGATGATTCCTGTGGAAGGGATGTTGAAAAGTGTCTCTACTGTGGGGGAAACCCACATGATCTCCCAGCATGTCTCGCATACAAACAGCGTTCCCTTCAGGGACGCTCTAAGCGATCTTTTGCAGAAATGCTACGCCACCGGCCTCTACGAACATCTGGACTAACTTGTCTACTGACGAAGGCAACTGTGATGAACCCCAGGAGCGAACATCTTCTGCCGTGCCTAGAAGCGACAGAAAAAGGAGGAAAATTTCCTCTCCCAAGCTTCGTCGTAAAGGCCAGAAGGGGTCTCTTCATGGTCTCCCTAAAATAAGAAAGTACTGGTGCAAAACCGAAGCAAGTCTCTTCAGGGCTCAGAAACCTGAGCTCAGAAAAGAAATTCTCAGCACTTCCAGGAACATCAAAAATCCCAAGTGTTTCCATATCTCAGCCAGAGAAAGAAACCAGCGCTGGCTTAATAAATTTTTTAATGTTCTCAAGAGTATTTTGAAAATTGAACATTGTACTACGCTAGACATATAACAAATATTTCATAAAAATATGGCTACATACCTTTACAAAAATTCAAACTTTTCCCCTTTTTTCCGCATATAAACATATATAACCTCTTAATATTGCTAACGATTCAGGGCCACCGAATACAATCAATGTTTCGTATGACCTCACTCGAAATATTGATGGGAAGAGCTACGCATCCGCATTATCCGGAAAAGTAGAGTCGACACAAGAGTCTCTTCCGGAGGAAGAGTACGGGTTCCTAACTAGCATGATTCTCGATACCGCGATTCAAGCTTAGACTAAACGGATACCAGACGTGAACTCTCGTGGGGGTGCTCCCAACCCATGGTGGGATAAAGAGTGCTCAGACGTGTACGCGGAGAAGCCCACCGCGTATAAGATCTTCCGGGACGACGGGCTACCAGCCAGCTACCGACAGTACGCGATGGCAGAAACGCGCATGAAGAGTTTGATGAAAGCCAAAAAACGTAGCTACTGGCGCCGGTTCGTCGACGGAATAACGAGAAAAACATCGATGAGCACTCTTTGGGGTACGGCCTGGCGCTTACGAAATCGAAACAGTACTAACGAGAGCGTTGGATATTCAATTTTGCCAAGAATGTTTGTCCGGATTCCGCCCCGGCACAGAAGATCTACCGCGCTGCGTCTTCTCACGATAACGCGAACGAAATACCGTTTTCGATGGTGGAGTTCTTACTTGCTCTCTTGTCATGTAACAATAAAGCCATAGGGCCAGACAGAATCAAATTTAACTTGCTAAAGAATCTGTCAGACTCTGCCAAGAGACGCTTGTTCAATTTGTTCAATAAGTTTTTTGACTGTAAAATTGTTCCTCATAACAGGAGGCAAGTGAAGGTCATCGCCATACAAAAACCAGGAAAACTAACCTCCGACCACAACTCTTATCTCCTGATTGCTATGCTGTCCAATATCCGAAAGTTGTTCGAGAAAATGATCTTGTTTTGCCTCGACAATTGGGTTGAATCAAATGGATTACTGTCAGATACACAATGTGGTTTCCGCAAAGGCAAAGGGACGAAAATCAAATGGCTTATGCTAGAAAAGGGCAGATGGCATTAGTTTTCCTAGATATTAAGGGGGCTTTTGATTCAGTTTCTATCAAAATTCTTTCTGAGAAGCTGCACCAGCATGGTCTTTCAGCGACTTTAAACAACTTTTTACTAAACTTGTTGTCGGAAAAGCACATGCATTTTTCGCATAGTGACTTATCGACATCACGATTTAGCTACATGGGCCTTCCCTTCATGTCTAAGCCCCTTGTTATACAATTTCTATGTCAACGACATTGATGAATGTCTTGACAATTCTTGCACGTTAAGGCAACTTGCAGAGGATGGCGTGGTTCCTGTAACGGGACCCAAAGCTGTCTATCTACAACGACCATTACAGAATACCTTGGACAATTTGTCTACTTGGGCTATTAAGCTGGGTATCGAATTCTCCACGGAGAAAACTGCTCTAGTTGTATTTTCTGGGAAGCGTGAACCAGTACAATTAAAGCTTAAAAGTATCGCTCAGGTCTTCACAGTAAAATATCTAGCAGTCTGGTTCGACTCCAAAGGTACTTGGGGATGCCACATTAGGTATCTGAAAGAGAAATACCAACAAAGGATCAATTTTCTTTGTTCAATAACCGGAACATGGTGGGGTTCCCACCCAGGAGACCTAATTAGGTTGTATCAAACAATGATTGGTAATGAAATACGGATGCTTCTGCTTTCGCTCCGCTGCGAACATGCATTTAATTAAACTCGAATGAATTCAGTATCGTTGTTTACGTACCGCCGTAGGTTGCATGCAGTCGACCCATACGATGAGTCTCGAAGTCCTGTCGGGCGTCCCGTTGAAACATCGATTTTGGGAACTCTCATATCGATTGCTCATTCGATGCGATATTTTGAACCCGGTGGCGATTGAAAATTTCGAAAGGCTTGTTGAGCTTAATTCTCAGACCCGTATCATGTCTTTGACTACATGGCACAGAATATTAATCGTTCTTACAATCCCAACCGTGTGCATTTCATAAAGGGAAAATATACTTTTGCATATAAAACATTTAAAATAATTCATAAAGAATTGTAAAATATCCAAAAAAAGTTCCGAGAAGTCGACTGTTCTAAGATGTTTTAAACTGACGGATTAAACCTCGAAGGGTCCTCTCGCTTCCGTATTTTCAATCACTAGTTCACCGCCTCCTACAAACTCAGTGATCCTGCTTTAGTTTACGCTGCAGAACTAGCTGCCATTCAGTATACCCTTGGAGTCATTGGCACTTTACCCGCAGACCATTACTTCATCGTTTCTGATAGCCTCATTTCCATTGACGCTATTCGCTCGATGAAACATGGAGAGCACTCCTCGCATTTTTTGGGAATCTATCCAGATTACCTTGATTTCCATTCCGGGCAATGAGAAGGCGGACTGAAGGCGGGTGCCCTAGAAGGTGACGTTTATGAAAGACCAATTTGCTTCAGCGAATATTTCAGTATTACTCATCAGAGAACCCTTGAAAGTTGGCAAACTTCGTGGAGCAATGGTGAACTAGGAAGGTGGCTACATTCGATAGTCGCTAAGGTGTCGAAGAAACTTTGGTTCAAGGGGAAGGATGTGGGTCGTGACTTCATTCGCGTGATGTCCCGACTCATGGCAAACCATTACACACTGGCACATCTGCGGCGTATTGGGCTCGTGTATAGTGGTATATGCGCTTGTGGTGACGGCTATTACGACATACAGCACATTGTCTGGGCGTGCACCGAGTACAGTTCCGTCAGGTCTTGGCTAATGGATACCCTGCGGACCCGAGGAAGATCACCCATCGTCCCGGTTCGAGATGTACTGGCAAGTCGCGATCTCCTCTATGTGTCTCTCGTATACACCTTCCTAAAAACCATCAATATACAAATTTAACTGCCTCTTTGATTTTTCTTATCATCCTTAGAAGTGCCATCTTGCGCCTGTACCATAAACCCACGATGATTTGATACGACTCCAAGGCGATACAAAACATCTCTGTCGAATGAACCAACAAACACGGGACCTACAGCACGAACATCACACTCGGCAACTCGCAGTATTGCCGAGCCACATGTGAGCCGCACTACAAAATCGTCTGGAGAAACCTCTGCCGTCTTGAGGAGGACCACCCAGCGTCGTAGTACATGATTTTTTCTGATGAAGGCCACCCGAATCTGTAATCTATACCGTTGGTCCCCCGATGCTTGAAACTAAAAGATTATAATTTTCTCCCCCACCCCCGCCATCTTTGTCCTCCCTCTGTCTCCCTGTGTCTTATACCCAGAAGTATCACCCCTACCCCTCCCCCCTAAATATCTTCCCGAAGCATTATGCAGCTCCTTTTTCTTCCAGCTTTAACTATTACATTGCATTATCTCGTTGAAAATTCCCAACTACCACATAAAGTAACTTTAATTAATCTCCCCGAATCTTTACAAAATTCAATCACGCCCTTTATATGTTCCTACTTTTTAGATAGTTGCAAAATTATTCCCCTTAGTTCAAAATTATTTGCTCCAATAATCTCCCTGCTAAAAATGTGAAGCCTTATAGCCAGAAAAACTAAATGACTCCCCTAATCTTACGAAAATTTTATTACCCCTTGTGTATATGTATAAGATAGATATAAAATCCCCATTGTTTCAATTTAAAAAACCTGTTTTAATCCACCTAGAGGCGCAATTGTGCCTTTCTCATTTCTCCAAACTATGATTTAATAGCTGGTTCGTACAATATAACATTATGGAAATGTCTTTCATTCTTATTACACTTGGGAAGTATATATAAGAGTACCTTTTTGAAAGCGGTATCGCGGTATCGGTTTGATTCGGAGTTTTCTATGTGATCGCACTCTACAACCCTCCGGAGCCGGAAGTCGGATGGAGATGGAATTTAATATCAGTTTCCGGGGATGCAACACCTTTCATTTGAGACTAAGTTGATCAAATCGATCTAGCCATTTTCGAGAAACCAATATAACCGTTATTCTGAATTTGGATACTTCAGGATCCGTCGATGGTGGCCAGTGTGGCCAAAGAGACTTTGAATGACTGTTGGGGACCTAGCTCTACAAATTCAACAGTTGTGTTTACATTTTGGAAAAAAATTCACCTTTTTACATTCATCGCAGAATTCGTTAGAATCGGGATTTGCTACGTGATCCTACGTATCACTCTGTAATTCAGGAACCAGAACTCGGATCCACACAAAATTCAACAGCAGCTGATGGACTTTTCATTTAAAATTAAGTTTGTCAAAATCGGTTCAGAAAATTCCGAGAAACCGATGTGGACAAATCAACAAATTTTGTTTTGTAACCATACTCTTCAACTCGTAATCCGGAACAAGATGTCGGTTGAAAATGAAATTCAATAGCAACCTATGGGAATATTACAGCTTTCATTTGAATCTTAGTTTGTAAAAATCGGTTCAGCCATCTCCGAGAAACCGATGTGGACATTTTGTTAACAAATCCGCACATCCACACACATACATACATACATACATACATACATACATACATACATACATACATTCATACACATACATACATACACATACATACATACATACATACATACATACATACATACATACATACATACATACATACATACATACATACATACATACATACATACATACATACATACATACATACATACATACATACATACATACATACATACATACATACATACATACATACATACATACATACATACATACATACATACATACATACATACATACATACATACATACATACATACATACATACATACATACATACATACATACATACATACATACATACATACATACATACATACATACATACATACATACATACATACATACATACATACATACATACATACATACATACATACATACATACATACATACATACATACATACATACATACATACATACATACATACATACATACATACATACATACATACATACATACATACATACATACATACATACATACATACATACATACATACATACATACATACATACATACATACATACATACATACATACATACATACATACATACATACATACATACATACATACATACATACATACATACATACATACATACATACATACATACATACATACATACATACATACATACATACATACATACATACATACATACATACATACATACATACATACATACATACATACATACATACATACATACATACATACATACATACATACATACATACATACATACATACATACATACATACATACATACATACATACATACATACATACATACATACATACATACATACATACATACATACATACATACATACATACATACATACATACATACATACATACATACATACATACATACATACATACATACATACATACATACACACAGATATTTTGCGATCTCGGCGAACTGAGTCAAATGTTATGAGACTCGGCCCTCCGGGTCTCGGTTAGAAAGTCGGTTTTTGGAGCAATTGCGTAACCTTTCTATATGAGAAAGGCAAAAGAATAATATTTAATTAGCTTAATCAGCATGAGTTCAATGTTATCTTCATGTGATTATATTTTGAAATGTTCGTAAAATGGGTTTGAAAGTGGATGGAATGGGGGGTTAGTAAAGTGGGAGTGGAGGATGCGTCAGAAATCCTTCATCTTATTTCGGTATACGGGGTGGATGAAGGAAATGCGGGCGCACAGTGGCGGCTCTTCAAACAAAAGTCGGACAAAACCTCAAATGTTACCTAATTTGGCTGAAAATCACAATTTAAGCTAATTTTGAGGTGCTGAGCTCATTTTTGATGTCAAAAGTCGTAAAATATTAAATGCATTTTTCCATACAGTGTCATTGAACCTTTCTTATAACTATGATCCCGTTTTCATGATAGATTTTCCGTTACTGTTCACCAATGTCAGCAATCTCATAAAAAATGAAGAACACTACTTTAAATCCATTGTATAACGTGTTGGTTTACTGTAGATTGTCTAACTATTTTACACAAAACACCATGCGTCTCCATATCAGCAACAAAGCTTCAAAATCTCCTTAAACCTTTTTGCGCACCTAGGCGCAGAACGAGACCATGATATTCGAAAAGTAGAGGTAATTTCACATAGAATGTATACTATGTGACCGTTCCGAAATGATTCCGAAATATGTACAGAATACATTAGCGAAAAAAGTATTTTGGATCTGACCACCTTAAACATATTTAAACTAAAAAGTGGAACTACCAAGCAAATTTACCAAATGTGTTTTACTCATTAACAAAGTTCTTTCGTTTCACAATGAAACTAGTTGTGCTAAAATCTGACCAAAATCAAAAGAGCAACATGTATTTGAAGTGAACAGAGCAATGGTGGTTTCGGAAATGCAAATCATTAAAAAATCCAGACTTTGGTACGTTTAAACTCGTGTTAAAAATCGTGTTCTTATCCAATGATCATAAAATTTTGAATATATATCATTCAATACATGAGAAATTTAGGAAAAATATAAAATATCAATATTTCAAAAGTAAATTTTTGAGGTTTTGGCCAGCCTCCGGCCACTGTGGGGCGTGAGGGTGGTCCAAGGGGGGGGGGGGGGAGTGATGAAGGAGGGAGGTGTAAGGGCAAGGCGGGGGGAGGGGCGGCGACGCAATACTCAACTGCATATTTTGCCTTCCATTTGAGACTTGGTTTGAGAAAATCGGTTCAGCCATCACCGAAGAACCGATGTGACTTTAATTGTGGAATATGCCCGGAATTCCGGACTTCCGGAATCGTCGATAGTGGACAATATATTCAAAGAATGTTTGATTGGCAATCAGTGATCTAGATCTGCGATTAGAAGTTATTTGGTGACCATTTCAATAGTTTTTAGCCTCTGAGGTATTACGATTGTACCGATTTATATGGGAAATTCCAGTGTATCCTTACTAATACCCCTGTAACTCCGGAAGCAAGAGTCAGAACCAAATGAAATTCAGCAGCAGTCAATGGTATTACTGTATCTTTCGTTTGAAATCAAGTTTGTAAAAATCGTTGGGGAATGAGTGTGATATTAGCTTAGGAACTTGGCGGGTTCCCCGGGGGCGTCATGAACCGTCATAGGTGGCCAATGTGGTCAAAGCTGCTTTGATTGATCATTAGTGATCCAGACCCGCAAACTAGAGTAATGTTACATCAATTTTAATAGGTTTTACATCATTTGAACATCATGGTGGTACCAGTTTATATGGGAATTTGCTGTGTGACCGCACTCTTCAACCCGTAACTCCGGAACCAGAAGTCATATCAACTAAAAATTCAATAGCAACTTATGGGAGCGTTATACCTTTCAGATGAAACTAAGTGTGCGAAAATCGGTTCAGCCATCTCTGAGAAAATTGTGTGAGTTTAAATGACACACACACATACACACATACATACACACACAGACATTTGCCGTCTCGAGCCACAAGCCCCTGGCCACCTGCACTACGAGACAGTGCGGGCACGGCCGAAATGGTGGCTCCAGTGACGAATGAAGAACTACTCGCAGTGGCTAAATCCCTAGCAATGAACAAAGCCGGATGGAGTTCCAAACAACGCTCTCAAGGCAGCGATCATAGCGAACCCGAACATGTTCAGGCTAGCTATGCAGAGATGCCTTGACGAGTGCCTTTTCCTCGACAGATGGAAAAGGCAGAAATTGGTGCTGTTGCCGAAGCCCGGGAAGCCGCCAGGCGACCCTTCGGCGTACAGACCAATCTGTCTGATCGACACGACTGCAAATTGCTTGAGAGAGGCTAACCCCGTACTCAGAAGGTACGGACGGTCTGTCAAGCAACCAGTTTGGCTTTCGGAAGGGTAAGTCCACAGTGGACGCTCTCAACTCAGTGATAAATACTGCCGAGATAGCGATCCAACGAAAAAGGCGAGGTATTCGATACTGTGCGTTAGTGACACTTGACGTGAAGAACGCATTCAACAGCGCAAGCTGAGATGCCATCGCGCTCTCGTTACACCGGCTTAGCCTACCGGTGGGTCTGTACCGGATCCTGGAAAGTTACTTCCAAAACCGCGTACTGCTATACGAGACCGATGCCGGTCAGAAAAGGGTTCCGATTGCCGCCGGAGTCCCGCAGGGCTCGATCCTAGGCCCGGTGCTATGGAACCTCATGTATGACGGGGTTCTGAGACTGAAGTTCCCTCCTGGGGTCAAGATCGTCGGCTTTGCTGACGACGTAACCTTGGAGGTCTACGGGGAGTCAATTCCTGAGGTAGAACTAACCGCAGAACACGCGATCAGCACGGTGGGGTGGAGGAATGGATGAGCGCGAGAGGCCTGGAGCTCGCTCATCATAAGACGGAGGTAGTTATCGTCAACAACCGCAAGTCGGCACAACATGCAGTTATCCATGTGGGAGAAGTCGCGATCACTTCACAGCGAAGTCTGAAGTCTCTCGGAGTTATTATAGACGACGAGAGCGAGCATGATGCTAGTCGGGCTGGTCATTCGGGAAGATGAGGAGTGCTTCGAGCTACGTGGAAATAGGGGAGCCCGCGAGCGCACCAGGGTGACCTCGGTCGCCAGATGGCAGCGTGAGTGGGACAACTTCTCGAAAGGTAGGTGGACCCACCGGCTGATACCTAGCATATCGAGCTGGGTGGGAAGACCCCATGGGGAAGTTCACTTCCACCTGACACAATTCCTGTCAGGCCATGGCTGTTTCCGACAGTACCTCCACATGTCCGGGCACGCGGAGGTCCCAGTCTGCCCGGACTGCCCAGGTGTAGACGAAACTGCCGAACACATACTGTTCGTATGTCATCGGTTCGACGTCGAAAGAAGAGCAATGCTTGACGTCTGTGGCTGGGACACAACCCCTGATACCCTTATTCAGCGGATGTGTCAAACGGTGGAGAAGTGGAACGCAGTCTCGGCTGCTACCATCCAGATTGCCAGTAGGCTACAGGTAATCTGGCGAACCGAGCAACAGACGGCGGGCACGGCTAACTAGTGATTGGTTAGTTGGAGCGAAAAAGGCCAAGCGCAAAATAAGAGAGTGAATGGTCTGTTCATGCCGAGGTAGGTTGGCGCAGCGAATGGCAACCGCGTAAGGGGTAAACCCAGCCACCCCGAAGCAAGACAGAAGAGTGAGTGTATAGGCGTATAAGTGGACTGCCTCATGCCAAGACGGGAGGGTCGTAGCGTACTATATTGGGATTTAGCTATCGATGCCTCATGGCGTGGCAGAGGAGTGAAAGGGTGAGCATCCAAGTCAGTCTCACACTGCATGTTAAGGGTGAGCACAAAAGTCAGCCTCACATGGTATGGGTGGGGCGAGCACAAAAGTAAGCCTAGCAAGGAACGAAAAAGGTGAGCACACAAGGCAGCCCCATGTGGGAGTGTTTGAGAGTGAATCAAAGTGCGATTGAGAGAGCACCCACCCCCACCCCCCTCATACAGGACGTATGAACGCGTGAGTGAGAGTGAATGAGTACATTTAGTACAGCCATCCCCCCAGAAGTAATACCGAGAGGTAGTTCCTGGGAGGAATGATGGCGGAGCCCAATGGAGTTTAGTCGGTATTAATGGCAGCGTCACCATTCGAGCCCGACACGCTCCCAGTGAACCCCGTGTGGTAGATTGGACCCTACCAATAGCACGTGTACTGGGCTAGGACGTAAAGGTCTTCTCCATTGTAAAAAAAAACGGACATTTGCCGATCTCGACGAACTGAATCGAATGGTGTATGACACTCGGCCCTCCGGGCCTCGGTTAAAAAGTCGATTTTTACAGTGATTGCATAGCCTTTCTTTATATGAGAAAGGCAAAAATCATGTAATCCCCTAGTAATTTAAAATGTAAAACAAAATTGGCACCTTTAAGCTAACGCAAACGTGCCTTATCTAATAAATGAACTAACTAAAAAAATGAATTGCTGTCAGGACAGTTATGTTGATGTAGTCAAATGAATCCTGGACATAATATTTTTAATTTGCATCGTTACCATTTCTCGAAAAATAGATATTTATTACTTTTGAACTATGTCAAGAGTACTCAAAAAATAATTCATCGGAAACACAAACTTAAAACCGTCAAAAGTATTGTTTCCATATTTTGACAACTAACGTGTAAATCGACGAATTGTGGTATTTTAATAATAATCTTATAAAATAGCAATGTATAGCCATCTGGTGATGAAATTTTTTAATTACTAACACAAAACAGTAAATGTGAAATTCCAGTATTCTTGAAATTGTAAACAGCAGTGCGCTACGGTTAAGGTTTGCAAATCATGGAGTATAGTATTTAACCCGCCTTACCCTTCTATTCTCAATTTTTGAGGGAGAAACTTTTCACCCTAAAACAACGCAACGTCTTAAAATTAAGAAGGTCAGATTACACCATCTAGGGAGGTCATAGCGTAGTTGGTAAGATCATTACACTATACGCAGCTCACCCGAGCTCGAACTCTCACCACCGCTGGCCCTTTAACTCTTTCGATCAGATCGGTCAGAAATACCAATCAGTTTTTAAGATCTAATCAAACCATCTTGTGTTATTCGACGGTATTTGGACATTTACAAAGACACCTATGTAGTATTTGTTAACTGGAATCGAGTTTTTCTCCTTATACTTTGATTTCCACTTTATTTTCATAATAATTTCAAACAAGGTCGACTGATTTGGCTCACAATCTCAGGATTTCATGGAGTAGAAATAGCAGTTTATACCTGTTCAATTACAGGAGCCCCTTAGCTTAGTAGTGGCCAGGGAGCCCTGAGTGATCTCAAGACAGCCTGCGATGTTTGTAATATTTACGACAACTTCAATGGCGGCTCTTGAGATTTTTCTAAATATCAAAACTTTACATATGCACCTGAAACAAGAAGCACTATCATGTGCAAACATGCTGCAAGTCTTCGTAACAGGAACACTGTTGATCTTGTTACAAGTCATACACGATAGTGGGCATACATGGTTGCATGGGATGAAAATATTCTTGTTCAACGTGATATTACAGTCACACATTGTTTTCCTTACAGGACCTTCTACGTGACCTCGAGGTTGGTCTGGCTATGTGGAGCGTAAGTAGCGTCTTACACTGACGACTCTCTGATGGAGGACGTGCGGAAGCTGGTGTCTACTGCCGTGAAATGAGAATGGGACAACCTCATTCGCTGGGTGGATACTGGACAGTATCCCAAGCTGAAAGATGGTGCGATGGTGCTTGAAGTACAATGGGTTCATCAACAAAGCTTGTCCGGGCGGGCTATAATTTTCTGCTCCGATTTCCAGGCTGCAATCAAGGCCCTTAGATCGGACAACTCAGCGGTCGCATGAAGAACTCATCGCATGAAGAACTCAAATATCGAAAAATTCAGGGTTGTCCATACCATAGATCTTGTCTGGGTTTCGGGATATTCCGAACAAAAAACATTCCTAGTGGTTTCGAAGAACCTTCTACACCGTTTAAAACACCACTGTGTTTTTCTGTTTTAGTTTACCATTCATCAAAAAATAATGCCTAACAGCTATGTATATTGCTTATTCCAGGATATTTGAAGTATCGTACAACGTTCGTAATTTATTCCACCAAGCTGACTAAAATAATGTTAAAATAGCATTCTTCCCAAAATGCAATCAAACACTTCATTAAATTTACCAACGGTGCTTAAAACACCATGCACGTACCTAACCAATTGGGCGAAACAGCAAACATGATAGGTACCATCAAACCAGCGTTTCCTGTTGCAACTGGTCTGCTTTCTGGAATCATTATAGGCTATCTATGTACAACAGCGCATAAACCGATATTGTGAGTACGAAAACAGAGCAGCCTTTCTGGAAGAAGGCAAACCTTGGCGTAAAGGGTGAATGGATAATTATTGCGACACTTGCAAATATGCGTAACTTTTCTCATACTCAACCAAAATGAATCAAATTTTACCCAGTTTCTCTTAAAAGTGTATTGTTTAGATGCGCTAAGTTTTGCAGTTAACAGATAGATTCTGGATGGATGAAAATCAGCAAACCGTTCGTGAAAGGATTTTGTATATTCGACATCCACATATCATTCAACCATCTCAATGATTTCAAGCAGGGATGCCTGTGAACCAGACGTATGTAAGCTGAAAAAATACATATAGGGGAAGATGGGGTAAAACGCACCCCCGGGGCTAAATGCACCCCTTGCTTATATCGAAAACAGCTGAAAATTTCCAAAAAACGGTAACACCAGTCGGAAGTCAGCCATAGTAAACATATTTTGTCAAAGTTTGATAACCGTACATTAATAGCACCTCGAGAAATAAATAAAAAACAATAACGTGCTCTTCTCATGTAATTATTGTGACTCGTGCAACAAGGATTTTCCGCTCTTATAAATACTGTTTTACTATTATATTTGAGCATTCCAGTTCTATTTATACCGCTGTTCATTATTCTGTCGCACTACATATGAAAAATCTACAAAATAATTCACTTTTTGCTAAATTTATATCTCAGCTCCATCGGAGGCAAAATGCCCTCTTCTCTGTTTTTTCTGATTTTTAATCGAAAGTAGAAAAATCGTTCTGAAAACCTACCAATTGCATAACCTAAGGCTATTTAATGGCACGCTTTTGTGAAATCTCGTCAGAAAACAAAACTACTTGCTTTTTCGCCGAGCATTATGCCCCGTTGTTGCGGTGCATTCTACCCCGTTGTTGTAGGGCATTATGCCCCATTGTTGTGATGCATTTTGCCCCCGCACAGGAGCGTTTTGCCCCGCTTATTTTTCAAAAGGTGATTTTTATTGATTTTGAAGAATTGAATTATTTTAATGTTTTTGAATATTTTGCAAAGCGTTATGATTTTGATTACAGAGAAAAATGTTGGCTAAACGATATCAATAATTAAATTCTCCCAATTGATGTTCTATAGCTTAGTTATGAGCATATTTCCTTAGGGGGTACGTTTTACCCCATCTTCCCCTACTGAACTGTCAAACTTTGTTTATTTCGATGACTATGGTGGATGTACTAATCAATCTAAAGTGTCGCAATAATTAAAGATTCACCCTTTAGCGTCCGCCGCCGTTGCTTATTATAACTCGAACGTTCCAGGAATATAGTGCTGCAATTTTCCAACCAAATGTGAAAACTTTTCTCCTCGACCGGCCGTCGTCACTGCTTTCCTTTCTCGGCTTACTATATTGCACTTACGGTCCAGAAAGGAGCATTTTCGGCGGTGAATGCATCTGTTGGAGATACCACTGAAAATGCTGTCGGGAGCAGTAAGATTGGAAGCATCTAGTTTCGACACTCGAGTCGCTTATTTTGTTTAAGGGATCCTTTCGTCCCAGTAGAGCATCCGCTTGTTTATCGTCTGGCTCCGTTTCCGAGGTGCTATTGTAGAGGATGAAGGTATTTAGAGATGAAGTGTGAATAAATCGCAAATCTTGATTTTACCATTTCTAGAGAAGAGTCGATCAACCCTACTGCTCTATATTCGGGCGAAGTAAGACGAAAATTACTTTCCAAGCACAGATTGCGATGCACGGGAGGGGTACCGACAGAAGGCCAACCACGCCGAGCGCCTCCGGGGGTTTGTTAATGCAAGAACAAATATGGCTCGCCAAATTGGAACCGTTATGGGGGTGAGTGTTGCAACGAGCAGCTGATTCTTGATGGACGATACTGCGGTGAGAGGGAATGAAACGGATGAGCTCTATTTCCTCGGACTCATTGCACGTCCACATAGCACACACACACTTAGAAACAGCTATTTTCAACACTAATTGACGTAATAATGGGAAAGTGGGAAAACGAATGGGCTAACTTTTACTGCGAATAACCGGAGAACTAAAGCTGTTAACTATTTTGCAGATAAAGCACTTACGGGAAAGTTAAATTAAAAACTCCACAGATAGATTTGAAAGCGGAAAGGCAAAGATGCTGGTCGATGTTTGAACTACTTAGGAGAGATCAGACAGGCAGCTTTCACTCGAAAATGTTCCAAACTTTACGAAGAATTATTGGAAGTTTCGTTCATCCAAGAGATTAAATTGTTCGTCTTATTGCAATGATGAAATAATGTTTGCCTATCAGAAAGGCTAAGAAATTATTCTGAAAATCTATAGCCTAAGCAAGGCCTAGGAGGTCGAGCATCATATAACTTTCGAGTCAGTTCGTCGAGACAGGAAAAATGACTAGATGACTTAATCAATGTGAACACACTTAGTTTCAATCAAAAACTCCCACAGACTGCTAATGATTATTTTTTCGATCGATGTTTTGGTTTCGGAGTAACGGGTTGAAGAGTGCGGCACATAGTAATTTTGCATAAACAATAGTGCAAAACTTGTTGAAATGGACGTTTTACTTGGACTTTTTTTCAAAGGTTCAAGGAATTTTGCTTTTTACTTTTGATGCTAACACGGAAAAAATTCATTCACAAATTAATAAAAAATCTCTGTTTCATGAACTGAAAGATTTAAAAGATACATGGCATTACATTTGTATGTTTGGTTGTGTTGTAGTGGTTGTTCCCTGGACATGTTTAATTTTTCTTCATAATTTCGGGATAGACTGTATAAACTATATCAACTAAAAGGGCCAACAGTTTAACGATGTTTGTATCAGAATCTTAGTAATGATTTTCGAGATTTCTCTTCACACTATCGTAATATTTTGATCACAAGCAACGTGATTTATGTTCCTGATTTCAGGATCTTAGTCATGTTTTTCGATATTTTAGTCACGAGTTGTATGATATACGCTCATGATTTCAAGATAAGGTCTCGATTTTTGTAATTTATACTCATGTTATCGTGATATTTTAGTCACCAATAATGTGATTTATGCTCTTGATTTCAGGATCTTAGTGACGATTTTACGTAATGTTGAAAATACATTATCGTGATATTTTATTCCTGAGCTTACTTTTGAATTTGACACGTGGAGTAATGTGAGTCATGTTCATGACACCAGAAATTTTATCACGATAATCGGTATTTCCCTTCGCCTTATAGTGATATATTATTTTTTGATTACTTTAGGATTTTTTACTAGGAGCAACAATATGGACTGGATTATAAAATTGTAACTGATTCGCGGTATCTTGTTTTATGAACTGTGTCACGTTCACGATTGGTGGCTCTATAGTATATTTTTGGTGTTCAGTGCAATTTTCGTTTTCTGTCCAGACCTCGTACTGAATCTTATCAAATCAATAACGGTGACTACAATCCTAATTGTTTTCTTACATCTACTTCTCGTATCTAATACTGGTCGCTAGCAGCTGGACATAACAATATTATTTTTCATGAAAGAGTGCATCAAACAATAATGACCCAACTAATTTTATAAAATAGTCCTCGTGGAGATTCCATGACCATGTGTAAAATTGCATGTAATTCAACATTATTAGGGATCGCGTATCCATGAATAATATTATATAATTTTGTAAATTATTTGAAGAGCACGAATGGTCGATCGTGACTATTCTAATAGTAATCATGAACCAGCTCACAAATACATGAATAATATAATATATTATTTCACGGGCACCCATGATGTCGTGACTATTATACTAGGAACCGTGAACCAGTTAACGTATCTACGAATAATATTTCATTGCTCTATGAACCATTTCACGAGCATGAATGCTGAATCGTGACTAACACGCTAGGAATCATGAATCAGTTCACGTATCCATGAGTAAAAATCAATAGTGTTGTAAACTATTTCAGGAGCACGGATATTGAATTGTGACTAATAAAATAGGAAACATTAATTAGGTCACTTTGATTGAAAGGATTTATGAATAGTGTTCCGAGTATCGTGGTGATGATGATTATGTTCATGATGTAATAAATCATGATCAATTCACGTAGTATAACCGGGTTCTGAATAATGTTCGTAGTTCATAGACTTAGATGAATAAATTTAGCTTTGGTTTTATTAATAATGTTTTTTTTTTTTTCAATTCGTTTATTTGATAAGGCAGGTTTGCGTTAGCTTAAAGGTGCCAATTTTGTTTTGTTTTACATTTTAAATTACTTAAAACTAGGGGCTTACATATTGATTTTTGAAATTAAACTAAGGCTAATTTATAGCTATACATATACACAAGGGGGTAGTATAATTTTCGTAAGATTAGAGGGGTCATTTAGTTTTTATGGCAATATGGTTTGACATTTTTAGCAATGAGATTATTGGAGCAAATAATGTTTAACTAAGGGGGAAAATTTTTACGACTATCTTAAAAGTAGAAATAATTAGAGGGCGTGATTAAATTTTGTAAAGATTCGGAGACATTAATTAGAGTTATTTTATGTGATAGTAGAGTTGGGCATTTTCAACGAGATCATATAATATAATAGTTAAAACTAGAAAAGGCAAGAAGAGCTAAATGCTTCATGAAGATATTTGGTGGGGGGGGGGGGGGTGAAGGGGTGTTACTTCTGTGTATAAGAGTCAGGGGAAGTAGGGTGGACAAACATGGCAGGGGGAGAACATTATTTCAGTTTCAGACTTCGGGAGATCAACGGATGGATTACAGAATCAGGGTGGTCTTCATCAGGAAGAATCATGTACTGGGACGCCGGGTGGTCGTTTTCGAGATGGCAGGGGTTTCTCCAGACGATTTCGTAGTGCGGCTCAGATGTTGATCGGCTACATTTCGAGTTGTGCGTGTGATGTTCGTGCTTTAGGTCCCGTGTTTGTTGGCTCATTCGACAGGGATGTTTTGTGTCGCCTTGGAGTCGCATCAAACCATCGTGGGTGTATGGTACAGGTGGAAGAGAGCGCTTCTGAGAATGATAAGGAAAAAGGGGGCAGTTAAAGTTGGATATTGATGGTTTTTATGAAGGTGTATATAAGGGACATATAGAGGACATCGCGGCTTGCCAACACATCTCGAACCGGGACGTTGGGTGGTCTTCCTCGGGCCCGGAGGGTGTCCATAAGCCGAGACCTGGCGGAACTGTACTCGGTGCACGCCCAGACTATGTGCTCTATATCGTGATAACCGTCGCCACAAGCGCAGATACCACTCTCCACGAGCCCAATACGTCGGAGATGTGCATCCAGCGTGTAATGGTTCGCCATGAGTCGGGACATCACACGAATGAAGTCACGACCCACATCCATCCCCTTGAACCAAGGTTTCGTCGATACCTTAGGGACTATCGAATGTAGCCACCTTCCTAGCTCCCCATTGCTCCACGAGGTTTGCCAACTTTCGAGGGTTCTCTGATGAGTAATACTGAAAAATTCGTGGAAGCAAATTGGTCTTTCAAAAATGTCACCTTCAATGGCACCCACCTTAGCTAAGGAGTCCGCCTTCTCATTGCCCGGAATGGAGCAATGAGAAGGGACCCACACCAAGGTAATCTGGAAAGATTTGTCAGATAAAGCACTCAGTAGCTCCCGTATTTTCCCCAAAAAATACGAGGAATGCTTTCCATGTTTCATCGAGCGAATAGCGTCAATAGAACTCAGACTATCCGAGACGATGAAGTAATGGTCTGCGGGTAATGTGTCAATGACTCCAAGGGTATACTGAATAGCAGCTAGTTCTGCGGCGTAAACTGAAGCAGGGTCACTGAGTTTGTAGGAGGCGGTGAACTTTTGATTGAAAATACCGAAGCCAGTGGACCCTTCGAGGTTTGATCCGTCAGTATAAAACATCTTAGAACAGTCGACTTCTCGGAATTTATTATAAAAAATATTTGGAACCACTTGTGGGCGTATATGGTCCGGAATTCCAATAATCTCATCTTTCATGGATGTGTCGAAGAAAACAGTAGATTCAGAAGTATTTATGAAATGCACACGGTTGGGATTGTAAGAAGAAGGATTAATATTTTGCGCCATGTAGTCAAAGTACAGGGACATAAAACGTGTCTGAGAATTGAGCTCAACAAGCCTTTCGAAATTTTCAATCACCAACGGGTTCAAGATATCGCATCGAATGAGCAATCGATATGAGAGTTCCCAAAATCGATTTTTCAGCGGGAGAACGCCCGACAGGACTTCGAGACTCATCGTATGGGTCGACTGCATGCACCCTAAGGCGATACGCAAACAACGATACTGAATTCTTTCGAGTTTGATGAAATGTATGTTCGCGGCGGATCGAAAGCAGAAGCATCCGTATTCCAGTACCGACAATATCGTTGTTTGATACAACCTAATTAGGTCTCCTGGGTGGGCACCCCACCACGTTCCGGTTATTGTACGAAGAAAGTTGATCCTTTGCTGGCATTTCTGTTTCAGATACCGAATATGGCATCCCCAAGTACCTTTCGAGTCGAACCAGACCCCTAGATATTTTACTGTGAAGACCTGAGCGATAGTTTGACCCATTAATAGAAGCTGTAGTTGTGCTGGTTCACGCTTCCTAGAAAATACAACTAGCTCAGTTTTCTCCGTGGAGAATTCGATACCCAGCTTAATAGCCCATGCAGACAAATTGTCCAAGGTATTCTGTAATGGTCCTTGTAGATCGACAGCTTTGGGTCCCGTAACAGACACCACGCCATCGTCTGCAAGTTGTCTTAACGTGCAGGAATTATCAAGACATTCATCAATGTCGTTGACGTAGAAATTGTATAACAGGGGGCTTAGACATGAGCCCTGGGGAAGGCCCATGTAGCTAAATCGTGATGTCGATAAGTCACCATGCGAAAAATGCATGTGCTTTTCCGACAACAAGTTTAGTAAAAAGTTGTTTAAAGTCGCTGAAAGACCATGCTGGTGCAGCTTCTCTGAAAGAATGTTGATAGAAACTGAATCAAAAGCCCCCTTTATATCTAGGAACACTGATGCCATCTGCTCTTTACTAGCATAGG
Source organism: Topomyia yanbarensis (assembly GCF_030247195.1). Taxonomy (NCBI): domain Eukaryota; kingdom Metazoa; phylum Arthropoda; class Insecta; order Diptera; family Culicidae; genus Topomyia; species Topomyia yanbarensis. The sequence goes on from NC_080671.1 coordinate 155,128,402, forward strand.
CCATTTGAATTTCGGTTGAGAGCAACGCAAGACAATCATTCGTCCCTTTGCCTTTGCGAAAGCCAAATTGTGTATCTGACAGTAAGCCATTTGCTTCGGCCCAATTGTGGAGGCGGGATAGGATCATTTTCTCGAACAACTTCCGGATACAAGATAGCATTGCGATCGGTCGATACGAATTGTGGTCGGAGGCTGGTTTTCCTGGTTTTTGGATGGCGATGACCTTCACTTGCCTCCAATCGTGTGGGACAATGTTAGCCTCAAGAAACTTATTAAATAAGTTCAACAAGCGTCTCTTGGCAGAGTCTGGCAGATTCTTCAACAAGTTGAATTTGATTCTGTCTGGCCCTGGAGCTTTATTGTTACACGACAAGAGAGCAAGTGAGAACTCCACCATCGAAAAAGGTGTTTCGTTCGCGTTATCGTGACGGGACGCGGCGCGGTAGATCTTCTGTGCCGGGGCGGAATCCGGACAAACCTTCTTGGCGAAATCGAATATCCAACGGTTTGAATATTCCACGCTCTCATTAGTACTGTTTCGATTTCGCATACGTCGGGCTGTTCCCCAAAGAGTGCTCATCGATGTTTCTCTCGTTAATCCGTCGACGAACCGGCGCCAATAACCGCGTTTTTTGGCTTTCATCAAACTCTTCATTCGCTTGTCTAACATCGCGTACTGTCGAAAACTAGCGGGTAACCCGTCGTTCCGGAAGGTCTTAAACGCGGCGGCCTTCTCTGCGTACACGTCTGAGCACTCTTTATCCCACCAGGGATTGGGAGAACGTTTTTGTATGTTCGCGCCGGGTACTGGCTTAGTCTGAGCTTGATTCGCGCTGTCGAGAATCAAGCCAGCCAAAAAGCTGTACTCTTCCTCCGGAGGAAGTTCTTGAGTAGATTCGATGTTGTCGGATATCGCGGCAGCATAGCTCTTCCAATCGATATTTCGTGTGAGGTCATACGAAATATTGATTGTTTCCAATGGCCTTGAGCCGTTATTGATTGAGACTACGATCGGCAGATGGTCGCTACCGTGGGGATCAGGGATTACCTTCCACGCGCATTCTAACTTTAGCGAGGTCGAGCAAAGGGATAAATCTAATGCGCTTGGGCGCGCTGGTGGGGGAGGAATCCGTGTCATTTCACCCGTGTTTAGAATTGTCATGTTGAAGTTGTCGCAAATATTGTGAATTAAAGAGGAACGGTTATCATCATAAAGGCAACCCCATTCCGTACCGTGAGAGTTAAAGTCGCCTAAAACTAGTCGCGGTGCAGGCAGGGATTCTATGATGTCATGTAGCCGGCGATGCCCAATCGCGGTGTTGGGGGGAATATATATGGAAGCTATGCAAAGATCTTTGCCTTTGGTTGTTACTTGACAAGCGACAACTTCAATACCTGTTATCGAGGGAAGGTTAATTCTGTAGAAGGAATAGCGCTTTTTGATCCCCAAAAGCACTCCTCCATAGGGGGTGTCTCGATCCAGGCGAATAATATTAAAGTCGTGGAAGTTGAGATCTATGTCGGAAGTTAACCAAGTTTCACATAATGCAAATGCATCGCAACTCAAATTATTTATTAAAATTTTGAAGGAATCGATTTTCGGGATACTTCTGCAATTCCACTGTAGAACAGTGATCAAATCCGTGACCTCGTTCGATGAGTTAGCCATCGAAGGATACAATCGCTGAAAGGAGGGGCCATTTAGCAGTCAACTGCTTCAAAAATGTTCTTACTGTAGGGAGAAAAGCTAACATAAGACTTTTAATAGGATCAGTTATATTGAAAGTTTTTATTATCCAGTCCACAATGTCCGAGAGTTTGATAATTCCAGTGCCGCGATTATTCTCGAACTGAAACAGAGGAACACTTGGGATTTTTGATGTTCCGGGAAGTGCTGGGAACTCCTTCTCTGAGTTTAATCCTCCGAGACCAGGAGCTAATTGCTTCGGTTTGGTTGCAACACTTCCAATAGATGTGACTTTCTGAGTCCCGTCAAGGGATACCTTCTGGCCTTTACAACGAACTTTAGGAGAGGAAATGTTCCTCCTCTTCCTATAACTTCTAGGCGCCCTAGTAGATGTTCCCTCTTGTGGGTCATCAGCCTCGCCCTCGTTAGGAGGCAAGTGAGCATAGATGTTTGTTGAGGTTGGTGGTGTAGCTTTCTTTAGCATTTCTGCAAAAGAACGTTCGGATCGTCCAGCAAGGGAACGTTTTAGTTTATCCCCGCGTAGTTTGTACGCGGGACATGCCGAGATATCATGCAGATTCTCTGCACAGTAAGGACACTTCTCAGCATTCTTACTGCACGAATCATCTAGATGATTCTCCCCGCATTTTCCACAGCGGGCCTTATTGCTACAATGGGTGGCTGTGTGACCCAATTGTTTACACTTTGTGCAATTCATGACCCGCGGCACAAACAGACGCACAGGCAGACGAACCTTGTGCAAGAGGACGTAATTTGGCAAAGCGGTACCAGCGAAGGTCAACCGATAAGAGTTTGATTGGGGGTACGTTTTTGAACCATCCCCCGCAACTACTACTGAGTGCAAACGCTTGCACTCGAGTATTTTCACTGGCTGAAGTAAGCGGTCTCTGAAACGGCCAACCCCGTACTGCAGCAGATCCTCGCATGTCAAACTGTCATCGGTGACAACGCCTTCAGACTGTACTTTCACAGCTGGAATATACACGTGATAGTCCTTCGTAAAGTGCTCGCAGCAAGCAATATCGTTTGCCTGCTTTGAGTTAGTCAGCACGACCCTCAGCCTGTCTGAGCGGACCTTTTTTATTTCGATCACAGCCGAGAACCGTTCCGTCAGGTCTTTTGAAATCTGTAATAGATTCAGCGATTTTGTTTTGGGCCGAAAGAAGACCACAAAGGGACCGGTCGAGAGATCTGGATATTGTTTGGGTCGGGGGAGAGCCTTAGGAGTCGACTCGATCTCCATTTGGCCATCCGGGGAGGAAGCCATCGACACCGTCAACGCACGGGGTCAGCACCCGCGCAGACGCGAAAAAGCCGTAAATGTATCAAAAAGGTAGATTTCACTTATCTGTATACTCGTTTCCCACGACGCACCAGTCCAGCTTAAATAGCTGGTTATTGTTCAATCCTCGCTTTACGAACAAAAGGTTGAGGAATGTGGCCTAACGGTTAACACACGCACAAAAGAAAATAAAAGTCCAAACCTCGAAGAGGCAGAGAATGGCAAAATAACCTTGAACGCGGATTACTGCACTGTTCTTTTTCCAACAGACCGAAAACAAAACACTTCTATCTCGATCGAGCGATGCGTAGAGACTGAATTAATAATGTTCATGAAGTTGTGAACTAGCTCGCGTAAGGAAATCGATTTGGTGCTGACATTGCGGATACCGTGTCTGAAGTCTACAAAACAAAATGGCTTCACTAATAAAAGCGCTAGGCAGGCATTACTGAAGGAAAATTAAACATAATTATAAAACACGATTTTAAAAATGGTTCTGTTTTCGTAACGCAAAAACTCGATTATTTCAGAATAAATGGCGCTTTTTTCACAATGCTGAGAACAACTTTCTTTCCGCTAAATGCCTTCAAAACGCATGAAATGTCCAGATTAGATGTAAGGGATGATTTATAATTTACATAACGCTTTTAGCGGTAGAGGGGTTGGGTATGACAAAATGTGACGTATGGAAGAGGGAAGTTTTGCGTTACCTAATTTATGAATGTTAAAATTTATGTACCGAAAAAAAGACGAGAATTCATGTTCTAGTGCTGAACATATTGAGAACATTTTTGCCTTTCTCATATCGAAAGGTTATGGGATTTTCTTTACTAGGTGCGGTTGTGTAGCCAGAGAAAGTGAGGGGATTGATAGTTATTATGTTAAAGACTCAGAAATGCAAGCTAAGTCGTGTGGTGTCCGGCGGGCTGAAATCTTTTTGCACTATTTCAGCCAAGAATAGAACTGCTCCCATGTCGTAAGAGGCGACTAACAACATGCTAGGAGTTCCTAGGTCGAGGTATTGCTCCGTACCGAAGATTTAACCAGGACGGACCTTAAGGTTTTACATCAAAACCTTTATCCATTCTGTATTTAGTGGATCACTGACATATAGTCACCTTTTCTGATTCGCTATTCTCGATTGTGTACCAACGTTTTAAGTTTCTTCTGGCGGTTGTATAATAGCCGTAAAGAACGAAATCTAATTCTACACTAAGTAACAGCATATATTAATATACCGGCTCTTCCACGCCACGGTTTAACTTCCAAAGCCTTTTTTAAAAAAAGTAAACTTTCATGTAGGAAATTTATTGAATTGGCCTAAGATGGAGCTGTCGAATTGCACAAATTTTTATGTTGCAAGCGATAGATGTGTTAAATTAGGTTTTTTAATACCAACGGATCTACATTTACGAATGCCTCTAGAAGTGACTTCTTGAGGTCTCATGAAGGCCTGACACTAGCTTTATGATACTTTTGCTTTCCTAAACAGTGATAAAAATCTCAATATTCCATAACTTCACTTTGTCAGAAAATGTAGGGCCATCGAAAGCTAAAACTTCGTAAAATCGCACTCCTGGTCCTTTCTTCAAAAGTACTCTACGTCACTCGTTCGAATTTGCACCGCTCAGATGGTAGTTGGTATTTGCTAGTATTGCTGTTCTCCCATCCATTCTTCTTCTGGATCATCGAGGGATCCCTGTCGTAGTGTTTATTATATTTGTTACGCATAATAAACATGTCGTTTGCAATTGGTATTTAACCAAATTATGGGAACGTGTCTGATAGGGAGAGTGGAGATGCCAACTTGTCATTAACATTTCGCAGTGAATTTTTTCACATTCATTTGGGATATCTTTTATACATTTGTACGCTTTCTTTGCACTGCAAACTTTGAAAATGATTATTGAAGTGTTAATAAGAAGCATTACTCCCGATGGCCGGTTGTTCTGAGTTCAAATTGTTCGTTTCGAATTTTCGGAAATTGATCGCGAGCGACTTCTTACATATTTCTTTCATAACGCCCCACGGAAGAATAGTTTTTAAGATGCCTATTTGAATGGATTCATATTTCTACTGGAGGTCGCACACCTGAAAACTTTATCTAAAATGAAAAGACAAAGCGCGTGAGTACTTAGCTAAATCACAATATCTACCAAGATATATCCTGATTCATCTCCCTATCTACTAACACCAATCCTATCCTGTGACACTTGTGGATGATGCAGAGAATTCCTCGGTCACAATAGTCACAAGTGTTAAACTAACATTCCTTCCCATCCCAAAATTGACCTGCATGGGCGTGGCCATCTACGTTATTGATCATACTATAATCTTAGTCTCTTTAGGTTACACGTTGAGTATGATGAACTACTCCCAAGTATCATACAATTGGTTCGATATGCAATTTCAACAGGCTTTGATCAATCACGGGAAACTCACGGGCGGTCAACTAAGCTAAGCTAAGCTGAAGACTCAAAAACGCAAGCAAGTGGATTTTCTTCATATACATTTTTGATAGAACCTACAACCAAACTTCAAGAAAGTTGGCCCGATAGTAACACTTGTCCGCTTTAGCTGAAATTTGGAGCAGATATTGGGAATCAGGAATCAGAATATATTGGCTTCATTGGCACGTTTCGCTTGTATTGGGATCGTTTCGGAATCTTGAGAGCAAAGTCAGATTTGTTGACTGTAGCTTCAAAGCTGTCAATTTTTATATGTTATATAATTTGCTTATAAACGCAACAGATTTACTTACATCAGATTCTTTCAAATTTTTAATCCAATAAGTTTCTTCAATTAATTATTCTCACGAACAATGCTTTCTAGCTGACAAAGTGTTTTTAGCTGACGTGTAACGAACAGGAAATAGCAACTGATCTTACATTGCCATGAAGGCCGTTACTGACGGGTAAGCTAGGCTACAGACGATCGTAGTTAACACCATGATATTCTGAGATTTGTGGCTTGCCATGTCCTCTCATCACTTTCCTAATCGGAAGGGAAGGGAAGATGAAAGAAAAAAAGTAGGGGAATGGAAAATAACAACGCAATAAACGGTCTGGATTCTTCACTCCCCCCAAAAGAATAGAGAACCCTACTGCTGAGGCCTATAGTTCTTAACCACACTGCACAGTGGCGGATTTCTCTAAAAACCTGGCCAAAAGTCGAAAATAGTTTTAATTGACCTGCAAAGATACATACCACGGTTTTTTTGGGGCGCAGATTACGATTTTGATATCAGAATTTCAAAATTCAAAATGGCGGATTCAAAATGGCCGACATTTTAATATAAATATAAGTAAATTTTCACGAATGAATGGTTTTAATGGTTCCAGTGTATGCCAACAACGTTTATAATGTATCTAAATTTAAATGGTGTGTAGTTAAATGATAGATTTTGTTGATTTGCATGCAATAAGATATTTGGGTGTCTAGATGATGTAGCTTTTATGAGAATTAATGTTCTTAGTCCATTCAAACTATATATTTTGAAATATTATACAACATAGTTACAAAACTTTTCAACTCTCTGTACGATTATTATTCAATTGCTGTCCGATGCATACATTCCTCAAAAAACGAAAAATAGTATTTTTAAAATTATAAAAAATATGCCGATTCTGCGACAAAGGCATGGAATGAAAATTAACAATTTTGCATGCAAATTGTAGTTACTAAAAAATGAATATGACAAAAATACGAAAACTAGCGAAATTCACTAAGATTCATAGTTTAATTTAAATTGTTGGACCGAGGAAGTCCATTATTACGATGAAGCGTCTGTTTAAATGCATGCGTTATACTTTGTCAAAACATGCTTGTACTGCTTCCTGGTATAGTTTTGAGCAACCACTTTTTGTTGTCATTCTTTCTGATATACTACGACTGACAACCTTCTTAAAAAGACAAATTCGCTAAGCTGGACTGCACGCCAAAGTTTTAGCCAAATCTCGGACGGATATCCCAGTATTCTTTTGCATTACGCTACTGATTTTCGCTCGTGGATTCCAGTCATATATTTCACCTCTAGATTTGTTTTGCTTTGCATTATCAAACGCCATAGTTTCCTGGTAACGTTTAACCATGATATTCGTAATCGATTTTTGAAATTTGGAACCTTTGGCGATCACTTCTGTTGACCTCGTTAGTTTTCAATATGAGCGACCAAAATTATTTACGTCTTTTGCGTTCCACTTTTGATAACTTTTGAAAATGTTTATGAATCTAGATGAAATTTTCACCACTAAATACACAAGTGCTCCTGTTCGAAATGCAGTATTGTGCGACTCGCTACGACAACAGGAGGTGCAGCAGTAATTAATAGTACGAGTCTAAATTTCAAACTGCAAAGCTTATAATCCGTCTCCGTCTCCCCTTAATCAAAGATTACTCAAAAACGGGCAAATTCGGGCAAGAATTCTATAATGTTCCAAATAGAGAATCGTTCAAGGAACACAAATTGTCTTGAAACGTAGTGGACATACGCGAACAAAAAAAGTATTTCAATAATTTAGCAAAAATGTGTGCTGAAACCATCTGCTACAAAATCGTGAAAGTTATTGACACTTTCTATAAACAAACAATATAATATCTTTTAACATCAATACATATAAATAAAGCACATGCCTTCAGTATAACTTTCCATTCATCCATATTCGAAACCAGCAGTTTTATCAAAATCCAGCTACATTTGAATGATACTGATATTTCGAGTACTCCATAAAAATATATGTGCAAAACACGATGGTTTAAACTGTCTGGATATGTCAACACCTGATGTATGGAAATTTTTGAGCATTTCACTTAAAATAGCATGCGACAGCACCATCTGAACGACAATATATGTACTAGAACCCAAAATACTACCATGCAATTTTCGACTTTTGGCCAGGTTTTTAGGCAAATCCGCCACTGTGCACTGGGTTAGTAATTGTCCCTGTAAATAAGTTATTCTATGTGTGGTGAACCAAAAATCCAGGTAGGCGATTACATTACTAAAGGGCAGTTACATATGAAATGTTATGGTAATTGGATTCACAAAGATCACACGAATAATAATCAGCCCGCTGAATATTAGCTATGAGATAATTGAGTTTGTAATATTCAGTCAGTATGCTGACTAGAACACATACTGCAATTGTGCAAGCATAAGTATAAGCATAAGAGATCGCCCGTGGTTGGTACTCCGTTATTTACCAGAACCAATTGAGATTGAAAAATGTTTATTGGAACAACAGGCTTGGAAATAACATGATTAGCTACATTGTGCAATCTACTATTCTGGCGTGCTGATCAATACACACGCCGGCCACGTCCGAATGCAGATCTTCTGGGAAGGAAGAAATGTTAGTCCGATACATGTCCCTGTTAGAGACCGAAAAATCCTAGCGATTTCCTTTTGTATCACGGGAAGGGGAGAGTTGTTAGTAAGTGTTGCAATAGCGTTATCATGTAACAAGTGCTCTGAGCAGCCGGCTGCCGAGAATTTGGAAAATTTGTCATTTGTCGTGTTAATACGATTGGACAAATAAGCAATTTGAACTCTGAATAGCCAACTATGATGAGCATTGCTTATATTTTAATAAATCGGTAACGTTCCGCTTTCTATCACGCGACGATTTTTCATGGTTTCTATTATGTCGGTGCCGATTTTACCCGGCGATCGTTTGAATAAAATGCGGAATATTATACAATAGGTATTTGTGCACGTATTAATTTTTTCTTATGTTAGGTACTATTCTTGTAGATAGTTGAAATCTCACATGTATAAAGGTTTTGTAGTAAGAGGGGCTTTTATCAATATTATACTGAAAAAATAGTCTGAAAACAGGAATGGAAAATGAGTTATTTCCGTAGCATTGGTATAACAGAATGCCGATTCGACTAAACAATAGAATGCCAATTTCAAGCAATTATTTCCACGCGCATTTTATTTATCGTTATGATGACTACTGGTTATGCCAAGTTAGTACTAAAGAATTATAAAAACATGAGATATTTGACAATAGTACAGTTCTGAGTGAAGATATAGAATATAGTTAATTTAGACATTATTCCAACAGAAGACAAACCAACAAAAAAAACAACAAAACATCTTGAATAGAAAAACAACAGTGAAAACGAGCTGGGGCCACAACTATACAATATCGACCGTTTTCACGACAAGGATATGAAAAAATTTCTTCGTGCTGATATGAATGAGGAAAATTGATAGCTGGCCTTCGATCCCTCTTGCGAATGGTCAATTCTCAATCCTCTTACATGATTAAATTCATCACTCCACTCAGACAAGACCATGCGTCCTCCTCACGCACACCCAATGTCCAGTGGATTAATTTCCTTGTTGGTCAAATTAGCACCCAATAAACAAAGAAATTAGCCTCCTCAGTTCGAAACAATGTCAGCTCGATTGACATCACCCGGCGGATACGGCCTCCCTCACAATATCATCTAAGTAACGAAAATTTAAAATTGCATACGACAAAATATGTGTTGACGAGTTACGCAGCAAAAATAGGTGATAAGGAACGGGGACTAAAAAACTGACCACCGAAAAGGAAACAGATACTGTGCTTGGGCAGGTTACACACTGATGGAAACAGAACAATTCGTCCTATTTGAAATAAACCTGCACAACATGTGTATTAAGCTGAGGACAGTCGTTGTCGGTTAGTGACCGTATTTGAACGACGAAGATGAAGTTCGAATCCTAGGATTTCACTCAACCACCAACGGCAGGGACCACAGGTGACTCAAACTGATCTTATTTTGAGGAATGGGGTATGATATCATGCGATTACTGCTTTGAATCCTGAATCTGCCGAAATTGGTGCATTTAGGATAGCCTGACAATGAGAGCAAGAACAAATTCTTTCATCACAAATTCCCTGTTGAAGCGCCTATTGTACGTCATAGGGTATCCCGACAATTTTTGCTTGGAATGCGGTGCACTATCTACCAAGCGAATGAAATTGGTCTAATGTCAATTCAGGAAAATAAACACCAGCACCAGCTCGGCCCTCCAAGATAGAACCGTCAGTGTAACAATATACTTATCAGTGGCGTAGCCAGGGAGGGGGGGGGGGGGGTGTGGGTGCTTGGGGGTAACCTTCCCCTAAACCAAAATTAATCGGATTAAAAAAATTATTCATACTGACTAATCTAATTAAATATTGCACAAAATATTTTTGGAAGTATATTGTCTGATTACTACATTGAGAACCTATTGTTTTAACATCATGACGACTTTTGGAAAATTGTGGGAAGAGACACTTGTAACTTAATAAAATAATTGCCTGAATTATTGAGTTTTTTGGAGAGATGTTCCAAAATATAAATTAGGGGCAATTTTTCGAATGGGAAACTAATTTGAATAAGTTGATTGTCTATAAAACATAAATTTGCTCATCAAAAACGTGCATACATTTCAATATTTACTGAAAATGCATTTCTTTGAGATTGCGTTGTGTTCTCACAAAAACTCAATATGATTAAAAACAAGAAAAACATTTCGAAAAGTAGATGGAAGATGATGAAAAATGATGTTTACAGGTTGTCTCCAGCAGGTCAGGATATGTTTTTATGAGAATTTGATTGTTGTTGTATTATTAATTATATGAATAGCCGCTAAACAGGATTGGAGTTAATAAAAATTTCAATATATCATCGCATTTACTCAAAATGTCATTCGGCACTTCCCGATCGAAAGGAATGACCGCGTTTCATGAAACACCGTGCTCAGCTGATCTGTCATAATATCGCAAAATTATATAACGAAGAGCTGAATAAGAACACAAGTTGTTCCAAAAATCAGCCCTGCGTTATACAACGTTTTGTGCTTCACTTATCAAAAAATGAGAGGCTTATTACTACCGCAAATAGCATCCAAGTACTAGTTACATCAAAAACTTACTGGCAACCTTAGAGCGGTCTTTAGAAAGCAGTTGGTGCGGCGTATACGTTTCGTAAATATTTCAAGCTATTAATGGTGTATATTTGAGTGCTGAATTGAATGGCGGAATAAAACTTTGTGTACTAGGTACTAGGACTCGTTGTTAAGATGTGAGCTTGAATAGTGAAGAAAAGCAAAATAAATACTCGACAATTTTTTTACGGTCACGATCACTTTCATTCGGAACTGTCGAATTTCGATGATACCTGAAGAAGAATTTTACAACGTAAAACAGAACATCTAATGATAAAATAATTTTAGTGGTTAATCCTCTAGAAGTAATTATAGAGAATTCAATCTTCAAGAAAATTTAGCTCGAAAGTTCACACAACTTTGTTGAAGACACGAATAATTAATATATTCAGAGTATCGAAATATAGTAAACTATATGTAAAAGCTAACCTTTTTAACAAGTTATTCAGATATTACTGTATTTTATAAATCTCATCTCTTCTGCGGTTTTCAAACAATAAAATTCACATTGCATTCAAGGTATGAGTCTCTGAAGCCTTCAAAAAAGTTGTATTGAAGAGAACTGTCTGTATTTTTTTTTTTTCCTAAACATGGTTTATATCTCGATATGCTGCATTCATGTGGAGTTCATATTTTCGACAAAATTGTTTAAAATGATATTATCAACAACTTTGCTGAAGGCACCAAATCACTTTCCATTTTTGAAGAGTTAATTTTCCACAATTACTTATAGGAGAATTTATCACTAGAATTTGTATATCAAAAGATGCGCTGTTCTATGTTGGGAAACTTCTTCGAAGTTGTTAAACCTTCAATGTAGATGATTCGGAAAATTATGTGATCTTGACAGTTGAGAAAGTTTTCGAAAATTTGACTCACTTTATAGGTTTACATTTTTTGATTTCATTGACATATTGTACAAGAAAATAATCTATTGAGGTTTGAACACTGTTCCATATTGGTGTTTCTTGTTCGATGACTAAAATGGCATCTGTTAGACTACTTATGTTTCTGAATTTTCAATAATTGATGAAAATCCTATTAAATTTCAGCATTTTCTAAAAAATCAACCATTTTCGTCAAAAAACCCCCCAAATCAAATTTCTGAATACGCCACTGATACTTATTCTAAAAGTTGTCGCTCCATATATCCATTCCTTGTGAATAGGAATCGTCACATTAAGTTTTAAAAACAAAACTACATGTAAAAGCAAATTTATACTCATCCCAAGTAAGCACAGTCTTGTATGGCAAATTGCATGTTCGATTAGGTTATTGTTCCAGAGAACAGTAACCTTGCACTGCACTGCAAAGTGCTTTTTGTTTCAGAAACACCTGTGGTGTAGTAGTGACCTCTAGAGCAGCAGTAGGTGTTGTCGTGACAGCATCAGTCATTGCTACCCTTTGAATATGGTTTAAGGGGAGGATAAGAGTTTCCGTGTAAAAAAATCGTTTTTTTTGCGATTTTTTTTGAAACTTGGGTGAAGCGAATTGATCGAAGCTTTTGTACATTGTACTTCATTATTTCAGTTACGTTCTGTAATTTTTCCAAGCGAAAGTATTGACAAGCGACTCGGTGACGAAGCTTTTTGTAGAATATCTCTGGAAAAACACGTTTTGCAGTGTTAGCTGCCATTCAAAAACTACTTCACCAATTTATTTCAAACTTTGCATACACATTGTATCTAAAAAATATCTAACCGCTACATTGAGTTTTTTAGATAATAAAGCCATAAAGCCCCCTTAATTGAAAAATTATTCCGAAAACTCGACGTAATACGTGACGCCAATTGACCATTATGCTAAATTGCCCTTATGCTAAATAACTGTTATGCGAAATGACTATTATGCAAAATTATTGCTATCCAAAATTGCTAATATGCCAAATGATCAGTATTCTAAACGATATTATGCCAAAAGGGGTAACTCACTTAATTATTGTTTAAAGGTTGAAATCAATTACCAAGAAAGTGCGAAACGGGGACTCCGCAAAGATCAACAAAAGACCACGCTACCGGCCTGACTACACTGTATCTATAACTATAACGAACAATATCATCATATTCCGGTACTATCTATCAATCAGGATATGCACTAATTGGAAGGACTTTTAAAATGGAAATGATTTAACATTTATTAAGCCACCCAGACGAAGAAAGAAGCTGTCACTTCTGCATCAGCTAGCATCGTTTGCTACTAGCTAAACGCAGCCCGGCTTACTGCCCACCCATCGCCAAGGTGCACTGCGTTTCCATAAATGGCGCAATTCTCCAATTCAATTCACTTTTCGAAACGCCAGCAGAAGCACAACCGCCAGCTGGGACCATCAGTTGAACAGAAGTGACAAAGTGAAGAAAAACGTTTCTTCACTTCAAACTTCAGTTCCAACACTCACTCCGGTGATTTATCGATAATCGTAAAAAAATGATATTAGAACGAGTCTAAGTGAAAAAAGAGGTCGGAAAATTGAAAGTCTTGCATTGGGTCGGTAGCGCGCGCACCGCGCCTGCACAATAGTGGCAGCGAAAAAGGAATCCCGTTGAAGCTAATCGTTCTTCGTAGTCCCTGCCAACTGGGATCTGAAACGGTTTGAATGCTCCTCGCCGTGTACAAAATCACACCTCAAATTCGAGAAAAAAAAGAATCGATTGGCCCCGGCGCAGCGCGACAGCGACAGAAGAAAAATCTTCCGGGGGAATGTGGCACATGTTCACTTTTTCACATCCGGCTCCTGTTGATCGGAGTGTCGGTCGCTTTGTGAGAGCTGCTTGTGTATAGGTAGCTATGCAATTGATATTGAATTCTTGGTTTGTTAAAAGGAAGAGGGTGGCCTCAACTCAGATCCATTTTACAGCAGGTGGCAAAGGGTTGTCAAGGAGATTCTAACCAACCGAAGCGGACACCTACATGGAGAGCACATTGGAAAACGGTGTATGGAAGTTGCAACTTTATCAACTGATAATTTTTTTTTGGTTAAATATCATACTTTTCATTGGTTAAATATCTATCGAGGTTTGATGACTGACTTCGAATATTTCATCTCCATCTGTGTGTAGTTATACAGTTTAATTACATTTTCAACTGTACCAGCGCTTGAAGCATCGTTCTGATAGTGTTCTTTGAAAAATGACTGCTTTGACATAAAAAATGTGTACACATTTTCCAATCAACCTTGTATTTGAGTGCAACTGCAAATACATCAGCCAGTATAGGGGAACCCAGCGCCAGCTGAATCGATCGAATAAGATATGTCACACATTTGAATGGAAGGAACGCTAGTATGCAGATGAAAGTAAAAAATGATTTAGATAACGTCTTCCGAATGGTACCGGAGGAGCAGCAACGCTTGCTAAAAGAGTGTGCTAGTATAATAAATGAATACCTGCAGCTATCGGTTCTGGATTTCAATATAGATAAGGACTATATAAATTACCCCGAAAGAATTGAAATCTACTGTCAAGAATTCCGATTACACCGATTGAATTGATCGTTTAACTTGATTCTAGATGAACCGATTAATAGTTAACAGTTAGCAAATTTCTCTGCAGTATTTTTTATTTGTTTCATACAAATTTCTATAAATTTATTAGCAGCGGTTGTCGTAGTTTGATTGTAAACTTAAGTAAAAATTAAACGCGGAGATAAATTTTTCTTACAGAAAGGCTTCTTTCACTCGTCTGCAACTATATCATGTATAAATAATTATTATTCCAAAACTTCGAGGCTTTCATGATCAATATATTGTTAACATGTAAGCCAAAATTTAAATACCGTCGTGCGGGGTATCTTTTTATCAATTTTTCGATTTTGACGAACTATAACTCCTTTATCCATCGATTGATTTGTATCATATCAGCACAGATATATCGTCTCGTGTATGTATTATTCATGCCAAATATGAGCATAATTGGTTCACACATAAAAAAGTTGTTCATATGGCGTTCAAAAATATGTTTTGTGGGCTAGCTGGGGGCTACTTTGCATACTTCTTGAATTCGATATAAAATAAAAATTAACCAGTTTTATTTACTTCAATTGAAATATCATTAATTTATACTGATATCAGAGGTTTTTACAACAATAGAGTATCACCCATTTATCGCATTTTCTAATATGGAATCCATAAATGATATAGCATTATTTGAGTGATTTTAAACACCCCCTCTGCCGTCGTAGCATTTCGTCACAAACCTCTAAATACCCCCTCCCCCCCTTGATGATTACGTAGCTTGATGGTAACTCTACCCCCTCCTTGTCCTCGTAAAAAATAAAAAAAATGAAAAAACGATGTCAGTTAGATGAAACGGGTAAGATTGTCGTGACATCAGCTCAACCCCTATTCCTTTTAAAAAAGCTACGTAGCATGGCATGACCCCCTACTCCCCTGTCGTCACACATCATCACAAATTACAAAACTCCCCCTCCTCCATATAATGCTACGTCATTTATGGATGGTCCCTATGAGGGATTCATTTTAATTTAACATTTACAACGATACTTGTCAAAAAACTTGAGTGGGTTGAGACTGCATATTGTTTTTCGTAGAGATAAAAAAGGAAAATGATGAAAAATGGCAATACAGGTAAACTTCGATATAACGTACCCTCGATATAACGCACCCTCGATATAGCGTCACTCGATATAACGTACATTTTACCTCGATATAACGTACACATTTTTAAAGTAATTTTATAGTTTCAAATTTCGCTGCCAGTAGTATTTACAGTTATTTTAACAGTATATAAAAATCATATATGGCCTACAGGGTCCCGGGTTTCATGTAAAATTGCCTTTTTTTATTCTCAAACTGATATTCTCATTTTTTCCTATTGTGGCTTTAGTCATTTGAACATGTTAGTAAGAACAGTATTAGCTACCTCTATCCAATGCCAAGGGTTGATCCAATTGTTTCTTTCGTTCAAACGCAAGTTCTTTACATTTACATACAGTTTAGATAAATTGGTTAATATGCTTCAAAACTGAAACGATATTTGCTTCGTTAATTAATATGATAGAAATCAAATTAAAAGAGAGTAAAATTTTACTGTATCCATACATTTACTGGTCTGTTCAACCGTCTCGCTCTAGCATTTCGTTACCCATAACTTAAACATATATGTGTCCGAGGAGATGTCAAACTCTGTCTAATCCTAAACCGCTTGCCTTGATCGGCTATGTATTTTAGATGGCCACGGAATGAGTTCTAGAAATTTTGATCTAAAATCGTTAAACATGTTCAACAGTAAATCTAAATTAACCGTGTATTAGGCAATCCATAAGACGTTTCTGATCAGCTGATTTTTTCTTCTTACGTTACTCGGATGGGTGCGATGTCTGATAAATTCGTCCATTCTATCCAACATCAACCGAATCAGTCAACGAAAGTTGTTCGTCGGACGGGATTTTATGTTCGTACCAGCAGAGTAAAACAAACTTGTTGACAAAACCCACCGCCGAACTGTCAAACAAATGTTGTGTGGATTGCCCAATTTTCATTTTGGGATTATATGTTGGTAGCACTGCGTTGTTTGTGCCATATCGATACGCGGTTAAAATTAGAACATAACGAATTCATAAAAAATGGTTCCGAAGGCTTGTAAAGTGTTTTCCTGTGAAAAAAAGAAGCGGTCTGTCATTCTTTTGACCGACAAAATCAAAATAATTCAGGATGTGGAACAAGGAATTCCTATAAGTTTAATTATGCTCAAATACAACATAAAATCTCGATCGACGGTGAGCAGCATCAAGCGTGCCAAAGAAAACATTTTGTCGAAAGTTGCGGAAATCAAAGGAAACATTTGTAAGAATTTTCCCATCTAGCTGAAAATAAGTTTTCATTGATTATTCTTTTCTCAGCAAATCGGAAACGCTTCAAGAAGGCTCGATACCCGGCGGTAGATGAGGCTCTATATATTTGGTTTTTACAGAAACGAGAATGTCATGTTCCGGTAAGCCATGAAATGTTAGAAATGCAGGCTCAAAAATTTTATTCGCGAATAATTGGTGAGGGTGAATATGGCAGCCGTGGGTGCGTTGATAAATTTATTAAAAGGCATGACATACGCCATCTCAAGATTATGGGAGAAAAACTATCTAGTGACATACGGGTTATCGATCAATATGTTAAAGATTTCTCTCAAGAAATGCGTAGCCGGAACTTACTACCGTGCCAGATATTCAACGCCGATGAGAGTGGCTTATACTTCAAAACTATTGCATCATCAACCTACGTCGATAAAACTGAGTCCAGTGCACCTGGAAGAAAAGTAAATAAGGAGCGCTTAACGTTTATGACCTGTGCAAACATGGACGGTTCTCTAAAACTTCCCCTCATGTTGATTGGCAAGTTCAAGAATCCTCGTCCTTTGAAAAATCTCAAGGAGCTTCCTGTCTACTATAGAGCATCCAAAAATGCATGGATGACACGAGATTTGTTTAAAACGTGGTTTTTTGATAAATTTGTTCCAAAAGTTACAAACTTTTTGGAACAATCAGGCCACCCTGTGAAAGCGGTTTTGGTATTAGACAATTGCTCTGCGCATTACAGTACTGAGGAGCTACAAACAAGTGATGGATCTATATTTTGTAAATTTTTATCTCCCAACACAACTGCTGTCATCCAACCTATGGATCAGCATGTGATTCAGATGGTGAAGGCCCGCTACAAAAAGATCTTAACAACTGAGGTTCTTGGAAGAGGTGAGCAATTCCACGATAACGTCAAACACGTCAACATCAAAGACGCAATATTTTGGATTGCACGAGCGTGGGAAGCTGTTCCTGAATCAGCCATTAAAAAATCCTGGAAAATGCTGTATCAAGAGTCACCAGATGACGATGAAGACAATTTACCGTTGTCCGTACTGCAAGAGCGACTAAGGAACATTGCGAATAAAATCAACAAACTTGAAACAAGTGATGAAGAGAATGCGGAATTCGAGATCCTGAAGGATGATGAAATCGTTGAAAAAGTGCTCAACCCGTCAGTTGATGATACATCCTACGCTACAATCCAGGAGGACGAGGAAAGTCTTTGCGTCTCTGCATCGCTTGATCCTGAAGATGAAAATCTTAACGTTTCGGATGAGTCTGCTTTGAGAGCCGCTGATGTGCTTGTTGAATATGCTGAACAGCAAGGTTGGCCACTTAACGGTCAATTTTCATTGCGTAAAATGAGACAGGACATCCTGGACAACATAGTAGGTAGAAGAACTTGAGAAATCCTACGAGTTCATGCTCATACAATGTTTATATCAAATGGTTTTCTTTGGTTGATAAATATATAAGTTGATAACACTCTTTTTCTTTTGATCGCAATACTAACTCCTGAAATTAATGAAGTGAATTTTCAAAAAGTACAATGGAATGCATATTTTGAATAAACACAGTTTTTTACGTATAAAAAACATCTACTTGAGAAGTTTCTATTTTGGCATTCGCTCGATATACCTGGTCTGCAAAATAGCTTCCCAATAAGACTGCAAACCCACGCAGAGCACCAACATATTGGAGGCTTATAACATTTAGTTCCTGAATTTTATCTAACCAAAAGTGATTAATAAAGAGCTTAAAAAGTACTTTGAGTAAATAAACTTATATTTTAGGTCAAACTGTTCATGAGAAAGGTTGTTTCACACTGCAAGTTGGATTATATTTTCATTTTTAGCTATACATGGTTGAAAATCGACATGGTAACATAGAATGAACAACAATTCTAAGAATTTTTTCATGCTTCGATATAACGTACAATTCGATATAACGTAAGTTTTTTTCAACACAATGTACGTATGTCAGAATAGGTTTTTAAGAACATTTAAAGATTTTTTGTAAAAATAGCCATACGGTGTGATTGAAAATTTCGCAAAATGAAAAAAGTGAAATGAGGGGTTATTTGTGATATATTTGAGTGCTAAACTGATGGCGTAATTAGTACACAAGGCGACGTTCTCAAGTTATGCACTTTTTATGTCAAGAATTCTGAAATAAAGGTTTGAACCCAGTTTTTACGGCCAAGGTAACATTATTTCGCAACCACCAACTTTGGAGGTTCAATGTCTTCAAAGAAATGATACAACATAATACAAAGCATCTCAATTTTTGTAATTAATTCTCTTGGACATAATTACGGAGAATAAACTCAAAACATTATTTAGAGGCTTGGTATCTTCGGTAAAGTTGTTGATAATGATATTTTAAAAACAACTTTTTTAAAAACACAAAAATCTTCAAATGCTCACAAAAACCGATCTTTACAAACTAGAAACAAAAGAAAAACGACATTTTTCAACACTCACAAACCTTCAAATGCTCATAAAAACCGATCCTGACATACTTGAAACAAACGGAAAACGCCATTTTTCATCTTTTTTCTTCTTCTTTCCGAAAAACAGTATGTGGTCTCGGTACACTTAAGATTTTTTGTTTCGTCGAGCAGTCTTATTTTAGGAGCCTCCATTCACTTTTATCGTCTCTTGAAGTGTTTTGTTTGTTTTGGTAAACAGTGTCAAGAAAAATGACAAAATACATATGCAACATGGTTAAAAGGCATGGCTCTACAAATGTCAAAGGTATAATAAAACTAATAAAAGCGCGTTTGTTAGTAAATATTGAAAAACTAAAGTGTGCAAAGTAGCCCCACATATCCAAAGTAGCCCCGCACGACGGTATCCTATTATAGTAGAAATGGGATTCTATTCGTTATGGGCAGTGATGCAAATGCTCATCACATCATTTTGGGCAACTCTAGTCTAGTCTAGTCTACACATACACAGCCAATACATGTAGGGATCCTGGAAAATTGGAGACGTTCGTCCACAATATTTCTTGTCATTATTAATGTTTGTGGCACATATTGAATATGACACAAGCATTAAAGCGGCCAGGCCAACTGTGCAGCGTACAAAATAAAGATGATTAAAAAATATACGACAATCAAATTATTCATTCAATGAATAATTTAATCAACGGATTATTTTGAACCTTGAATAAAGAAGAAACGTGGACAACTGTTCACAACCGTTTCAATTTGATGGGGGTTTGATAAATCGTTGGGAGTGACTTTGCTAAGAGGGTTAATGTCACTCCTTTCGTCCCAGGCTCCTGGGATGGGACAGAAGTGTTTACCCCTGCCCTGACTAATAAGCCAGGGTTATAGCGCCCTTACTCGCTCTCTGAAACAATAGAGAAAACTGGCGAATCCAGTTAATTAGTAGTAACATAAACAAAAAATACATATAAATACAAACCAACGGACAACTCACCTTCGACGAAAGTCCATACACCATAAGCGGCCCTTACACGTTCAATATTTTTGTCAATACCAGCCAATTGACGATATTGTTACAATATTTCAGTCCCGTTTGAAATCCACATCGTCAATACAACTTTTTTCCATTACACGTACAATACTTTTGTCAATATTCTCTAGTATTGACATGTAAGGGCCGTGTAAGGGCCGCCATACACATGCAACTGCGGGTATCTCAAACTCAAGATAATGACTGCTGTTGAGTTGTCTGAGATCCATATGAAATACACACCACTCAGCTAACCTCGATCTAACCTCAATCATCCGATTTAACCTCGATCGTCGTACTTATCATGCAATCAAACCTAAGATTAGCATCTGGTAACGAAAGGTATCACTAGGGGGCGGCAAGACATTCTTGCTACACGGAAGGGCCTTAATTTCGGGTTGGCACTTTTCACTACATATTTAAATTTTCTCTTTATGCCGGCCTTGATCAAGGATGGATCACTCAATCAACGACGCTCTATCTTCTAATTGCAAATAAACGTAGCCGATCGCTAGAACTTCCACTTATCCAGTACCGGTAGTATTTTCGAAATCCGAACGAAATTACACGAACTAATTTATCAGCAAAATCACTGCTTTCTATAACATCGCCAAGGAAAAACCCCGAACCGACGCGACGTGCAAAGCAACTTATCCAGTTTGCTCTGCGATTCGATCTCAACTCAACTCAACTGAAACTGAGAGACTGGCTAAAGGGGATGGCTATCGCTCTACGCTCTCGCTGATCGTATCTCACATCATTTTGGGCAACTCCGACATTAATCTAATAGGCTCTGAACTGATGACGTACATTAGTAGTACAAATCTACATAGGGTGATGAGCCTATTTTCACCATACTAAGCAAGGTGCCTCACTAATTCGGTAATTTCTTGCCTTACAATCAATGGAATGCGTAAAAATTGACATCAACTGCTTTGCTTCGTTGTTAAGAACCAATATAATAACATAAATGCGTTGAAAACAGTAAAATTCTTGTGTTTGAGCACAATGAAAACTCGAATCGAGTGCCCCTATTGTTGCGCCACCATTTGACTCAATGCGTTGAACAAAGATGGCAGACACTGCTCTAACCAACGGCTTCAAATGGATAGGGTGATAATAGAAACATGGCGCAAATAGGCTCATCACCCTATTCCAAATGTAGGAAACCGACCAACTTTTGCGTGGTCTGGAAGAGAGGATGTGTTAAACATAACGCTTTGCTCTGAAAGATGTTCGCATGAGCTGGGAACCCGATCAGAATGAAATAACAAGATTATAACAGAATGCAATTTTCGTAGTAGCTTTTATAGCTTTGCCATCAATCTGGTCTCGTTAGTAGTAAAAATAACAGAAAAAGATAACAAGTAACAGTGCGAGATATAGTTTTGAAATATTTCTGTTATGTGTTTCTGATCGGGACATTGGCCGGTTTCAAATGAAATTGAACCGTCTCTATCCGATCAGCATGAAAGAATAAAGAAGTATATGAGAAGAGTGTGGTGTCTCTGGGGCTTTCAGGTTAGCCCGTAGTGCCTATAAGAAATGTCTTAGATGTTAAAACACCTATGCACTAATGTCTCTAAACTGAATGAGGCTAGCATGTTAAATAAATTTCTCTCAATATCGAAAGATGTTCAAATGATCTTCTTGAAAACCAGAGATGGTGTTTATGTGATGGACAAAAAAGATATTCTTAATTATCTTTTCGATGCACTTTCAAGATTGTATCGATCCAGAGCTGAACAATGTTCACAAATCACCTTTTGATAATTCAGATACGTGGACGTTAGCACATATTTGTTACCACTGAATAGAATAAGTAATATTCTCAAACGTGTCTTGATTATGCTTACCAGTCTTGTTTATTTGTTTATTTGTTGTACCGTCCCTAACAGACCCCTTGGCCCCAATGGTGGTTTAACTAATAACATTTTAGAATAGACATTATTTTGGCTTTTATCGAATTCCTCGTCAGGTTGAAGTCAAAAGCCCGGTAACAGCGCTCTGGCGCCCATAGTTGGTTCTCCTGAATGGGACTCGTAGAAGAGAGTTATTGTGTATAGCTCGAACGCGAGTTTGAAGATCCAGGCGTCCGAGGATTGTAGGGCAATCCACCCTGGCAGAGAGTAAGTCCGAGACGAAGAGCCGAGAGCAGTCCCTCCGGATGCTTAGTATTGAGCTGTATTAACTAACAACGGTTTTCGTAGCTCGGCAGCTAAAATCTGTTTTGCCATGGAAGATGTCGGAGTGCAAAGCGTATCAACCGGCGTTGGACGGCCTCGATTCTGTCAACGCCATTCTGGTAGTAGGGGTTCCAAACAGCAGAACAATATTCTAGTGTTGGGCGAACCAGCGCCCAATAAAGTGATTTTAAGTATACGTCCCTAAAGTTTTTCGCTATTCGGAAAATGAACCCAAGCTTTATTGATGCCTTATTCACGATGTATGAATTATGTGGTTTGAACGTAAGTGCTGAATCCATGATGACTCTAAGATCCTTGACTTGAGAGTGTCTTGAAATACTCGATTCGAAGGAATGGTGCTTCAACTGATCGGATCGGATGGCGTTTCCGCGTGTACGTAATTATTGAGTATTTACTTGAGTTTAGGGTTCGCAGTACCGACCCTTTTTGGGGAGAACCGGTACTACGGTAAAAATATTCGAGTACCGGTACTCGAATATTTTTTTAAAAAATTCAAAAAAAGTTTCAAACTGAAATTGAATGCTCAAACTGATGATCTTATTCTCAGATGATTGATTTGTGCTGATCAAAAACACGTTTATTGTTTTTAATTGCTTCGGAATGGCAATACTCATTTCACAGAAGATATTTTTCGTATAGGGCACCTTCTTTTATTTCGAAATCTAGGCCACTTTGAAATCAATAACTGCTAAATGGTGCGACTTTCGTCGACTTGAACAGATGGTAAATGTATGAAACCCTATTAACAACAGTAAATCAAAGCGAGAATGGCAGTAAATCCGAGCAGGTTAATCGCATTTCCTCTCTTGCTTTTCTGAAAATTGGTTTCGACCTTTTGCCTACTATTCTCTAATGCATATCAAGGTTTCTTGCTTTCCTGTAAACTATGGAGTTTTCCTGAATTTTCAGATCACCAATAATTACAAATTGCCCCATTTGAAGCAGTTCACCATGTCTAAAACTGTTAGCTACTAAATCGCTGTTCGTTCTTTTATAAATAAGTGAATAATGGAAACCAATCAGAATGTCGCTAATAAAACTTTAACTTATAGAATTATTATGATGATGGCCCCACCTTATTCTCACACAAAGATGATATCTCAACGATTTATCTAGAACGAAAATTAATATAATTAAACGTTATCTTGCAGACCGATATTTTGAACCAGATCCCCCTGCAGAGTTAACATATTTGTCATAAAAAGCTGCATAGTACCGAAAATACCGGTACTAGCTTTTGTTCAGTACAGGTATTACGGTACCAAAAATGGGTGGGTATTCCCGGGATTTTTGGTACCGGTATTACCGGTACCACAACCCTATTTGGGTTTAAAACCATTCTGTTTAGATTACACCAAGTACTGATGTTATCCAGTATCATCTTTCATTCCCTCGTCGCCGTGTAGCGTTATGGGTTGATGTTGATTGCTATGTGAAGTAATCCATTTGTAGACGAACGCTATTCAGTCTCTTTTGAAACAGTGAGCAGTCAGAAACCTAAGGTGGGAGATCAACCAATCGCTGGGGCGCAATGGGCTAAATAATGTGATGCGGATGACGGAAACCAAACCGTCGTTGATTTTACATTTCTTCTTTACTATTTTGTCAATCCTTTGTAAAGTTGTCTTTGTAAATATCCAGCGGAAACCGAATGGAAAACAAATGCGTCAACATTGAGAAATTTCGTGTTGTGACACGAAAGAACACAGAAGACATCATGTTAAAAATAATTTCACATTAGTATCGATGATTTGACCTTCGCCATTTGTATACATTAGTTTACTTGCAGTAATCATAATGGTAAAAAAATTCATCAGTTGAATAAGAAATAATTACGATTGAACACAACAGATTTTCGAATAAAATAACTTTTAAACGAAAGCAATTAGATATGTAGTGTTACGAAATAAATTATGCACCCTAGAATAATCTGATAGTTACCGAAACATACTTTACAGAAAAGTTTGGAAAATATTAAATATAGACTGCGTAAATTACACGATTCTCGTTGTCTATAAAATGATAATCATATTAACCTTAATTTTTAAATATATGTTCAAAACACTAGAAAGTGTTGTAGCCTTCCTAGCTCTTCCTTGCGCACGCCAGTTAACATAGCAAAAAACTACCTCGATTGTTGTTGCCCCATTGCCCACCATCATTCAAGTTAAATGCGTAAAATCACCACCAAAAAGCACACTCGGTTTAATCTGCAACCTGTTCATGGAGCCTCCGAAACCCCAAACAAAGATAGTAATACCATCCATCTCGGCTTTCGCTACCACCAATAATTGATGGCAGGGATTTCCGGCAACTACAGTTATCTTGATAAAATATTTAATCCTACATGATGGAGCCTTATTGGGGCATGCAGGCCGAATCCAAATACCAAGGATACCAAATAGAAGCAAACGGTAAATCTCAAACCTATGTCCTAAACCGCTAGGTGGCCGGATTGTCTCTTTTCGGACTTTCACCACACCGCCACAGTACGAGTTGGACACGGCCGGATGGTGGAACATATAATGGAAAATAATGACGATAATAATAACAATGGCTCCAGACCGTTCCAATTTTGGCCCCGTCAAAGTCAATTCATTTAACGATTTTTTCGAGTTTGTTTCCAGTAGTTTCCTTCCAGTTTGGTAGAACGGTACACTGGTTTTGGAACGGTCAGTAGTCGGAAAAGTAGCAACGAGAAAGTTTTTCACTCAATGTTCAAAGTTTGCTGGGATATAGCCTAGCCTCGGTCTCAGGAGAACACATTTACCGGAAGGCGATAATGATTTAGGTTGGTCGAGGGTAGGGCGAAAGTAGCATGATTTTCAATTGTTTCTGATAATTCAATCGTTTGTTTTCAAATTCAATTTTCACAGTCGCATTAAGGACCCCGGTGCGGAATCGAAAGCGGAACTGGACGGGCCCCATAACGGCCATGGTTCTCGTTGGCTAGGGAGCAAAAGGCACCAAACGTGATAATGTTGTTTTGTTATTACTTGGAGCGTGGCGAGCGGCAAAAAAATAACGTTATGGTACTTAAACCTTTCCCAGCGCTTTTCGTGAAGTTTCCAGCGTCGTAAATGTCTTTATTTTTTCTGTGTAAGTGGCGTGTTTTCTCATTCGACGAGGTTCGGGGGAACCAGCAAGAAGTTTTAAACTCCATTCCATTGTTGGTGCTCCATACCTCCAACCTAACTTTTGTCGTAAAACACTTGAACGAATAGATTATGGTATTTTGCATCTTTCTGAAGAGGTTCCTCTAAACGTAACTGCCGAGCAGCTGCTACCAGGTTACGTTTACGTCGAGTTAAGCGATGCATTTCACCAAGCTCATTCTGATAGCTTTTCGTTTGGGGAAGAACTAATACACTATCGAGCTTCAGCCTGCTGATTATATGGATCAGACAACCATTCTGCTCAGTGAAGACTAGCATATTTTCAGGCCCGAAACTAGGATGCTGCTTCGAGTGACCTTAAATAATTTAATGCACGACTACATACTAGTTGCTGAGAACAATACAACATAATATGGTGATCAAAATAAACTACCGATAACTAGTGGCAAACAAAAAACAACACACATCAAAGAAAAGCAAAGCATCCTCGATTATTAACGCGTTTTCTGCT